>NC_051389.1:42827559-42835059 GCF_015228065.2 Penaeus monodon
ACAACTCTTTGTACCCTGTTACATTAGTAGTCGCGAATTAGGTCTTGAATTGTAGCTTAGTGGCCACATTCTGCCATTTAAAGCTAAAATGGCATGGGCGAAAAAAATCAATTTGAACTTTCTTCGATTTCTCTCTTTTCACTTATCAGGTAAATAATGAGACAAGTTCTTGATTCATTTCATGTACCAAATTGTTTTTTATGTGATCGCACGTCCCTACACAGTGAAATATTACTACAAAAAGTGAATACAATCAGTTATAAACAACTTTCTCAGCTACTCTTGCAACCAGTGAGGCCGAAAACCACGTGTCGCATTGTCAGAGAACTCAAGAAGCCGTTCTTCTATGGTTCTGGTAAAAAATATCACTTCATTTCGAGCGATAAGAATACGGAGATTTTCGTGCATTAACCGATGCAAGTTTGGAAACTATCAAGCATCCTTTTAACTTCATTAGGGGAGGAAAAAACGAACCCAGCTTGACTAGGGAACAGCCGGCAACTACACAGAATATTTATCACGCTTTCAAAGTGTTGACTGTCAAAAGTTTCAGCCAATAGATTAGTTGTTATCGTGTTATCCAAGATTAGTATACCATCTGGCATGTAGAATTCACAAAAAAAGTGCTGCAACTCTATGGTAACCCAAAGAATTTTTTATGGTCTTACGTAACACACACACATATATAATTTAAATCCCTTAACATTAGAATTGAATGAAATTAGTTATATCACATCATTACCCACAGTAAAATTCCACATATCTTTAAAAAAAAAAGTTCATTCATGAAAAAAGGGAGAGAAAAAAACTTGACAAATGTGTCGTTCGCTTAAGCTAGCGCCGCTGAGGATGACATAAGTGCTAGTTTGGGTTGCGGTGACAATGGAAATGACGGTAACGGCCGCTCCGCTGGCGTCGGGTGAGATACCGATGATGGATTTGACACGGCGATTAATCCGACGGCGACGCTGACGGAGGTAACGACGACGACGGCGCATATGAACGAGCACGAGACGAAGACGCAAAAGGACATCCGACGCCGCCGGTGAGATGGATGATTCCCCGTTTGGTGCATCGGCGGTGCCATCGCTTAAACAAATACCTGTTCCATTAGGTGGCCAGGAGAGGAGGAGGAGCCGCGTGTAATCAAATATTATATGATAAGCTGGCTGTCCATTGTCTCCCAACACGTGCATCTTTACGCTTTAATAAGACGTAAACAAGCGAGACTTCTTGGGAAATCTGCCTTGATCGCCTCGAAAACACCGATGGATTAAGCTCGTACTTGCTATTATCGGCGAGTTATGGCCCGAGACTAAGAGTTGTTAATTAATGAGATAGGAGGGATATGTTTGATGCTACGAGGAGGGAATAAAATTTTAAAAAGTGTAAAGGATTTTTTCTCTCTCTTTCTCTGCCCCATTCCCGTCTCTTCCCCTCCTCTCCCCTCCCCTCCTCTCCCCTCCCCTCCCCTCCCCTCCCCTCCCCTCCCCCCAGACCGTGTAAGTAGAGAGGTACTCCTTTTTTCAGTATATTCTTCCCCTTTTCTTTTCTTTTCTATTTCTCTCTCCTTTGGGAAACGGCGAAGCCACCAAGATGGCCCACTGCACGCATGACGAACTCTGTCGTAAAGATGATCATTTGCCTTTTATCATCAACATCTCGTTCATCTTTCATCTTATAGGTTACACACCCTTGGGACGAAACCATCGGGAGTTTGTTTCTATCCCAAGTTTCGCGGAGAGGAGGAACCAAACTCTGGGAAATGATGTAGGGAGAGAATTAAAATGAAATGTAATAAGATAATCGTGCTATGTAACATCGTGGAATACAATGAATGTATACGAATGAATTAGAAATATTTTGTTCTGTAGTTCACGTCCTCCTCTCAGCTCGTGGGCTTCGCTCAAGGAGGGTCACGTGCGTCTCCTCGACCGTGGCATACGAGGACTCAGGTTGAATATATGTATATATATATATATATATATATATATATATATATATATATATATATATATATATATATATATATATATACATATATATATATATATGTATATATATATATATAATATATATATATATATATATATATAATATATATATATGATATATATATATATATATATATATATATATATATATATATATATATATTTGTGTGTGTGTGTGTGTGTGTGTGTGTATGCATACACACACACACGCATAGTTTTATATCACAAAATTGCGCACAAGAAAAGGAATAGAGAGACAGATAGAATCAGAGACGGGGGCCTTCAGCATGCGATAGAGATGGCCATAATGATACCACAGGCGAAGGCTGGTATGAAAAACACAATGTAAACACTACATTTTACCGCAGATTGAGATGAATAGCCGGCAATCATTTATTGATTATTATCTTCTAATTTATATATATTTTCATCGTGTTCAGCATCTCCATCATCATTGTTATTAATAATATTATCAATCATTATTGTTAATTTTTTTATCACCTCTGTTATTGTCATACATTGTCACTATCATTATTATATTTATTATAATAATCATAATCATTAGTAGTATATGTTTCATTAGAGATACTGTCAATACGAATACTAGCATTGCCAATATTATTAACATTATCATCATCACCACAAGGGAAGGTGTATAGAAATCATTATCAACATCATTGATGTCAATATCATTATTGTCACACGATTATTGTTATCAGTACCAGTATCATCATGAGCTTTACCAAAATATCATTGCCATATAGTAATAATTATGATACTGTTACTGAATACTGACACTGAGAATAGCAATGGCGATAATAATAACATCTGAAAATTATCATCATCCTCATTACCATCATTGTGGGCATTATCAAAATCACTATCGCTTTATCCCGACCGTGATTCTTAGCTTTTGCAGCGATCTTCCATCACTACAATTCATTCCAATACACGAACACACACGTACTATCACCATGTGCTATATAATGTCTTATTCACCCTTGAGGCCTTCATCATTTAATAATTGTGAAATATAAACATTTCTTTAGGAAAACACTGCCTTAAACATCTATTTAAGTATACTTTCAAGGTATTATTTATGGCTATTGCCGTGGAATCATACTAGCACACTGTGAGAAAATTCCCAGAAGACTGAATTCTTACCACAGATACCCGAGACTCGTGGTGTGTGAGAGAGGGGTGGGGGGACGTTAAGATAAACCATAGGAAAACAGCTATTTATTTCTCTTTGTACAATATATAATGCTTACCATTTTTGTGATTGGCAGATTTCGTGTTATGGTAATTGTGACACTTGATAAAGTGTCAGGTGAGATACGTTGTTTTTATATGTAACTCCTCTAAATGACAAAAAACAGTTCGAATCGGCAGCTGAATGGATCGATTATCATTAGTGAATTTGTGTCACTTCTTGAAGTATTTTAGAACTAATGATGATTCAATTTTTCCTTAAACGTGGGTGCCACTTATCCGGAAACAGAGAGGATCATGACCTAAACAAATGCAAGAAGCAAATGTTGCAATGGCGAGAGTAACTTAATATTGACTATTAGCTGTATAAAAATCAAATATCGTGTCGTTAGATGACTACCGTTAGCTTTATCGTCGAAGTTTTATAATGCATTATCAAGGTATTGCCTTTGACTCAATATGGTTATGGAATAATCTGACGAGATAGGCCTGGTAAACGAGATGAAAACCTGTATGTTGCATTTTGTGTTGTTAGTTGTGGACATATTCGACAAAACTGGTGTGGCGTGATATCCAATTATCATGCTAGGTTGACCTGGAGTACTGGTTCTGTAAGGTCTTGGCAATGACTAGTAATGCGTAACCTTGAATACGTTAAGGAACTTGATATCTATATCTCTTTAATGCAGTTACCATAGTGGTAATATATTCAACCATGGGAAGCCTGCTACAAAGCTTCAATAAAACTTAATGAAAAAAAAAGAAACTATCGAGGGAAAGATATCAAGGACTGGTCAAAGCAACGTGTAAGGTAATATGACGAGAATCAGGGTAGGAAAAATATGTTTACAGGAACTGTTTGTATCGATAACATCATCATCCCTTGGCTAATTACCCCCTCATTATTACTTGACTATTATCTCGTTTCCTAACCCACCCTCGCTCTCACACGGCTCACTCCCATACTAATAGCCTTTATTACACAATTTTTCCCTTTTCGTTCCCATGCCTCTTATTCCCCTTTCTCCTTTACTTCTTTCTCTTCATTCTATCACATCCTTCTTCGTTCTTCTCTCTCACGCTCTTTCTCTCTCCCTCTTTGCCATGTCCACGTTCCCTTCACACTGTCCTTCCTTCGCGTTCTTCAGTTATCCCATCGCCTCTTCTTGCATCCTGTACCGGGGTCGAAAAAGGGAGAATTCACAGGAAACAAGACCCAAGGGACACAAAGCGAAAGAAAACAAGAAAGAAATAAGTGGGGGAGAAAAAAACAACAACACGGGGAGAAATCTGATAAGATAAAAACAAGCCGCACTGTCGTTGACAAATACAAAAGATCAGATGAAAGTGGTCAAATAACTTGATACTAAAACCACAAGAGACAAAAAAGAGTATTCAAATTTTATACTTTTTTTTTTATAATCTTCTTCACATTTCCCTGTTTTCTCTTCTTCTTCTTCTTCTCCATATTTTTTTTTCTTTTTCTTTTCCTTCTCCTCCTCCTCCTCCTCCTCCTCCTTCTTCTTCTTCTTCTTCTTCTTCTTCTCTTCTTCTTCTTCTTCTTCCTCCTCCTCCTCTCCTTTTATCCATTCCTTCTTCTCTTTAATTACCATAACCATCATTGCCATATCATTCATCTTCATTTTTCATAAATTTTTCTTATTTTCTTCTCCCTCTTTTATTATACTTCTTTTTCTTTCCTTCATTGTATTTTCTTCCTCTCCTTCACCCTTTTCTTATCTTGTTCTTCATCTTCATCATCATCTTTTTCTTATTATTACTATCATCATCATCATCATCATAATAATTATATTATTATTATCATTATTATTACTATTATTGTTATTATTGTTGTTCTTATTATTTACTATTCTTTTTTCTTCTTTTCCCCCTTCCTTCGGCGTGAAGGTTAACGAGAAAGAGAAAAGGTAAATCTAAGAGATAAAAAGTACTTGAGTCTAGAGTTACTCTCCCTGAACCCTTCTCCTCACCGCCTCCTCATCTGCCTCATTCCTCACGAAGCTTATATATACTCCTACACCTGCAGAACTCATTACATCGCCCCTCCTAACCATTCTCTTCGGCTCATCTTATTTCTCCTAACTCAGTGCCTCACTAAATCTCATTATCTCTTTATTGTATCTTACCTCATCCCTTTTCTTTGCATATCGTTTCTTTATTTATCCAATATCCTCAACGTCTTGTTTGCTTCATCAACTTGCTCTTCCCTACTCATCCTCTCTCTTCATCATCGCCCTGCTTACCTCATCACCTTGATTCTCCTGACTCATCATCTCTCCTTCCTCACTCACCTCATCACCGCGTCTCCTCTAACTCACTCATCTTCTCACCCTGCTCACTCACCTCATCTCTCCCGTCCCACCTTCTCACGCACCTCATCACCTTACCTCCCTCATCTCCCTCTTCGCTCACCTCCCTCACCTAATCATCCTAGGCGACCCCACCGCGTCCCCTTTCCCACTGTCCTCCTGATGGGCGTAAAAGGATGTGCATTTTCACCCTCTTGCGGACATCTTCAGAGATAAAAACACAATTTCCTTAATCCGCGAGGCTGTCTGGCCGGGCGGGGAGGGCGCAATACCCTCCCTTTCCACAACCTCTTCCTCCTCACCCTGGCTTCCCCTCCCCCCAACCCTGGCCCCCCTTCTCCCTCCCCCCGAACCTTTCCCCTCTCCCACTTAGCTCCCCCTTTCCCCTCCCCACCTACCTCCCCCTTTCCCCTCCCCGCCGACCTTCCCCGTCCCCTCCCCACCGACCTTCCCCGTCCCCTCCCCACTTAGCCTTCCCCTCCTCATCCAACCCCCCCCTACTTACCTCCTCCTCCTGTTTCTCACCTCTCTCGATTTAGTTTTTTCTTCTTCTTCTTTCTCCTCTGCCTCCTCTTTTTTCTCCTCCTCCTCCTCTTGGCTGTCACCTCGTTCGACTTTATTTTTTTTCTGTTCACTTTTTGCCTGTTTACTTATTCTTGCCGGTTCTTCCTCTCTCTCCTTCCTCTCTTTCTCTCTCTTGCTCTTCTTCATCTCATATCATTCTTATTCCTAATTATCTTCTTGTATTCCTCTTTATTCTCCTCTTCTGTCGTCGTTGTTGTCTTCGTCTTTCTCCTTTTCTTTACCTTCCTCCTCCTTCAACTTATTATCTTTTTTTTCTTTTTCTTTTTCTTCTTTTCTTGATTTTTTTTCTACATAATTATCTTTTCTTCTTCTTCTTCATCTAATTCTCCTTCTTCTTCTTCTTCTTCTCCATCTCCTTTTTCTTCTGTATCTCCTTCTTCTTTGAAAGCGGAATCGCTGCATTCTTCAGGCGAACTCCCTCGCTTTCCCGGCTCCTTTTACTAGCCTCAGGTAATTCAAAATAGCTAGGACCTTAGATGGCTACATTGCACTACTAACAACATACTTGGCATGCCACGTTGCGGAGTCGATAAAGGCTGAACAGAATGTGTAGTTTTTTTTTTCTTATTTCTTTCCGTTGTGTTTTTTTTTTGTTTATTTAATTCATTCTATTATTATTTTCTAAGTAGAGAGATAAGTATGTGAGATTTTTTTCTTTTGCCTTGTTCGTGTGTTTGAATTCCTCATTTTTTTATCATAATTTTTTTCTAACCAAAATTTTCATTTTATTTTATTTTTTTATTATTATTTTTTTACCATTTCGTGTGTTTACATTCTTCCAATTCATTTTTATCATTATATTTTTTCCTAACAAGCAAGATTGATATATGTGATTGTCTTTTTTTTTACCCTTTTTGTGTGTTTACATTCCTCTAATTATCTTATCATTTTTATTATTCTTTTTTTTTCTAACAAGAAAGATTAATATGTTAGATTTTTTTTGTGTTTATATTTATCTAATACATTTTATATACATTTATCTAGCAAGAAAGATTAACATGTGATTTTATTTTTACCTTTATCGCCCACTTATATTCATCCAATCCATTTTATCAATATTATTATGTGTTTTTTTCCCAAAAAGATTAACGTATGGCGAAGTTTTGTTTTCTCAAGACATCTACAGCACCAACAACCGGTCGTGTCATTTTAACTTCTCTTTGTCAGTCACAGTTGAATCCTGAACGCTATATGCTGTAAAAAAAACGTGAACGGACCCAAGAAAACACAACAGTCAAGTAACAAGTGTTTACTTTTTGATAGAGATCGTAAGTAGGTTGACAGCGGCGGAGGGGCGGACGTTGCAGTGGTGTGTGCGCGTGTGTTTGAGTGTGGGTGTGTGTGTGGATGCGTTTGTTTTTTGTTTGTTTGTGTGTGGA
>NC_051389.1:42842559-42852559 GCF_015228065.2 Penaeus monodon
ACCACGGACAGGGTTTCCAGCGGGATGTGGGGCCGTCTTGCCAACCGCTTGTTCGTCTTAGGAGGGAACTTGAAGTGTGCGACACTACAAAATGCATTACTCTTCTAAACAGCGTTCTTGTGCGCGCTAAATGATCCTTGCTCCGAATTTTGTGCGTTTGTCATAGATCAGTGAAGCTCTGAGGACCTACTCTAATATTAATGGTGGCTGTGTATCCTCATATACCTATGATGAATATGTATAGAAAAACTATACACTATGCATAAAAATACTATAAAGAGACACTGCATATATGTGTGAGCACGTGTATATACTGTATATATGTGTATGTGCGTATGTATCTATATCTATTTTTACATCTGTATCTGCCTATCTATCCATCTATCTGTCTATCTATCTATATGTCTGTATGCATATATACATACATATATATATATATATATATATATATTTATAGATATATTTATATATATGAACATATATATATATATATATATATATAAACAATATATAAATAACAACAACAACACACACACACACACACACACACACACACACACACACACACACACACACAACATGCATATATATACACACATCTATCTATCTATCTATCCATCTATCTATATCTAATATATATACATATAGACATATACATGTATATATATATATATATATATATATATATACATATGAATATGTATATATATGTATAATCTGTATATATATGTAAATCTTATTATATATATATATATATATATATATATATATATATATATATATATATATATATAATACACACATATCCTCAGTTAGATAATCCAACAGAATGATAGGTATATGCAATGTCAGATAAATACACAAGACATATGGAAGTGTCCATGTCCACACACACGCAAACACATGCACACACACTCTTATTCATCCTCCTCCTTAAGCCACCGTTCGTATTTACTAGAATGACGTGCGATCTGAGTAATACTCGGAGTAATGTATCAGATGGGCAAGTTGTTTGGCCTTAAATGGAAACCCAAAGCTAACTTTAAGCGCAGTATCGTTAATTCGAGTAAGATATTTGATGCTGGTATCAGTTTATGAAAATCTAACACCACGACAAGCATAGATAGCATCGCTTCGTTCGGCCCGACTGACGCTGCTGGAGATAATTTCCTGATGAAAGTGTACAACAATAATATTAGAATGCCGCGCCAATGCTTGCTATGATCAAGAGTAACAGTCAGCATTATCTGCCTGCCTTTGGGACGGAGACTGGATATGGTGGCGTTACGATAAAATCAGCGTTTATATTACAATCAAAGGACAAGAGGATGCTGATCACGTGGGATTAGGTCCCCGTCGAGGCAGCGCAAGACTCGAAGATCCATCGAAGTAGCGCAGCCCCGCTTCAGACCTGGCCTTCGCTCGGCCGCCGCTGGTGCATTCGAGCGGAACCTCGCCGTCAAATATGGAATCTGTATTTTGTGTGGAAGTGGTGGCCTCGAGTCCCGCGGATCACGACGGGTTGGGATTGCGGGGGAGGGATTAAGCACGGGGGCTGGGGGGGAGGGGGACGGGCGGCTGGGCTTGGGAGGGGGAGGGGAAGGAGGAAGGGCGTACGAGTGATGGGACATCAGTGGGAGAAGGTTCAAGACGAGGATTCGAAGATGGGGAGCAGAAACCGGGAAAGTAGTAAGAGACGAGTGGTAGGCAGTTGCAAGAAGCAGGAGTAAGGAGGGGGATGCATTGATCCTGGGCGCCACTTCCTCCTGCCAGACGGAGATAAGTGCCCAAGGTGTGCCCTCCCGAGGCTCCTATTGCCGGCTGTCTGCCTGGGCTGATAACTGCCCTCCCGGTGCCTCGACAAAAAGGTCTGGCGTGCGTGTTGCAAGTGGCGAAGAGCGAGCGACCTCCTGTCTTTGGTCTCTCTCTCTCTCTCTCTCTCTCTCTCTCTCTCTCTCTCTCTCTCTTTCTTTCTTTCTCTCTCTCTCTCTCTCTCTCCTCCCTTCCCCACTCCCATCTCTCTCTCTTTATTTCTCTCCCTCTAAAATCATATAGTCATGGCATGGCCTACCGTGCTCGGCGTTGTTACGATGCTTCGAAACACAACAACGCTCAGTCTTGTGGGGTCGAGATCACTTTTGAACCATACCTATTCAGCTTCCTCTTCCCCTTCCACTTTTTTCTCTCTGTGTCCCTCTCCCTTCCACTCCCTTTCCCCTTCTCCTCTTTAAGATCCCTCCCTTTCCCTTTTGCTTAAAATCCCCCAGTGATAACAATAATTATAATAATGGCGTTAGAATAGGATTCTCATAGATTCGTAATCACTATCATTATCATTGTCGTTATTATTATTATTGTCGTTATTATTATTATTATTATTATTATTATTATTATTATTATTATTATTATTATTATTATTATTATTATTATCATTATTATTACTATTATTATTATTACTCTTACTATTATCATCATCATTACCATTATAATTATTATTAGCATCATTATCATCATTATCATCCCCATTAGCAAAAACTTAACAGAAGAGAGCAATAAAATTTAAACAAATCTAATCCTTTAACAAAAACTTAACAAAATGAGCAATAAAATCTAAACAAATCGCAAAAAAGTTGGTGAAAATAATGCCAAATTCCCCTGGGGCTGAGCATCTCGTTTCCTCCCTTCTAAGCACAGCTCCCGTTGCTCCCATATGTCCGCCGTATGCAAATGTGGTCATTGCTGCTAACACTGGAAGTCACTCGAAGGCTCTCCCAAGTGGGGCGAGGTCCCTCAAGAGCCTTCAAAAGGTCCTTCTCGGCGTGTCACTCGAGAGACATTGCTGACATTCCAGGCGGGGAAGTCCTAGCCGGCCGGACTGGAGAGCGCGAGGCCAAATTTGCATCTGCTTTCAGGCAACTGTCGAGGTGGCGATTATTGCGTTTGATTGATGGCGATGGAGATGCTTACAGCACATGGATGTAAAAGTCATTTTTAACCGGGAAATATTAAAAGCGTCCGAGCTGTTGTGTTTGGTATTTGTCAATCAAGAGCGACGGGTCATCGAAGTCGATTTCTGGTACCAATTATGTATAATATGCAAACATATTTTACCGAGAACGTCTGAATGTGTTTACTGAGAACCAGGCCTTGCAGTAACCAGTTGTCAGGTGAGTGATGTCACCGAATTTGTTGTGTAGTCTGCCGAAAAAAAATGGCTGTTGTCTAGAAAATATATACACAGCACTTTTCTTTTGAGTGTTATCTTCCTCAGTAATAATTGTGACTATCATTGAATTATACTAAATGTTCATCAACAAGGGTTTTGTGCATGTTATCTTTCATTTTCCTGTATCATAGCGCAGCAAGAATGATTATACGATTCTCAGCTTACTCTCGATCTTGTTAACACTTGAAACTGGTGTTGTCAAAGCACCAACAGGAGCGGAGACACGATGCAGAAACAAGCGTGGACATCAAACTATTAACGGACACGTGCATTTAAGATTTGCCTTTACATTTTCATGTGTAACAATTACCCTGAAGCTAGTGAATCAATTTATGGCTTTACTAACAAGTTTACATTATCACACTCTTGACCTTGTAAGCAATAATTTACTTACATCCTTAGAAGTTCTCAGACGGTTTAAAAATAGTTATAATTCTAAATAAACTTTATCATTGCGTGCACTAAAACCAAAAGCAGGCACGAGAGGCAGCATCCGTAGTCCAGTCTCTCTAATGAGGACATGTGTTCACGCGTCCGTCGCCCATTGCTCATCCTGCAGCTTCGTGCAATTAGAGCTCCAGACGCCGTCCAAAACACGACCCAGATTTGTGTTCATCCGCAAAGATGGACGCCCACCGCCCTCACGCCCTTGAAGACTACCACGCATCTGCCTGGCTATCCTTTAATGCCCTCTCGCAGCTACCAACACACGCACAAGGGATCTGTGACGGAGTCCGGACGCCCTGCCCGCCCGCCCAATCGGACCACATCCGGCCCGGCGCGTCTGGTCGGAGCTGTGATTGATGCCGGATTCCCTGTCTCGGTTTGATCAGCTCAGTCTCGCAGCGGCCGTGTTTAGACGGGCTTTATCACTCGGGGACAACTGGTTTTCATTTTAGATCGTTAAAAACTGCATCCACCTGCTATCCAGATTTTCGTGGACGGCGGTTGAAGGTCAGGATCGTCGAAACTTGTGAATCATCGTCGGGACCTTTCTTAATTAATCACTGTTTTGGAGAGTTACCGCGTACAAGTAATTACCGACCTGCCAAGGAAATATCCTGCGCCACAAATCATCATGGTTATCCCTCTTACTTCATCCCTATCTCGAAGAAATACCACGTTATAGTAATTACTTTCCTGCCTTAGAAATGCGCCACAAATACCAAGAGGATCTAAATCGTCGTAGACAATGGGCGTGACGTAATGTTAGCATGACGGGGAGTGTCGCAAAAGACTCGCAAGGCAAGAGGTGCGTGAGTCTGGTGGTCGTACATAGTAACTTGTGGTCGTCGTAGTGGTCCTGACGCTGCAGAGAACACGGTAGTGTAATGTTAGGGAGTCTCCTGCATAATTTGCTGGTACTCGAGGGAAGGCGCGTAAAATGTAAGTAGTTCGGGCTGTTTCCGATGTAGTTTGAGGGAGCCCTTATTTAAGGGAGGTTTAAGCCGGACTTTAGGTATTGATAGCACACTTCAGATAGGGTTAGTAAGCCTTGAAGATCTTTGGCAAGATTTAGTTATATCTGTTGTGTTAATAAGATTTAGGGTGGTCCTTTGAGCTGCTTTCATATCATTATATAATTAAGACTATGTATCATACCGTTTTTATTTTGCTTAATGTTGGTCTCTTGTGAATGTGCTCAAGGAATTTTCACGAGTATAAAATGGACATTTATATGAGTATTGACTGATTTAGATAAATAAAGCTTTCTAGCGTTTTTGAGACGCCTTTGCAATCGCCACATCACATTCGCCAGCGTAGCTAACCTACGTAATGTAAACACTTTTCTAAGTAGAGTTGAGGCGAGCCCGGGCAGTGGTGTCAGGGTGGCAGGCCCGGGGTAGTGCTGGTGGCAGGGTGTCATGCTCTCATCCACCCTGGACGCAAGACGCACCATCTGCCAGCCTCGCCGCTGGAGCCTTGCCCCCTCCCCCCGCCCCCCCGCGGAGACTGGCGGCCGGAAGAACCTGCACCTCGACAGTTTTTCCCACGACGCCCCCCGTGGCGAGACGCCCCTCGGCCTAGGGGCGCCTAGGCCGCTCTTTTGGCCGACGAACCTAACATGTGTCGCGCGGAAGTGCCGACTGCAGCCACCGCCCCGACGCTGCCGACTCTATGACGTAGACGGCGCCGCACCCCCTCCCCCTCCCCCCCCACCTCTCTCCCTCTCCTGTCCTCCCTTTTACACGCCCTTAAACTATTTCCTCTCTTTGCGTCTTTCCTCTTCCCCTTGCTTCTTCCGTGCCCCTTTTTCCTCCTGATCCCTTCCATTTTTGGTCCTCCTTCCCGTCCGGTCTGCCTGTCTCGGAAGCTCCCGTCGATCTTATATTATCAGTTTTACTCAAAGATACAAATCTTTATCTTCCTTCCATGTCATTTCCTCATTTATCACATTTTCTCTGCCCTCCTTCCTATTTTAATACCCCCCCCTCCCCCCATAAAAAAGAAGAAAATTTTCGCAATTATCAACAATTCAATTTCCCATATTACTCCCCCTACCCCCCATAAAAGATTAAAAAAGATGTATTCTTCGCAATTATCAACAATTAAATTTCCTATTTCCCCCCCCCCTCCCCCCCATGAAAGACCCTTTTCTTCTTCATCTTAACCTTCTTTTTAGAAATTCTTCTCAATTATAAATCAATTCTTTTTCGACGCTTCCGGCCTCTTTCCCCTCGCTGTCAACGCGGCCTTGTCATGACCCGATTCGAACCTTCTCCTTCATCTCGTGTCGTCCTCCTTGTCTCCTTGATTTGTTTATCATATCCGTAAACAATTTCTTGATAGTTTACCCTCTTTGTTTATAGGTATTTACTGTTTATTTTTTCTTTGTTCGTGGTTTGTTTTTTTCGTGTCGTCAACAACGCGACATTTTAGGATATTTTATTGAGACGACACTTAAGGCTACTATTTAAGATTAGAGAGTAGTGTTTTACTTGTAAAGAAAGGAACAAAGACACAAAGAAAAGAAGGAAGCAAAGAAAATAAAGAAACAAAGAAAACCTGGAAACAAAGTAATCAAAGCAAACAAAAACAAAGAAGTAAAAACAAAGAAAAAAAACAAAAAAAGAAACACAGCAAACAAAGAAAACAAAGAAAACAAATAAAAAGAAAAAAGAAGATACAGGAAAAACAAAGAAATCAAAGAAAGAAGAATAAAGAAGTAAAAACAAAGAAAAAAAACAAAGAAAAGAAAGAATCAGAATAAGAAACAAATAAAACAAAGAAAAAGAATAGAAAGAAAAAGAAAAAAACTGAAACAAAGAAAACAAAGAAAAAATTGAAAAGAAAGAAACAAACAAAGTAAAGAAAAGCAAGGAAAAACAAACAAAGACAACAAACATCAAACAAAGCACCGGGTCGAGTCGCAATGATAAGGCTGTTTAATCATGCACGTGACACGAACAACAACATTGCTGTGCATGGCAGAGCAAGAGTTGAAACGCTGTCGGTTTGATCATATTCCTTTAAAAAAAAAATACACAACCATTGAATGTTTATCTTTATTCAACAAAAAACGACGCGATGGAGAAATTCAAACAAAGATGAAAAAAAGTAGAAAGGAGAAAAAAAGGAGAGAAAAAAATAGTAATAACAAACGCGTAAAGACGAAGCAAGATAAAAAAAAGCAAGAAAAACGACGATTTTCAGCACAAGGAAAATTCGAACAGTGGTGCCACCGCAGGACAAGGAAAGCAGTAATACCAACCAAGGACAAACAGCGCCATCAACAAGGACATTGGTAACGCTGCCTCTGACCGCACTCCCAGCTGTGACATTATCAGCGTTAATGGCCAGCACAGCAGCGGTATCAGTTGCAGCAGCATCAACGGCAGCAGCGGAAACAGTAGCCAGAGTGATAAAATATAACAGTGATTAATAATGTTGATACTGGTTAATAGAGGATGTCGAGACCAGACACAGTTTATCGTCTGCTAGAAATAATAGTCGAGAGTAACATAATAAGGGCAAATAAAGCAATTATAAGCTATTAAACTGACGGACGCAATAATGCCTGTGAGGAAAAAGACGGACAGACACACATGAGGCTTAAGACGTTTAGTAAGAGTGATTATCTGTAGCATCTCTTGATAAAATATAAAACATAAAATATAAAGAGATAGCGACAAGAGAAACGGTAAAATCAGCAGCGTCACTTACAAACGCAACAACTGTTAGAAAATATAGTCTCAGTGAAAAAAAAAAATCGGTATCAGTTACAAAAGCAACAGGTAAAAAAAATCAACGAAATGTCAACAGCATGAACGGCCAGATCAACAGCATCAATTACAAAATTAGTGTCATTCCCAGCAATATCAACAGGAACAGCAGAAAAAAAAAACTGCCTCCACGATCAAAGCGCCGCCGGCAACAGGATGCACATCAACACTTACGGTTCCCTAGCAACGCCGTCGCTCAGGCTAACACTATCTGTCTCACTTGGGGTAAAAAATAGTAAATGAGGCAGGCAAGGTGAACAACAAAGGACGCGACCGCAACGCCGAAAGAACTTGCTTAATGACGGAAGAACACGTAGAAAGACGTAAAAAAGCGGAGGCCTAATTGCTCTGGCACTGCGCAGCAACGATGGCGGTGTAGAATATGCCACTAAAGGTCGTGTCTTAACATAAGACAACGAAATCACAAAAGCAATGTTGAAGGTTAAAGCTTGCGAATGATAAAGATCAGGAAGTTGGTTGCACAATCGCCAATCAGACTATAAATTTAATGATAACAAAAACAAAAACGGGGAACCACCCTGTGTAGAACAAGCATCAGATATTGTGCTTGCAGACAAACACCCACACAAGCACATATAGAACAAATTTTATGCCGGAATTCTTGACATTTCGACATAAAATCTTTGTTCCGTCAAGAATCTAGTAAAGAATGTGGGTTTGAATTTACCCATGCGATGCGATCAATAAAAAAAAAGTAACGAAGGGAATAGGAAAAAACGAAACACAGTCCAACCCGACATGGACCCGCCGCTCACCATATGTTGTCCTGCAAAGAAAATGTCACAAAATGCACGTCCCCTTCGCTCTAGGCTGCCCTCTCTACGGATGATCTGGGATGAGAGTTCATGGTAACACACGCGCGCTTAAATAACAGTCCATGCCACTTTGCGAAGGGATTTGGGAGTGCTGGGATCGCCAAGGAGACTGCGGGCGCATCTGGGTGTTGGTGCGGGCGTGTACGGTCGTACGTTTTGGGCGTGCCGCCTTCACTACTGTCTTGTGTGCCGCCGTGCTGTCAAGATGCCCCGAGCTTTCATACAATATTACACGGTTCGAATCCTAACTCATGGGCCATGCAAGGTCATGCAAGCGACAGCCATGATTTTTTTCGTCTACGTGTCTACGCAGCAGTGTCAAATTTGTTGTTGAGTTGGTTGGCTGACCCGCGCGGTTTGAGTCTGAGAGCCGATGGGCCGCCGAGACGCTAACGTATCTAGTATGTCAGATTACAGGCACTCGCACACGTGTAGGAGGATGAACCTGAATACAACTTGCTTTGAGACATAATTTAGCGTTGGTAATGTAAGTCTCATTTATATACTCTGAATGATACTATCCTGACATTTAGAGGATTAAGGATGTTGCCAATATATCTCACGCCGAGCAAGGATCAAACTGTATTATCACATAACTACATGGAGTTGCATTCACCCTGAGGTTCGTGTGGCCGAAGCGGTGAGAGCATTGCCGCTTATTTCCAAGCAGGTATTACAAAAACAAATGTAACTTCGCTCGTGGATCTATTAAATAATGGAATATCCGTCGCATCTTCCGGAAATGGGATATGAGTCTCTCTTTTGCTGTTGGAAAATACGTTAAAATGTTTATACCATAAATCGTTAAACCACAAAACTCTTCCTCTGTCTCTTGACTAGTCATAACTTTATTGTATGTATGCTCACACCTCACTGATAAGCATAAGCGACTCTGAGCATATAAGAAATATATGTTTACTGGTGTACGTGATATTTATTGTACTGTACTGTTGTTCGTCGTACAAAATCAGTACATAGTTTCTGAATTCAAAATATTATGAATTCAATGAGATCATCTTCTCGTATGGTTCATGGAGAAACAAAAACTGATCGTGCAGTTTAATGAGCCTGTCTCGAAATTTAATTATCTTTGGGTATAATTATCGACATCATAAGTTGGGGTTGTGGGTTTATTAATGGGTTACACCATAATGTACGCTGTTACAATGGAGGGACGTTAAGGACGACAACATGGCATATATTGCGCTTTAATGGATGAAGTCAAAACATATGTTCTGGTTTCACGAGGTAAGATAGATTTAGGATCATGCACTTTGGTTCAGAAGCAACTATTTATAAATCTTCCTAGATTTATAAATAGTTATAATCATAATTTTCTATATGTGTATTCATTTAAGAAAGAAAGAAAGAAAAACATGACTTCTTTCTTTCCAGTGTCTATTATGAATGTGGTTCTCGTAGGTTATTTGTTTCGTTTCCGCACGCTCTAATAAAGTCCATGGTATTGATATCAACATAGAGGGTCAAAGGTAATCTCTGTTATCTCAGTAATGATTAGTGTTGTTCTCTGGGATTCATAGAGTATCGATGCTTCAAACCTCTCGTTGCTATGTTCCCAATCACTATTTCGCATTTTCAGTTTCCGTCGGTATGTTATCATTTTTCTCTATCAGTATTTAAGCTTAAGAACATGAGCAGAGTGACAGTTCCTTCGGTCGGGTCTTTCTTCCTCTCATCTGCATATCCACCCTTCC
>NC_051389.1:42862559-42870059 GCF_015228065.2 Penaeus monodon
TAACGTTGACTAGCCATTCCCACTCCAGACACAGTCAACTCCAGAGTCAATCCATTCCTAATCCAGAGCTAATCCATTGCTAACCCAACCCCTATCCAAACACTATCGTCAATAGTAGAAGTAAGCCCTTCCTAATCCACGCACCACCATCATTACCAGAGCTAATCCACTCTCAATCCAGACACCATCCATACCTGATCTAATCCAGCATCAACTGAATGAACAATCAGAAATTACCCAAACAGAAGGCGTCCCATTAACGACGCGCCCCGGTTGCCATGGTGACGGGTGACTGACGGCGCAGCATCTCCCAGCACGCGGTCCTTCCTCCCCGCTGCCAGGCGTACGTGCAACTCATGACCTCCTGTGAACGAGAGACCCATTAGATGCTTGTCTTCGCCGTATAGAGTTTATCTATATATCTTCTTGTGTGTATATAAAAAGAAAACTTGGCGTCTTCGATATAATAAGCGGTGACGTGTGGGTTTGAGAATATGTACACACGAATTAATGTGTAAGATTTAGGTATGACCATATTATCGAGAGCCTGTCAGTGTTGCAATGGTTATCGTCGGGGAAACTCATGATGTTAGTTTTGGGACGAAAGATGAGGAAATTGCTATTCACTGCATATATAGAGTAAGGGAATCATCATCATTAAGTAATAAGGATGATACCAGCTGGTGATAAAACGACAGCATTTTTATTTTTATTAGTTGTTGTTATGATGATGATAATAATGTTAAGCAGAATGGTAATGATAATGATGATTATGGTAATGGTAATGATAATGATGACTGATAATGAGAATGATAATGATGATGGCACTACTAATGTTAATAATAATGATAGTTTAATGATGATGATTAATATAATGATAATGATGACGATAATAATTATAATAATGATTATGATGATGGTAATGATGATGATGATGATAATGATAATCATAATAATAATAATAATAATAATAATAATAATAATAATAATAATAATAATAATAATAATAATAATAATAATAATAATAATAATAATAATAATATTATAATAATAATAATGACGATTAATAATAATAATAATAATATAATAACAATGATAACAACAATAGAAAATATTGATAATAATATTGTTATTGATAATAATAAAAACAATAATAATGATGATAAGAATAGAGATAAGAATAATGAGCATGATAATGATAGTAATACTTATGACGTCAGCAATAATGATAACAGTAAGGAAAAAAAATTCCCCCAAACCAAAATACCAACATCGGAGAAATTGATAAAAAAGACGTGAATAATTTTGGTATGTCTCTCTCCATCTTTCTCTTTGGTTGTTTATTCCCCATTCACTCTAGTAATCTCTTCATCAGGAAGGATTCTTATTTCATGAGAAGTAATAGGAAAGAAAAAATAAAAGAGTGAGAGACTAGTTTTCAGATTTTCCTTTTGGATTTTTCTTTTTTGAGAGAGAGAGAGAGATAGGAAGAGAAAATTATATTTTTGAAAGAGAATGAGAGAGAGAGAGAGAGAGAGAGAGGATGAGAGAGAGAGAGGAAAGAGAGAGAGAGAGATGAGAGAAAGAGAAGGAGAGAGAGAGGAGAGGAGACGACGAGAGGAGAGAGATGACGAGGAGAGGGGAGGAGAGAGGAGAGAGAGAGAGAGGAGAACCAGGCAGACAGACAGAGAAAGAGAGAGAGTGAATGTGAGAGAAAGCGAGAAACAGAGAGACAGAAAGAGAGACAGGCACAGAAACCGAGAGACGGACCTCGCCATCTCGAAGGAACAAAGGCCACATTGCAAGTAAGGGCGGGGACGATACTCCTGAAGGCAACTGAGGTAAGGTTTGTTTACTGCAGAATCAAGATCTTTAAGAGGCGATCGAAGTGAGACGCGGGGGATAAGGAGGAGAAAATATGGTACAGAAGAGTCACCTCTGAAAGCGCGTTTCTTCCTTTCGTGAAAATATAAATGTCCAGTTTAATTTTCAATGATCACTTTTGGTTTCATATTGCTTTTGCTGCTTAATGTATGGTTCATTTGTTTATCATCTTAAATAATGCTTTCAGTATATCTATACCTGCTGTAAATTTGTATGTACGTTCAAAGAGTTGAACTAACTTAAATTTGTGTGAAATGCACTTTTGCTGAAAGAAAGTTATAAGACAAAGAAATAAGATAAAAGGGGATTTGAGAAATGCAATTCATGGCTGTTTCAGGAAATTCTGATAACAGAGGTTTCAGAGAGAGAGAGAGGGAGAGAGAGAGAGAGAGAGAGAGAGAGGAGAGAGAGAGGAGAGACTGAGAGAAATAGATAGATAGATAGACAGATAGATAAGAGATAAAGAGAGAGAGGGAGAGAAGAGAGAGAGAGAAGAGAGAGAGAGAGAGAGAGACTGAGAGATAGATAGATAGATAGATAGATAGATAGACACAAACACACACACTAAGAGAGAGAGAGAGAGAGAGAGAGAGAGAGAGAGAGATGAGAGAAGAGAGAAGAGAGAGAGAGAGAAAGGAGAAGAGATGAGAGAGGGAGAGAGAGTGAGAGGGTATGAGAGAGAGAGAGAGGAAAAAAAGAGGAGAGAGAGAGAGAGAGAGGGAGAGGAGAGAAGAGAGAGGAGAGAGAGAAGAGAGGAGAGAGAGAGAGAGAAGAGAGAGGGAGAGGAGAGAGAGAAGAGGAGAGAGAGATGCATAGAGAGATGAGAGAGAGAGAGAGAGAGAGAGAGAGAGAAGAGAGAGAGAGAGAGAGAAGAGAGAGAGGAGAGAGAGAGAGAGAGAGAGAGAGAGAGAGAGAGAGAGAGAGAGAGAGAGAGAGAGAGAGAGAGAGAGAGAGAGAGAAGCCACTTAGCACCCATGTGGAGTAGGCAGCTATTTGCAATGCAGACTGCGAACCAACTTTCTTTTCAGATGGCGAGTCGTCCTTCTACGCGTAGAAAAAAAAATCGCGAAAGAGATTTCAAAAACGATTTCCTCGTATTTTGAAGGTACACAGCATCAAGAGAATCAAACCTTCAAATTTCGTGGCGATAAAAAAGGACCCAAAAGAGATACGGTAATTGATATTTGTCCGTTTCCTTAGCACAATTCCCAGACTTTTATTTGCCAAACAATGGATGTCAGAGAGACGTTTACATGACTTTCGTTATATTGTATTGAATGTTTTTTCAAAATATAATGGACCTGTTGATTTCATAATTTCTGGACAATGGCTTACAATAAATATGGATTTGTGTTTATCTGTACATGTTTCATAGTAAATGCAGTATTAGCGAGGAGCTTTGAAGTGTTAGGATGAAGAGATGGATATCTGTATTTATGAGGAGATAAAGGACTATGCGATAAAAGGGAAGAAGGAGGGATATAAGGATATGAGGCTGGAGAAAAGGCTAATGCAAGGTGCGTAGGAGGTAAAAGAAGGATAAGGAGTGAGATCATGCAGAGTGAGTGGGAAGGAAAGGATCAGGCAGTGTAGGATGGGAAAAGGTTCTATAATGGCAAGAGGAAAATCAAACAATACGAAACTACAGAAGGAAATCGAACGCAGGACAATCGAATCATAATGCGGGATGAACAGGGAATCCAAACAGAAAGTTTCAATAAATATATAAGTAGAATAAGAGATAATAAATCATTTTCAAAGCATGCGCAGGAAACAAATGAATACCGTAAAAGCGAAGCGATGACTTGTGCAAAGTGTCAACACGAGAAGGATCGTGCGATGGTAAAGGACGAACGAACACAAAGAAGGAGGCGCACAGCTGACCGGCGTCTTTGTGTCTGTGTATCTCCGTGTTCCGATGTCACGCGGAAGGTGACACTTGGGTGACACAGGCTACCTCGAGCTCACAGTGCCTCGCTCGGGACAGTGCGCGAGGGTCAGACGCCGATTCCCCCCCCGTCAGTATTCCCTTTGAGGCACTGCGGGTCACTGAGAGACGACGTCCGGTTATCTCCAGGACAAGGAGCAGAAATAGAAGGCTGAACAAAGAAACAGAAGAAAGGGAAATAAAGAAAAGTCAGAGTGGGAAAGGTCGAGAGAGGGGAGACTGGTGGGAGAGTTTGATTGTAAAAGTCTAAAGCAAAAGGCGTTGCTAAGGAATGAAAAGAAGCTGTGTATAGAAAGGGGGCGTTGTCCACGAGCCATGAACACAGAAGCTGTGTCGGAAGACGACGACAGGGGCAAGGGATCGGGTAAAGGGAAAACCCACCTCCATACCACGTGACCTAGAATGGCCTGGGAATGATGCCTCAAGAATGATTCGAAAAGGAGAACAAAAATCTTCTTAGACTCCTGTGTCAACGTGTAGGCGCCTCGGTTCGTCCTAGACTCGGGCACTTTAACAGGAACCAAGAAAGAGCGCATATGGCTCGCGCTTTTGGATTCCGGAAGTACAGCAAGCAAGCAAAAGCCAGGCATGAGGGGGAAACTCCTGACCTGAGGGCGGAGGGGACAATAAGCTAATATTTTTATCCTTTTCCTTTCTTCTTCTTCAGCAAAATGCAATGACGATTTTAAAACTTGCATAATTACAGATGCAGATTCTTGCCAACAGCTTGCAAATGCCTTATCATGTTTGGCAGAAAAAAGTTTCTCTAGATGCATTCGCACGTACGCAGGCACACAAACACACACACGTCGGGGTCAGGTTGCCCGTCTCACTGGACGCAGTGTTACCAATCCTCCGCGTGCGATGGTGAGAATGGATATGAAGCCATGTCTTATCAAAGTAATCCAGGATTGCAAATGACAATAATCGTTGCACAGCGGATATGAGCTGTTCCTGTCCAGAAACGAATGTGCATAAGGTCCATGGGAGATTTCCCCCTTCTGCCAGGTCCGTACGAGGCGCCTGTGTTGGCGGAGAGGAAGTGAGGCCGCGCCGGGCCGTCACACCACCTGTGGCCACCTGCTCTAAAATGCACCAGCTGTGGATGTCCCGGGCGCTCTAGATGGCATAGCGTACCATAGGATCCTTGGGCGACTAATAATGAGCCGTTTCGTGTCCAGAACGCAGCACGATCGCCATAAGGTAGAGGACAGCATCGCGTTAGCTGATCAGGTATTCAGCGCGCGTGAACGACACTACGCCCGGCATTCTCGGAATCCGTTCCGTGGCCAGGGAGTGCCTCGCCGACGACAGTAGCGCACAGTGCCTCCTTCGGGTGACGCGAAATGCAAACCTGCGAGATGCGGATAGACAGTCTCGGTATTCTATTAATTCATCCACAAGGTAAATTACAGTTACGACGAGCATGGACAAAACAATCCTTTGATGAAATGTAACGCAGGTAGAGGATCCAACCATGGAATTTAGTAAAAGGAAATTGGAAGAAGGAGAAGAAGAAGAAGAAGAAGAAGAAGAAGAAGAAAACACACACACACACACACACAGCGGTGGCCCTACTTCTGCGTAGGTCAACTGCAGCTCCTGCATCGAGCGCGCCCTTCCCCCCCTCTCCCCTCTCCCTTCTCCCCTCCCCCTTCCCCCTGAGTAACGGAACCGTCCAAGAGTTTGTGCTATGGGTTATGTAAATGTTCGTCTAGCAGGTGTTACAAGCCCTAAAGAGGTTGGGCAGCCTCCTCCCGGAAAGGAAGGAGGCAGGAGAGGGGCGAGGAAGGGGAGGGGGAGGGGGGATAGGGTGGGGTAGGGGGCAGGGGGAGGGAGATGAGAGGGAGGGAAGAAGAAGGGAGGGATCTGTAAGGAAAGAGAGAGGGAGATGTGTGGGGAGAAGGAGAGGGAGAAATGCTGTAGAAAGACAGAGGGAGATAAGAGAAAAGTGGGGGGAGGGGGGAAGGAGAGAGAAAAGAGAAAATTGGGGGGAGGGGGAAGGAGAGAGAATAGAGTGGTGCGGAGGGAGGGAAGGAGGAGAGGGATGAGAGGGGCAGGAGGGAGAGAGAACAGAGGGGGCGGGAAAGAAAGAGGAGATGAAAGGTTGAACGATAGTAGGAAAGAGGGATGGCATGTGAAGAGAGAGGGAGAAGAGAGGAGTAAAGAGAGAGAGAGAGAGGACAAGAAGGGAGGAGAAGGAAAGAAAGAAGAGAGCGTGGGAGAAGGAAAGGAGAAAGGGTGGGTGAAGGAAAGAAAGGAAAAAGCGAGAGGCGAATAAAAATGGGAAGAGGAAATGAGAAGGGAGAAGAAGAGTGGAAGACAGAGAGGGGAGTGAAAGGGATGATAAAGACGACATGGAAAAGAACCAGGAAAAGTGAGGAAACAAATCGGAAAATGTGAGAAAAACATAAAAAGGATAAAAAGAAGATTACTAAAAGGAAACAGCAAAGAAGAAGAAGAAGGAGGGAGATATTAAAAGAAGGAAAACGTAGGGATGCAGGAGGACGTTTAAAGAAAGGAAGGAAGTGAAGAACACATCCGAAGAAAGGATAAAACGGAGAGAGAAGGAAAAGGAAGGAGAGACGTCCAAAAAAGGAAGGAGGAGGAAGGCGTCCACGAAGGAAGAGGGAGATGAGAGAAAACGACCGAAGAAATAAGGAGGAGAGAGAAGACTTTCAAAGAGGGAAGAAAATGAAGGAAGACGTTCGAAGAAGGAATAAGGAGGAGAAGAAAGACGTTAGAAGAAGGAATAAGGAGGAAGGAAAAACGTCTAAAAAAGGAGGAAGGAGACGAAGGAAGACACTCGAAGAAGCGAGATAAGGAGAGGGCCAAGAGAAAGCTGACGAGGGGGGGGGGGGGTCCGAAGTCAGTCAGTCATCCCGGGGAGCGAGCGCCTTGCCCCGGGGTCGCGCCGACTCTCTTGGGCGGTTTGAGACATCCTCGGCCTCCCTGCGCTTGTCTCTCTCTCATTCTCCCTCTTCTTGCCTCTCTGGCTCTGGCTTTTTTCTCTCTCTTTCTTTCTCTCTCTGTCTCTCTCTCTCTCTCTCTCTCTCTCCATTCCATTCCCCATCCTCTCTCCTCTCTCCTCATTCCCTCTCTCCTCTCTCCCTCCTCCCCTCCCTCCCTCCCTCTCTCTCTCTCTCCTCTCTCTCTCTCTCTCTCTCTCTCTCTCTTCTCTCTCTCTCTCTCCATCCCATTCCCCATCCCCCTCCCTCTCTCCCTCCATCCTCCATCCACCCCCCTCCTCCCCAATCTCTCTCTCGCTCACATTTTTTTTTCTTGTTGCTATTTTTTATATCAGATCGTCTGTCGGTCTCAAAACAGCGCCAGTGGTCGACATTTTTTTGTCCGCGGTGGAAAGTATGGATAAACACACACCAGGTAGTCTAGTCTGGACGAGGAATTCAATTATTCAAATATAAGACTTAATTTCAGGAAAGAAAATAGATGATTTGGATAGAAGGAAAAATGCATTCTTGTTTTTTTCTTTTTTTTTCGGTTATATTTAAGAAGAAAATCATAAAACTGAGGACTGAATGCGGTGGAAAACAATAATTATGCAAGAAATGCTGTAATGATATCGTCCATAAAAATCATAATGATAATGATAATAATAATAATAATAATAATGATAATCATAAAGATAATGATAAGGATAAAGATAA
>NC_051389.1:42900059-42920059 GCF_015228065.2 Penaeus monodon
ACTTTTTCTTCCAGGGTTACACTCGGAAAGCGCAGTGTTTAATCACATACGAATCACCTATGTTTCCATGCTCCGCATGGTTTGTCTTACCTGAGGGTGATTCCACACTGTGTATGTGTGACTGGAACTCCCGAAAAACAAGTCAGTAGAAATTGCATTCTTCTTCTTTTAACGGTAGGTTCATGTCTGAGCTGCCGTGGTCACAGCATTACATTACTGTAAATACTTCTTTTCAACAAATCAACAATGTCTCGTGTTGTTTGTACTGTGAGTCAGGCGATCTGAAATTTCTAAAGTTGCATCCAGTGACTGGTTAGCTGTGTTGTGGATGGTGACATACTGCTAGTTAATCTTTGTTCTCTTTGGCTTATAATGGACCTCTCTTGCAGTTTATCATTAAAGAATCAGTCCAAGATCTGTCATGCAGTATTGTGCATGAAGTATGTATGTTGGATCACAAAGCACAGTGGCAATGACAATTGCTAATATTGGATATGTTCGTATATTGTAAAATGATATGTTGATTTGCAATCTTATGGAAAGGTGCCCTAGAAATCAATAATGCTTTATTACTGTGTGAGTTTGAAACTATAATTGGTTAATCTTTATGGTATGGATGCGCAAATCTTGGGCAAATTGAAGATGATATTATTGAAGAGGGGAAAAAAGTTGCAGTTGTAGTATCAAGAAATAATCATGAACGGAAAATGCCACAAATAAAGGAAAATCATCGCAGAAAGCACCGCTCACAGTCTAAGTCCACTTGGTGTTCCTGAGTTTCAGCTCTAACTTGCCCTTTATAGTGAGGCAATGTTTCCTGGGGATGTTAGGGGTAGAGCCCCTTCATCCCTCCCTTCAGAATAGCCAAAGTACAGAAACTTTGATTTGTGAATAAATTTTTTGACATGGAATTGGGGACTTAGTCTCTGGTGAGTGTCTATACTGTCAAGAACTACCCAATAATTTTACCAATGTGTATACCAGCCTGGTATCAAGTTGGAAATATTTTCTTAATGTATTTTAATATTTTATTTGAATAGTTTTTTGTTCATTGCAACTACAAGCTTAGCCAATGTTATTAAAGGGAAATATAGGAAAAGGGATCAGTAGAGAGTAACATCCTGATATTAAAAGTGCATTACACCTGGTGAAAACAGGTGTACATGGTGTTTGGCAACAGATCTTTGGTTCCAAACCAGATTTTTTTTTTTTTTTTTTTTTTTTGACTAGGACAAGAGTGTGTACAACAGGAGGAATTTGTATATATATATATATATATATATATATATATATATATATATATATATATAAATATATATATATAATATATATATATATATATAAGGTACACAAGGGCTAAAATGTGTACCGGAGTATGCATTCTTTAAAGGGTGAAAATAAAAAACTCAGAGTAATTATCAGTTTAGTCAGTTTGTCTTTTTATTGGTTAGTCTTATCTGTTTATTGAGACCAAATATGCACATGCCCTTTGTTCGGAGGCAAAATTGAGCATCTTAAAATCTTAATTTACACATATTGAAAGGAAATGCAACATTAGTCTGATCTCCCTGAAGGTTAATATTGTGAAAAGCTATATTTTATCCTTTGTAAAATACAGGAGCCTACAGTCTATAAACTTGCTGTAAATTAAAGAAAGCTAAATCTTCAATCATGAAACAGTGACCATATTGAATGCCAGATGATGTTTGGGTAGGTGTAAAATTTGAAACAGAACAATTATTAGTCTATATGTTAGAAAATAGGAAATGGTACACCACTGGGCTAGCCTCCCAAGAGGTCCTGTTTTTGTGAAAAACAATTTTTTCTTTGCAGAATACTGCAGCCCTACAATATACATGACTAAGACCATAAGGAATCATGAATTTTATCATAAAATTGTTCATTAAGTAAGATATGATTAAATAACTCATTTAACCCGAAGGAGATTGGAGCCACCAGTGCCATATCAAACAAGGTATCAGGGAACAGGTAGAGTCAGCTGCTTAAGGGAAGAATTGGAAGCTCGGGAAATATAATAGTAGCTCACACTGTTTGGTCAGTGCTGTGGTAAGAACAATATTGTAGATATTGAAGCCTACTTTTGAGGCACTGTTTCTCTTCAATGAATGAATTCATGGCCAAGCAAGCATAAGCAGTTTAGCATACATAATGTAAAGCAGGATTGACTGCACATGATGCGAAGATGTCATCCTGGCCTGAGGTACGGTCTTTCATGACATGATAGGATGTCATCCCGTCATCTTTAGGTTTAGTGCCAGTGTTGCTCTTACTTTCAAGAAAATAGTCAGGGCACAAAAAAATCTATTTCTCCTACTTCAGTTGTGTTACCAACTTCACTGCATGGACACAGTCTTCCTAGTTTTATTTTCCCAACACTCACCTAATATATGAATTCCAAAACCTTCTCTTCCTATAATATTGTGGTTTATATTATTAGTTGTGCCTTCTCTTGGTATCTTGAAAGTAGTAAATGTATTTAGCACAGTGTTTTGTATATGAAGCTTGTTTTTATCACATAGAAAAGGCAGACAATTACAGAATAACAAGGAACAAAGTGGCAAGGTTAAAGTGGATTTGAATAGAACACAAGAAATTTGAAATAACAATGGAAAGATTCTGCATCAAATGTTGCTTTAATTATGAAGTGTATATATATATATATATATATATATATATATATATATATATATATATATATATATATATATATATATATATATATTATATATATATATATACACACACACACGCTTAGCTGTATTTTCAGTAACTAGAAGATATAAGATAATTTCCTGTGTTGACTATTATCTGTCAACAAAAAACTGTTGACATGGTACTTTCAAACAGGATACTCTCTGGCTGAAAAAAAAAAAAAAAAAATTGTATTCACATTCAGCATAAAAATTGAATTAACCTGTCTTGAACTGCAACCCCAAGTGATGTATATAAGTAATCTACAGTATAACAGCGTGGCAATTTTAAGGATATTCAGTGATGCTTATAAGTACTAGTACTAGTTGATTTGAATCAGAAATGATTTCTTTTGGTATTGCTATGGATGTAATCCATGGTCATAAAGCTGGTTATGATTAATTACGTGTTTTTTCCAGTTATCGTTGATGTAACAGATAAACAGACAACAATAGAGGGTCTCTACAAACCATCAGATCGAACTGAACTGCTTGTCAAGACTGAGCATACTGAGTGTGGTGCTTGTCCTCTCTGTGCCCTTCAGCTGAACCTAAAACATACTGTAAGTTTTGATATTTATTTGATATCCATGTTTGGAATATGAAGATAGTATTCTCTTTTATTATTTATTTTATACGTGCGTGTGTGTGGAAGTATGTTTGCATTAATACTAGCATTCAGTATTACATGAAGCAATATTCTTTGTAAAATTAATATCATAATGATTGATAATTGTGATGCTTTCCATTGCTAATATATTTGCATAATTACGTAGCTAATTTACTACTTTGATTAGCTTGGTGCTTTTAATATCTCTTTGTCCACAGGATGTTTTGGTTTTGTCTCAGTTCTTGCGCTCAGATGGATGCATGCTGCCGAAGCGAATCACTGGCTTATGTAATAGTCAACAGAAGAAAGTGACCCTGCTAGTTGCCATGGCTCAAAAAGCAGGTAAGGATAGCGTAGCAGTGCAAGGTCATGGATTTTTCTTGCTGATATTCTCTTTGGGATTTAAATTGTTTTAGTTCATGTTTTTTTAAGAAAAGGTGATGAGAATGAATATATTCACCAGTAATAAAATAATCTTGCAAGATTTTTTTTTTCATAACCATCTTTGCTGGGAGGGTATGACATACATACCATATAACCACTGTGATATTAACTTATTGATTATGTTTACAAATAGATGGCTCCAGAACTACTTAGTCACCAAAGAGTCACCAAAATGTCCTATTAATTCATGTGTTCACCCATTTCCATGATTTTTGGAAAGATTCTTAATTTATTGTTATTAGTATTTTCATGATATTATGATAATCATACCATCTATAATGATAATTAGAGTACTGGATTTAATAGCATACCAAAAATTTGAGGGATGGCAAAATCAGGTGAGGTCACATTAGGCTACTAATTGACCCTTTGTGTGTTCAACAAAATTCACAATGGACAGTGTGTATTCCCATTTACAAACAGTTAAACATACATGTGGCATATTATTTTTAATTTATAACACTTTCTTTTAGCTGTTTTATAGCTAAACAAAGAAAGGCAAGTAAAGTGTTCATGAACTGAAATAGTATTCCATTCTCAGTCACTGATATGTAACTTGATTCACAAATCATCATAATGAATTTGATAAATAATTTGTTGACACTGTGAGTTGATGTGTACATACATGGCCCAGTTCTTGGGTTGTTTTATTTTTTTTATTTTTTCTTATATAAATGGTTTTGCAAGTGCTTAGTTGTCAATTACTAGGCCTACCTGATCTTGCTTTTTATTCCATTTGAATTTTCAGCAAGGGAGGGTTGATTTTTTTATTACCATTAATTACAATGATACAATACTAATGACGAAAATCATAATGCATCAACTTATTGATTGCAGCCAGCATCTATTCTTGCTGTGACAGACTGCACGCAAGCACTGGGTGGCAATTATCCTTGCTGTGTGGTCAAACCTGCTAAATGCTTTTGTGCGACCTTACTTTGCCCTGTTACAAGAGGTGATACCCACCCTTTGAAAGTAGCTGAAAGTATCTTTTAGCTTCTTTCCTTAAGAAAAAATCATGTATCTGCAGTCACAAGATAAGGAATGGAAAAACGCACAACTTCACATGCTCCTGATTTTCACTTGAGCGTCTGACTAGTGTACAGTGCCTGGTGTGTAGTTCTTTTTATTGTGCAGGAAAAAGGGTTGTTTTGAGTTAATAATATGGTATGATAGTAACGAAATAAAACTTTTTCTTGAAAGTTCAGGAATGGTGTTAGTAGGTTAGATCAGGTCGTTTGATGATTATGATCATTCATCTCATCAAAATCTGGTCCCAGAAGTGTTTTTTACTCGACCAAAATTGTGAATTTTCCACAAGATAAAAGTATAGCATTTACATTTGATAAATATTGAAGACTGATTTGGTATATTATAATTTTCTGAAGATTTTGTGCCAGATATTTTGTTTAATCTGGAAAGAGTATGATAAAAGATATTTATTTAATTACTTTTGCAGTGGTCTTGAAAAAAATAGTACAATTTTCCTTTGTATAATTATATTGATATGCACAGACTTTATTGGAAAGGCATTAACTCCATAAGGGTAAAAATAATATGTCGCCTGATATATTCTCAAATGAACCCCATGCTTACTGCAGTTCATTTGAAACCCAGTGGTTCACCACAGTGCACATTGATCAATTTTAATAGTGTCCATAGTCCTGTATTTCAAGTATTTTCTATGCTTCTCACTAGCTTGCTCTTTCTCTCTCTCGTCTCATTTGCTCATCTATCAGACTCTCGTTCTTTGATTTTGTTTCTGCTTTCGTCTCTCCTGCTTCTGTCTTTCATCTTTCTGTCTCTGTTCTGTCATGCTCTTTTTCATCTCAGTATCTCTCTCTCTTTGCTTCTTCTAGCCTCAGTCTGAGTGTCTCTTTGTCTTGTTTATCATGATTTCCTCTTGGTGAAATGAGCCTTACTCTGGCTAACTTGGTAGTCTCTCTCTCTTTGTGTTTCTCTCTCTCTTGGATGTAGTGAACCCATACTTTGGCCAATTCAATGGTTTGTATTAGTAAATGTTTATATGACACTTTAGCAATGCTCTTTGTAGATCAGATTTTTTTATGTAAGGTCTGCAATGGAAGACAGATGAATCATTCCATTCACTTGTCTTGTTATTCACATAAATAAATGGTTTGATATTGCATTCTAGTACATCATGTTATAGTTGAGTATCAAAATCTTTTTATCTTGATATAAAAGCACTTAGAAAAAGAAGTGTAACTTACTCTTTCTCATCATAAAATGTACTTGATGATTTGTGGCAGGAGGATGTTGAAAACATAGCAGGTCATTAGGTATTATAATGTAATGTTACTGTTAGAAAACGGTAAGCTTGTATGAAGGTGCCTTTCAGGATTTTTGTAGGTATTTCTTAATACCTATTCTGTTACATAAGCCATTGTCCACTGTGATTTTAGTTTATCAATTGTATTTACACATAGATGGCTTCACAAGTACATAGTCATCAAGGAGTCAATTACTAATACTACTTATCTTACTAATTTATCTTAGTTATGCTTTTCTAAAAAAATCTTATATTTTTTATTGCTACTAGTATTTCAATAACATTCATAATAATAACTCAAACAATAGTATCTACATTAAAAGCTTCATATAAGTATTCAAGGAATGAAGAAATCAAGTGAAATCGTGTCAGGCCTACTAGTTTATTCCTAGGCGGCTGAGCACTTGTAGGAGCAGTGCACGTACCCGAGTACAAAGGGTCCGAAGCAACATCATATTTTGTTAGTTGTGCAAAGTATGAATGTAATCCTTTCACCTTATATTGAAAGAAAGAAAGAAAAAAAAATTCAGATGCATGCTGTTATGCACCATGGCTGTAATATTGGAAATAAAGTAGCAGAAAAATTGCTGAGAACATAGGAAGTGAAGTAGTTAAAGGCTATAATTTAGTGGCAAAACATCTACACATTAGCAAATGATACTAACAGTTCTAGAGTAGGAGATAACACAGTTAGGGAGAGAAAGATGTGGGAGGAAAGGAGGGGGAGGGGGTTGGGTTCATGTCAGGTGAGAGAAAGAGAGGTGGGGACAGGGAAAGATTTTTGTCAAGTGCGAAGAAAAAGATGAAGAGATTGACAGAGACAGACTAAGTGAACACCTTTGTACTTCAGCAAATATGTGGATACAAAAGATTGAAGAGGGAAATAAAAGGAGATAATGATTGTGTGTGATATCATAAATTTATTAGTTCTTTATTCCATGAGGAAACAAGAAATAAGAAAATGAAACATTGTTTCGATAAGAAAATGAAATATTTATGTTGATCTTTACTCTAAACCAGGGGCAAGTAAGCACTGTTTGTATGAACACATGCGCACACACACTCACACTTGCACACACGCACATGCACACGTGTGTGTGTGTGTGTGTGTGTGTGTGTGTGTGTGTGTGTGTGTGTGTGTGTGTGTGTGTGTGTGTGTGTATGTATGTATGTATGTATGTATGTATGTATGTATGTATGTATGTATGTATGTATGTATGTATGTATGTATGTATGTATGTATGTATGTGTTTTAGATAAAAATAGGTATTGGGTTATTTATGTGCATGTTTTTATTTTTGAAGACAGACAGGCAGACTAAGACACAGAGAGACAAATAGAGAGACACATTGATAAATATAAAATCCACACATGAATTAGGCTGAACATAATTTGAAATGACCCAATATGTTTTTGCAGCTTTTTATCATTATAATGTTTGGACATGTAAGTGTAGCTAATTTGGTTTGTAGATTAGGAAATAATTAGGGACTGTTGTATATTTTTTGTATTTATTCACAAAATGTAATAAATGACACTAACAGTTTTGGTGTCAGTGGATTGCTTTTGATAATTTGTAATCATTTGCTATACTTTGTGGTTGATAAGATTCAGAGATTGGATGAAGTTATGTCATTGGTTGACGCTGTGCCGATTCCCATGTAATATAATTCCCACATGTATTAGGCGTTGGCTCCCTAGATTCATGTGTTTATTTACGGGATATTAGCTTGAATATGTTTTTCTTTGTTTTCTCTGGTATATTATAAATGCACAGTAACCATCACAGCAGTTCATAAATGCAAAAATTATTTGTATTGGGAATGGAGGCCTTTTCTGAAGTCAAGTATTATAAGATTATTACAAGTTTATCATTTATATTTCCTATTGGGAAATGTTATCCAAGACTATTGTTATCAGGATGAACTGGATAGAAACATGATTTAAAAGAATATATTTATTCTTTATGCCAGATAATCTTTTAGATACAATAAAACTCATCTCATATTACTTAAGAGTGAGTCTATAGTGGTTGGTTGGGTTGTTGTACCTTGTTGGTGATATTGCTTATAGCAGATAAATATTAAAGATTGGTAATACCTTTTATTTGTCAGGATGTAATAAAGTGTTGTGAATGTTGGTTATGATATAGTTATATCAGTATTTATGTTCTTATTTATTTCCAGGATTGATGCCCAACCTGGCCCCCTATTGGAGTAAGAAGGATCCCAAGAAACGGTTTGGATCTAAGAAATTCAACAGATATTTTGATGAGGAGACATTAAATATTAGAATATAAAATAGTATGAATCTGTGTATTTTTCATCATTCTGATGTAAAATTTACATATGTAATTATTCACTGAAAAAATGTATTCATCAAATGTAAATAAAATGACTGTTTGGAAAATTAGTTTTAATTAATGTATCGCATAAACTCGATATTATTTATGTGGAAAGGGCAATGTAAAATCACTTGACCTTATTTGAAGCATAAATATGTGTAGAATTGTTCTGTTTTATTTCTTTATTTTTTTCTTTTTTAATGCATTCATTTAGTAATGGTGAAATCACAATTGAGGCAAGGTCAGGGCAGAAAGGAACTGGCTGCCAACCTTACCACATTATCCTCTAACACTGAATATCCTTTGTATATGCACTTGTATATGTGATCAGCTTCAACTTCTTTTGCCTGTAAGTAATATTCTAAGAATAGAATTTAGTTCTAATATGAGAGCATAATATTTTTACTGTTTGTCATAGCTCATTTTTAATTCCTAATTTGTTGCACATCCCTTCTTGCTGTCTTGCTAGACATTATGCAAAAGAATAAACCAATTTTTGGTCACTTGCTGAAGCTGGGAGGAACTGAAATCTGTATTCTTTTGTACTTCCTGCTTGAGAAGCTTGTCTGTAGCTTTATATGAAATGTGAGTCTGACTAGTTAGGTACTTACAAAAAAAGAAAATGATTGGTGAAGATGAGTGGCAGGTACAAAAGATTGAGGCAGGATACTGTTTCCTCATCATGACAGCAACATAACCCGATCATCAGTGTGTCTTTGAAGTTAGCGAGATAACTGGTGACATATCACTAGCAAGTGACTAGTTGACCAGCTTACTTCTGGCTGATAAGTGTAACGAAGCCTATGAAATTGGCCCAAGGAAGGCTTCATGTAGTTGGAGGACCAGGAACAACAAACTGGTGATATGTCAGAAAATTATAGGTAATCCCTAAGTTTAGTGTGTGTGTGTGTGTGTGTGTGTGTGTGTGTGTGTGTGTGTGTGTGTGTGTGTGTGTGTGTGTGTGTGTGTGTGTGTGTGTGTGTGTGTGTGTGTGTGTGTGTGTATGTGTATGTGTATGTGTATGTGTATGTGTGTGTGTGTGTGTGTGTATGTATTACATTATATATATATATATATATATATATATATATATATATATATATATATATATATGCAATCTGAATTCAAGGGTTCGAGTCACCGACCACCACGTTGTTCCCTTGGGCAAAGAACTTCACCTTGATTGCCTACCTGGCCAATGGGTGGCCAAGCCAGCCCAAGTCAAGTGCTGGTCCCGAGCCCGGATAAATAGAGAGAATGATTACCTAAAAAAGGTACCACCGGCACTCTCCGTGGAAAGGAACTGGAGACCCTACCACGTACTCACTCCAAGAGCATCACAACATGAAAACTACAATTAAGTATCATGCTGTGACCACGACGGCTCAGACATGAACCTACCGTTAAAAGAAAATATATATATATATATATATATATATATATATATATATATATATATAAGAAATGTATATATACAAATACACATAAAAATGTGTGATTATATATATATATATATATATATATATTATATATATATATATATATATATTATATATAAAATATATATACACATGTATATATATATATATATATATATATAGTATATATATATATATATATATATTTTTATATATTATATACATATATATATATATATATATATATATATATTATATATATATATATATATATATATATATATATATTAATACATATATATATATATATATATAGCAGGGCAGTGAATATCTGGTGAAAACACCCTCAGTTCTACTGATTACTGGTTTCACCAAATAATATGTCTGGCGTATTACAGTGTACCTGTTTTAAAAGCGGCAGAGATAGTTCCTCCTAGTTAGTTGGAGACTGCGAGTTGAGAAGGAGCCTGGGGGATTCTACTCAACTTTTTTTTTTCTCCTGAAAAAACCTCTACACCAATGAAATTAAATACAGAAACGATAATTCATACCACATCGCCCGTCGCGTGGGTTATCAAGGGCGCGTTAGTCAGTGGGCAACCAGGCTGGCAATGTTAAATATGCATCTGGAAGACAAAGAAGATAAAGAAAACATGTTCAATTAAGAAACACATTAAAAATCGGAACGTGGAACGTAAGGAAAATGAAAGAGATGGGTAAATTACATACGGTCTGTAACGAAAAGGATAGATACAACATTCAAATACTAGGAATAGGTGAGACCAATTGGAAAAGTAATGGGAGTTTCAAAACTAAAGAAAACAAGACAGTTCTTTTTTCTGGAAAAGAGAAGGAAATTATAGTCACGGAGTTGCTATGATTCCCTCACAAAAAAAAAAAATCCCAAATGCACAAAATTGGAAAAAAGCCCAAAAAATATCGCATTTTAAAAGTCAGAATAAAAAGCAAAATCATAATTTTAGTATTATACAATGCTACGCCCCCAACCAAATTGCAAGTGATGAAAAAAAGGGAAAATTTTTAAAAATTCTCCAAGATCCCTTTGGGAACAATCCCTAACAGAGTTTGAAAAAAATAATCTTTGGGAGACCCAACCCCCAAAGTAGGAAAAAAATAATCAAAAAAAATGAAAACCTGGGGAAAAAATTGGGGCCTGGAGATTAAATGAAAGAAGTAAAGTTTTTATTGAATTTGTAGTAAAAAAAATTTTTTTATACCCAAAATACTTTGTTCCAACACCACCCAAAAACACTTTTTACAGGGGTTTTTCACCAGAAAAAAAGAACACAAAAACCCAAATTGGATATTTTTGTGCTAAACCCAAAATTTTAAAAAATTTTGATAAAAAAGCCAAAAAAAGACCGGGTTGCCGACTGCAACAGGGGACCCCCAAAACTACTAACTAGGACTTTAAAATAAACTCAAACAGATGGAGCGTCCAACACCACCTTAAAGCTCGATAAAAAAACTTTTGGTAACAATTACAAAATTTTAAGTGTAAAACAAATTTGAAAACTCAATCAATGTAAAGATGATAAAACCCCAAATGGTTGGGGGGAAAAAGGGAAAAAAGAACTCCTGGGGGACCCGTTTAAAAAATTTTACCCCCAAAAAAAAAAAGACAAATTCCCCGGGATATCTAAAAAAAACCCCAAGGGAAATTGAAACAAAAAAGATCCCAAAAATTTAAAAAAGGTATAAAATAATCCAGTTAAAAAAAGAAATTTTACAAAAAACAAAATAAAAAAATTTCAAAGTTTATTGGACAAATGGGAAAAAAATTTTTAAAAATGAAAAATTGCCAGAGAATTGAAAACTTTTCTATCAATAAGCCAACTAAAAAATTTCCCCAAAGGGGGTTTTTACAAAAACATCCAGGGAAAAATTTTAAAACCTCCAATGGACACTATAAAAAACGGGAAGAGGGACTTTTTTTATGTGATGAAAAAAAAATTAAAAGATAGAGGGAATCAATTTTTTCCAAAATTATACAAAAAGAAAAAAAGATTTTTAAACAACAACTTTAAATTTGACTCAATGACAGCGGGGAGGACCACCGCCATGCTGGACGAATTTAAAAAAAGCCAAAAAAAGAAGAAAAGGAAAAACCAAGAGCCCGGAATAGATAAATAACAGCAAAACAAATTAAGAATGCGGGGGGAAAGTTTTGAATACTTTACAGACTCTGTACAAAAATAGGGAAATGAAAGAAAATGGCCAAAAGGGACTGGGTAAAACAGTCTTTATCCCATACCAAAAAAAGGGGTGACGCACCCAATCCCCAACAATAATGGGAAAATTTGCATTAAAAAGTCCCCACCCAGCAAAATTTTTTTTTAAAAAATTATTGCTAAAAGAATGAAGTTGAATTTAAAGAGAGATCATTCCCAGACGAAAAAAGCGGGTTTTTCCCCCGGGAAAAAAGGTCCCAAAACCAGATTCAAAATTTAAAATTGTCATAGAGAAAAACAAAAAAAAACATCACAAAGAACTTTCAAACATCAAAAAGACCTATACCTGTGTTTCGTCGATTTTGTGAAAACTTTTGTACTGTTGAAACACGATATCCCCGAATAACAAAGAAAAGATATGAAGTTTCCAAAACACCTCATCCAACTAATAAAAGCCCCTTTTATGGGCCCAAAAAACAACAGCCCGTAAGGGAACCCCTTATGGGTTAACAGAATGGTTCGAAGTTTAAAAAAAGGGGTACGAAGGGTTTCATTCTGTCTCCGCCCCCTCTTTAATATATATTCGAAACAATTATGAGAGGTGCTCTAAAAGAATTTTGAAGGAACTGTGGGTGTTGGAGGATACAAAATATCAAAAATTTAGGTACGCCCATGATTAGTTTGATTGCCCAAACAGTATTTACTGAACTACAATACTAGAAAAAAAGGGAAAAAAAGAAGGGAACCCCCCCAAAAAAAAGGGTGGCCTTTTTTCTTTAAAGCCAAGAAAACTAAGATCAGAAGAAATTTAAAGATAAACCGGGAAAAGAACAATGATGAACCCTGTTTTCAATAATGGAATGATTGGGGAAAATGTGAAAGAGTTCACTATTTTTGTAGCTGTTTTTAAAAAAATACATATGATGATTCACCGGAGAAAAAAAAGAAATTACCATTTCCCCAAAAAAGCCCCAATTTCTCTCAATAACATTGGAAAAACCGAAGCATTACCTTTTCGGACAAAAACTGAGGTTATTGAAAATCATTAGGTTTTTTCCCCAATTTCCCTATATGGTTTTGAGTGTTGGGTGTTGAAGTAGATAGACAAGAAAAGATCATAGTTTTGAATGTTGAGTAAGTACTGCAATTGATGGACAGAGAAAACGAATGGCAAGTGCTGAGAAAAATAATTTGTAAAGACCGATGTTGGACATCTTGAAGTTATGGTCATGTAATGGAAGTAAACATATTGAGAAAAACTTGCTGACAGGATGGTGATGGAAACAGAGAAGAGGCAAACCGAAGACAAGACGAGCGACAATATCAGATATTTGCGGCGTCGATGTACAATGGAACGAAAGCGTAAGATCGAGTTAGTGCGAAGATGGTGAGAGGTTCCAGGCTGCTCAAGCTGAGCATACCGGTTGATGATGATGTACAACCATACAAATATAGAATATACTTTATCTATATTGATACTATAATATACAACATACCATAGCTAACTACTATCTATATATAAAGATATATATGGTTGATTACATATGTATATATATATATAGTAAGATATGATATTTTTTTATGTATTAATAGTATATATATGTCTATATGTTCGTATAATATGCATATATGTATATGATGATATACACAATACAAATGTTTATATATACATCATATTATATTTATATATATCATAAAATATATATATATATATATATATAAATATATATATCTATATATATATTATATATATATTATATATATTAGTTTAATAATATTATATATATATATAAATATATATATATATATTATATATATATGTATTATATATATATATATATATATATATATATATATTATATATATATATATATATATATATATATATATATAATATATATATATCATCATCAAGGGGCTAACGCCGAAGGGGGCGCATGACCGGATCCACCTTTCACTTCCAGCCACAAGGGTCCCTCATGGTGGGTCTCCAGGCAGGCCCTCGACCAATCTCTAACTCCTTGCGACAGGTCTGGTTGAGCAGCCCAAGCCATGACTGCCTAAGTTGTCCCAAGGGCCTTCCTCCACCCAGGATTGTCTCATAGAGAGACAGCCTGATGGGCAGGGTCATCCACAGGGAAACGAGTTAGGTGCCCATATGCCCGAAGTCGGCGATCCCAGATTATGCAAGTAACACGTCCCATGCCAATCTCACGGTGTAGCCGTCAGGTGGACACATAGTCCTGCCAACTGTACCTCATGATCCGGCGAAGAGACTTGTTGCAAAAGGCATCAAGACGAGTCCAAAGCACTAAATAGCATCCAGGTTTTGCTTCCATACAGCAAAACTGGCAGTATCAAGGCCTTAAAGACATATAGCTTGGCCCCAGAGTCCTGAATTTTGGTCTTGGTCCAGGAGACCTCTAGGCCCAAGGGCTTTGCTTCATTACTAAATGCATCAAGAGCTGCCAGTAGTGACTCCTGGGACTCAGGATAGCAACACCAATGGCAAAGTCAAGGTCTGAGACCTTGTTATTCCTCAATGTTGCTCCACACTGACTTGGATAGTAGCTCTGCCCATCATCCAGTCTATGCAGGTGTAGAAAAGTGTTGGTGCAAGGACACAGCCTTGTCTCACCCCAGAATTAACAGGGAAGAAGTTTGACAGGCCCCCACCACACTTTACAGCACTGTCAGTACCAGTATATAGACTTGCTGTTAGATCAATAATCCATGCTGGAATTCTCCTAAGTCTCAGAATAGCGATTCTTGATGCACCGAGTCAAACGCCTTCTTGAGGTCAATGTAGGCTGCAAGCATCCCACGACCGAACTCATGATGGCATTCCACAATTACACAGAGCAATAGTGTATAGTCTATTGTAGACTGAACAGGAGTGAATCCAGACTGGTCCAGTCTCAGGTACCTTAGTAGATGGTCGTGGCATCCGTTTCAGAAGAATGTGGGCAAAAACCTTACCTGGTATACGGAGCAGTGTAATACCATGGTAATTGCTACAGTCCTACCGATCCCTTTTCCCCTTCCAGAGAGGGGTGTCCAAACCCCTCAACAGGTCAGAGGGAATGGAACCAGACTGCCAGATGGCAATCAAGACTACATACAAGCCCCGTGCCATAGGTTCACCCCCAGCCTTTAGCAGTTCAGCAAAGATATCACATATGCCTATGACTTTCCCACTCTTCAGCTTAGAAATTGCCATCCTAACCTCAGTTAGGGTAGGAGGTTCTTCGCTGATGGGTGGGTCCAGCACAGGTATTACAATACCACTTGCATTTAAGCTAACTGTTGGAGGGTCTACCTGGTACAACTGCTCAAAATACTCAGCCCAACATTCATAAACACTAACACCCTGCCTACCAGGCCTTGGTAGGCAGGGTGAAGGTCAGTTACCAAGAAATGGCCTTCAACTTCCTCAGCAAGATTCTTGATGAACTGTTCTTTGTCCCTTCTCAGCAGCATCTGTGCCCTATGCACCAAAGAGCAATGCAAGTCCTGATTGCCATTCAGCTGAGCCATGCAACATGCTTCAATGGCCTCTGTCTCCAGTGAGATGAAATTCTGCCTTGCCCTCGGGCGTATACCAATGGACTCCTGGGCAGCTTGTGTTTCACACTTGAGGGACTTCTACAGAGCAACTGGGTCTGTCAGGTTTTCGATCAAAGACTGCTGTGGCGAAACCCACGGTCACAGTCCTCCTCCCTAAGTCTGTCCAAGTGAAACACCCTAGAGTGGCTACTGGAGGGAAGAGGAGTTTTGCAGTGGACCCAGAGGGCCACTACCAGTCTGAGGTCAGTGCCATAGAACTCAGCACTCCGGTAAACCCTGCAATTCTGGAAGATTCTCCATTGTGTGCTGACAAGAATGTGGTCGGTCTCCTTGGCCACAGTGCACAGTTCCCGTATCACTATACCATGCCCAGCGATGAGGGTGCGAGCGCTGATACCAAGAGTCAGATATCCTCAATCTCTGTGACCTAGCAAAGTCCCGGAGAAGGAGCCTACTCTCGCTGCTGAAATCAGCTCCTGAGCCATGGGGGCCGACAGATATCTTGTAGCCATCACACCTCGGATACCGCATTGAAGTCGCCCAGAACAATGCGAATATCTCGTCGGGGGCACTTGTCTGGCACTGATGTGAGTTGGCATAGAACACTTCTTTCACATCGAGTTTGCAAACATCGGTAGGGGCGTACATAGTAATGAGAGACACAAAGCCAAAAGCATGCTTCAGTCTCAATGCCATAATTTGCTCATCAACCAGTGTTATCTCCACTACTGAGGGTTGAAGTCAGCTGGAAATGGATATAGCTACTCACACGAGGTGATGACCATCACCCCTGGCCTGACCAGTAGTAGGTGTACCCACCCATACTGATCGTGCTGCTGCCAGGTCTTCTCACCTCTGAAAGGGCAACCACCTCAACTCCTAAGTGCTCCAGTTCCCTCAATAGCAAACCACTTGTCCTGCTGCAAGAACCGGATGCTCTGACTGTGGGGTTCCCTTGGGCTTTGCCCCATAGGCCTCATGCTGGGTTGGTGCCTGCCAGGGCATAGGCAGTATGAGTGACTCTTGTTCCGATCCTGCGTCCTAACATTTGCCCACCCACCGGGACCCACAGCCCACCTTGCTTGCTGGGTAGGAGAGACAACACCCCTCCCCTCAGCACATCCATTCATTTGAGATGCTGCTGACGAGTTATCTGGGGGAAGGAGGGCTGGCAAGGACCACCTCCCATGAGCCACCCATTAAGCCCAGGGTAGCTGAGGGGCAGAAGTTTGTACAGAGCCAGGGTGTGTCCATATGCTGGAGGGCCATGGCTCTGCATCTCTGGGGCCTTCTCCTGCTCTGATATCCCCCACAGTTTAGCCTGGGACTACAAGGTGCCCAGTTTCCATGGGTGGCCGCAAGGAGACACTGAAGAATCTCAATGATGGAGAGGCTGTGAATTGGCAGGGGAGACTTATGCAGAGCTGTTCCCTTTTCGCACTAAGCTATCCACCGGTGGCAGCTGCAGGCGAGAAGGCATGCAAGCACTTAACACTACCTAGGCTACCACACCATCACTTCACATCACCCTGAGAATGAAGCACCCACCCATAAGAGGAGAACACCTGCATAATCACCTTGTATTTGGATGCAAGAGCTGAAGCTCTAAGAGAGAAATTCTTCAAAGAAGAGACCCTTTAATTCAATGATTTGTGTTGCACACCAAGCTATACTGAAACAGAGAAATAGTGCACAAAGTGAAGCACCAAAGAAGATTATGAAGAAATGGATTATCAGTTCCTCGGAAGGTGAGAAGAAGCTGAAAGAATGCAAGTTCTGCGGCAAGACTCATCCACGGAAGAAACAACTCTGTCTAGCGTATGACAAGACCTGCAGTAACTGTGGAAATGAAAATCACTTTGCACAGGTATGTAAGTCAAAAGTGATGCACAAAGAATTTGCTGCTAAGAAGAAAATCCATAATGCTGCTGAAAATGACAGTAGTGAACCAGTGGGGATAAGCAGTATATTATGCAAATAAAGCAAAGCACTAAAAATAATTTTTTATTAACTGAGTTCAAAGTGGTGCTAGTGAAAATAATATTCCAGGAAAGTCGTCACCTAAGAAAGTTGCTACCTAAGAATTAAAACAGATGGAGAAAAAACAAAGTAATCCCCAAAGTAGATGAACCTACTGATTGGGTAAATGGAATATTGAATAGCTCTAAGAAGAGTGTTGACATAAGAATTTGTATTGTCCTACAAGCATTGAATAAAGCGTTGAAGGTGAATTGTACCCATTACCAATTATTGATGATGTATTGCCAAGAGCATTTTTAGAGTTTGACCTGAAAAATGGTTATTGGCATTGTGACCTATCTAATATTTCAGACTCCCATAGGCTGATATAGGTGGTTGAAATTACCATTTGGTCTCACTGCCAGCAGTGAGTAGTTTGTGTTGCAGATGACATTTTAGTATATGGTATTGGTGATAATCAAGATGTAAATAATGATCATGATAAAAACATGTATAAATTGTTAAAGAAGTGTAGAGAAATAGGGATAATTCTGAATAAGAGAGAAAAAAAAACTGTTTTGAGAAGTTAAAAAAAAAAAAAAAATAGGACACATTATTTCTATGGATGGTATTAAAGTAGACCCTGATAAGGTGCCAAGATAGTCGGATACAATGGAACCCTTGCGGAAACTAATGAACAAAGATGTAAAGTGACAATGGGGACCAGATCAAGTAAAAACTTCTCAGATTAAGGAGTTATTAACAAGTACACCAACACTGACATATTATGACCCAAACAAACCTTTAACAATTCACTGTGGTGCAAGTCAGAAAGGACTTTGTGCAGTTTTATTGCAAGAAGGCAAATTATTATGTTATGCTAGCCGAGCTCCAACTTTGACCGAGACAAGGTATGCTCAAATAGAGAAAGAAATGTTAGCTATAGTTTTGCCCTCAAGATTTCATCAATATACTTTTGGAAGGTTTACCAAAATCGTTAGTAACCATAAGCCCTTACAGGCTATAATAAAGAAATCCCTTGATCGAGCACCACGTAGATTGCACAGAATGTTGATGAGCGCATTTCAGTATGATATTGAAGTAGAGTATCAGCCAGGAAAAGATATGCATGTTGCAGATTACTTGTCCAGGAATTATTTACCAGAAAATGGAGGGGGACAAGAATTTGAAAACATTAATATGTTATCATTTGTACTTATAGATTGCAAAAGATTCAAAGGTTAACTTTAGACGATGAAGTAATGAATTTACTAATAGAGAGAATTATAGAAGGATGGCCCGGTAGTAAAGAGAATGTTGCATATCCTTTTTTACCATGCTATAATAATAGAGATGAACATTCTGTACAGAATGGATTAATTTTCAAAGGAGAGAGAATTGTTGTACCTAGAGAATTACGACCTGAGATCAGAGAAGCCATACATTCATCATACATGTGTTGAAGGATATTTAGAACGTGCTACAGAATGTGTTTAATTACTAGGGATGAATGCCAATCTCAGACAGTATGTATCCCAATGTGAGGCCTTTAACAAATATACCGATTCTCAATGTAAAGAAACTGATGACTCATGAGATAAGTGATAGGCCATGGGATAAAGTTGGAGTAGAGCTTAAGTATTATAATTTTCTTGTAACAATTGATTATTTCAGTAATTTTTGGGAGATTGATAGATTGAAAAGAACATAGCCTAAATTCAGTAATTAAAAAGTTGAAAGCTCATTTTGTAAGAATTGGTATCCCTTCAATTGTTGTAAGTGACAAAGGACCACAGTTTTGCTAGAATTTATGAATTTAATCATCAAACAAGTAGCCCACGTTATCCAAAGTCAAATAGTATGGCAGAATCGGCAGTTAAAACAGCCAAGAAATTTATCAGGAAAGTCACTGATTGTGGTAAAGATCCTTATTTAGCTATATTAGATCATAGAAATACCTCATCTGATTATCTGACTCTTAGTCCACCTCAACGTAGGTTGGGAAGAACTATTACCTGTCTCAAACTTTTGAGTCCACAAGGAATTAATGTTGAAATTCATAACGAAACGTAAAAAGGTAAAAAACTTGAAAAGTGCTAAGTATTATAACAAACATGCTAAAGATTTCGAACCATTGCAAGAAGGGGACAGGGTGCATGTTGAGCCAACAGTATTAGGTGATAAGGTTTGGAAAAAAGGTATTGTATATGGAAAGCAAGATGAAAGGTCTTTCGAAGTTGAGTTAAGTGGATGAGTATTGAGAGAAAAAAATGCATTTAGAGAAAACAGATGAAAACAAACACTGTGATATACTGAATGAATATCTTCACAATACAAGAGATGTATTTGACCGGTTTCGATTGCGTCTTCGTCAGAAATACATACAACAGAGAAACAAGTATCTCAGAGGCTTCCTGTTAAACCTCAGAAAGAAGGCGGAGAGCATACTTGTAAGAGCAGACCCC
>NC_051389.1:42930059-42937559 GCF_015228065.2 Penaeus monodon
TACAGAGTGGCTACGCTACAAAAGCTAAAAGGCAACAAAAATGTAGTAGCAGTACTTGGAGAATATTACAGAGCTTTGGCAGTATATCTGTAACTTCTAAACAATAAGGAAGTACACTGAATACAATGTATGGCAAACGGAAAGCAATGGCGTGGATGGAGAGTACCGCGGATGTGGCAAAATTGTAGCAAGAGTATGGCAACAGTGCGTAGTGAGTGTGTGTGGTAACGCTGTATATTGAAGGTGTAGTAACAGAGTGCGTTAAGTTTGCGATAAAGGGTCCGCGGGAAGGTGGCAGAGAGGATTGTAGTAAAACGGCGGCGGTTAAGATGTAGCGTCTTCACTTGCGTTTCATTAAAGGCCATAATGGTACATAGCATTATTACGGCTGTAGGTGTTATTACTGTTATTGATATTTTTATCCTTATTTACATTTACAAGATGATAATGATGACTGTATTGTTGATAAAATAACAATATTGATGGTAATATTTATAAAGGTATTGTACTGTTAACGATAGGCATAATGATGATAAAGATAATTATGATAATGACAGCAGTAACAACAGTATTGAGAATGATAATGAAAATCAAAACATGCGTAACAATAAGAATGATGATAATCACAATGATGATATGTATGTATGTATCTAACTTCACACACACACACACACACACATAGACAGACACACACACACACACACACACACACACACACACACACACACACACACACACACACACACACACACACACACACACACACACACACACACACACACACACACACACACACAAAACACACAACACACAAACACACAATACAAACAAAAATACATCAAAAACTAACATGATCAACACACAGACATACATATATATATATATAATATAATATCATAATAATATATCATAATACATCATACACACATACACATACATACATACATAAATAACATACATACATAGTATGATGTACATACTATACTACATAATTAACATAATATATATATAATATACATGCATAATATCATAAATATATTTTATATATAACACACATGCCTTGCTGAAATCTGCCTTCTGGTTTAGGTATCATGTACGATAATCTTATTTTCAAGTCTTATAGATAATATACAGAAATCATATCTAGTATATATAATACAAATAGTAATATAATAATATACAATAATGTATATACAACACACAGTACTCTCTACTAGAACTGATTTGAAATACAAGTAGCCAGTATCTTGATAATCTCTCATTTATCTTATAGATAATGATAACATCAAATAATACGCCATGAATGTGAATAATAATAAAAGAACAAATAATAAGATAATAAAATAAGTGATATAATATAATGCAATGATTACTATACATAGTAATGATATTTAAATAAAAGTAAGTAATGATAAGATAATAACTAATAGTACACTAGTACTAATAATAATGATGAAATATATAATAAGACAACAATAATAATCAATAATGATGATAATAAATGCATAACAATAACAACGATAATAAATAATGATCATGTATGATAAAGATGACGATAAAGATAGATGAATGCATACATGAATGATGAATGATGATGATATGATGATAATGATGATAAAGATAATGATAATGATATAGTAATAGACTAGTAATGATGATAATACAAACAAAATAATAATACAATGTAATGATAATAAGACAGTAACAATAAAAGATGATAATAATATGATGATTGATGAAGATATAATGATTTCATCCGATGTGCATGCGGAAGATGATGATAAAATGTGTTGTCTCAAAAAAGCAAATATGGTTGCATTGTCAAACAATGCACATCTTTATCGCAATGGAAGAAACCCAAAGGAAATGTCAAATATCGTTTCCTCCGACTGCTCTGAATACAAGGAAGCCGCTAGGACCCGACGACCGACCAGGGAAGCGCTCACCTGGGACGACATTAGGATAATCACGAAGGAAATTGGGTTCCTACCTACTCCCTCACCCCAGACGGGAAAATTTCCGTAAATTGTCCATCATTTCCCCTTTTCATTCATTTCGTGGGAGATGAGAATTCTGAGCATCGTAAAAAGCGGGAATTTCCTTGACAGGTGGCCGTTTTCTTTCTTTTTTTTAAGGAAGAGCGGAGAGGGGGTGTTATGTATATTTGCTCATTCTGTAGACGCCAAGTTATTATCATTATTATTATTTTATTTGCTTGTTTTCACGTATTTTCTTCTCTTTTACATATTTAACCAGTTTCGACTCGACTAAATTTGATTTACATGTTTCATGAATTCTAATTCAACTTAGAATTTTGATATTAGTCAAATCACTCAACATTCCTTACACAAGTTTCCCCTTCGTCCATCCCAACTCGCCTCCCACGACTCCTGAAAAAAAAAAACTGCCCATCGCCCCGCATGTCACGCTGGCCTCCCGTACGAAGAAGGAGAACCCTGGAAGTCTGCTGAGCTACGAGGGGAAGTAATATCCTAATCAACTTGAACTGTCCCCTGCGACGTTCCGCGGCTGAGTCAGCAGAACCTCTCGCGAGAAGGGGTGAGCTGGCGAGTTCGTGAAGGAGCTCCTCGTAAGGGGAATGTGAAGAGGCCTTGTGATGTAATAAAGACGATCCATTATTTCGTAATAGTGGTGGAGATGTTGGTGATGAAAGACGATTAGGAGTGTGATTAGGGTAAGAGTAATCGTGATGGTAGTGATAATGCTAATCATGATAATAATGATAATGATGATAATATAACTAACTGATTACAATAAGGATAATAGTAATGATTACAATAATAAAGATTTAGATAAAAACAAAAATAAGACTATGAATAGAAATCAGAATAAGGAAAATTATAAGAATAACAATAAGAACAATGATTATGATGATGGTACTAGTGATTATAATGATAATGAAAAGGATAGTAATAGTAATGCTGATAAAAATGAAAATAATAATGGTAGTTATAATAATGAAATAATAATAATAATAATGATAATGATAATAATAATAATAATGATAATAATAATAATAGTAATAATAATAATAATAATAATAATAATAATAATAATGATAATAATAATAATAATAATAATAATAATAATAATAATAATAATAATAATAATAATAATAATAATAATGATATTGATAATAATAATGATGATAAAAATATTATGATCATACTGGAACATTAATAGAAAAAAATAATGATGATGATAATTATTATGATAATATGATAATGATGATTATTATTATGATAATGATGACAATGATAATGATAAAAATAATAATGATAATAATAATAATAATAATAATAACAATAATAAAGATAATGAATAATGATAATGATATAATAATAATAATAATAATAATAATAATAATAATAATAATAATAATAATAATAATAACAATAATAATGATAATAATAATAATGATAATAATAATAATTATTAGTATTGTTATCATCATCATTATTATTATTATTATAATAATAATAATAACAATAGCAATACTAATAATAATGATAATAATGATAACAAGCGATGATACTAATGACGATAATAATAATAAAAAATAATGGTGATAATACACACAAAAAATAAAATAAAAGAAAAGAGCAAAGTTCGAGTATTCTTCATAACGCAGACATAATAAGGCTAATAATTACGAAGGGAAAATGAGAGAGAGAGAGAGAGAGACAAAAAATAAACTAACCTCGTATCTCCAGGACAGGCGAGCCGAGAAGAGGTAATTTGTGACTCGCCCTCGCTCGTTTCGCAGGATGGAGACCAATATAACTCATGGAAAACGACTTGAAGTGACTCTGTACCCTAACTTCACGCGCTCTCTCCCCGCCCGGGCCCTTGCTCGTCGGTGGGGAGCTGTCGACGCGCTGCGGGACATGGCCATGTGGAGAGTAACATGCAATTGGAGCAGGAAGGGTGAGGATGGCGTTTATGTTCCTGTCGATGGTGGATCCCGGTTTTGGTCGGTCTTTCTGCTTGTCTGTTGTGTGGGTGGGTGGGTGTGTGATTCTGTCTGTCTGTCTGTCTCTGTATTTCTCTTTCTCTCTCTCTCTCTCTCTCTCTCTCTCTCTCTCTCTCTCTCTCTCTCTCTCTCTCTCTCTCTCTCTCTCTCTCTCTCTCTCTCTCTATCTCTCTCTCACACACGTAATACGTAATATCTACCATCTATTGATATATTTCATGATTATTTATATACATATTCAGGGATGATTTATTCGACCGCAAAATTCCACAATTTCAGAGATTTATGGAAAGAATTAAAAGGAAATCGCTTTACGCCAATTTACATCGCAAAATGAAATCCCTAGATTCACATAAAACAGGCAACGAATGAAAACATTTAAAAAACAAATTTGTAAAAAAATATATTGTACAAATATTTTTATGTGAGTTTATTATCTTGCTCCTTTTGTAGTCGGTAAGGCAATATTTCATTACACGTTTCTGTACATACAAACACACACACACACACATACACACACACACACACACACACACACACACACACACACACGCAAACACACACACACACACAAGGAAATAGAAAGAGAGAGAGAGAGACAAACTGACAAAGAGAGAGAGAGAGAGGGAGAGAGAGAGAGAGAGAGAGAGAGAGAGAGAGAGAGAGAGAGAGAGAGAGAGAGAGAGAGTCAAACTCAAAACTCTATTCCATTAATTACAATGATTCTTTTTTCATAGATTGACATCGTGCAGTAATACAGAATAAGTAGAAACAATAGTAAATACAAAGGTAGGGTAGATATAAAATACAATAAAATAGAAGAAGATGGTCACATCATTAGAAATAGAGGTACATGGTAAATGCCTGATATCACTGACAATGTAAAAGATGTTCCTTTAATTTCATTTTGAAAGTAATCAGGTTGGAGATGTTTCTAATATTTTGTGGTAGGTTGTTTCAGATCTCGGGTCCTCGAATTTGCATTTGCCCTGACCCACTGTCCGTATATTACCTTGTGACGTGCAGGCAGTTACTCTTTCTGGCTTGAATGCCTGTTTTGTTACCGATTGTTTGTAGAGGCTTTAACCAATGAGGAGAGTCGCCCTTTATGAATATAACAATGAGTATACGTGTATCTAATTGACATTTTTGTTGAACTTTTAACCATTTTAATTTTCTTAAAATGGGGGAGGGGGGTACAGGGTAATTTTTATTTACGCTGCCTCTTGCCACTCTTGCGGCAAAGCTTTGTAGCTTTTGTTCTTTTTGTATTTGAGCTTTGTTGGTTGAGCACCATGCATCGGAAGAGTACTTTATAATGCTGAATGCAAGGGTTTGTAGAACAATAATTCTCGTCCCAGTGTATTTTGTTTTTTTTTTATATGATTTAGGTATATCAGTGTGCCCATTACTGTTTTGTAAGTGTTATCCATGTGTGTTCCGAAAGTCATGTATCTATTCGTACTCCCATTTTTTCATGGAAATGCTTGGTTTATTATGGTATCCTTCAAATTCTATGCCTGTCTTTGTCGGGTTTTGGCTCTGTTTTGCCGACTGCCTATAAAGATGCACTGCTTCTAATCAGGATTTAGTTTGAGGCCGTTGTTGTCAAAATGCATTTTTGCTTCTGTAAAAGTCTGTTGAGTATTTCTTATAAATTCACATAAATTATTTATAGTGGCAGCGTGAAGAAACTGAGAGTCATCGGCATATTGGACAAGGAGACAGTTGTTTGCAATGGCTGATAGGTCGTTAATGAATATAGTGAACAAAATCAGGCCTAATATGGAACCTTGTGGGACACCGGAAGATACTGGTTTCTTAGTTGACATATTATTACGAATTTTGATTGACTGTGTTCTTGTGATTAGATAACTTCTGAACCAATAGTTTTGTTTAGCAGGATTTCATGGCTGACACTGCCAAATGCTTTTGTCAGATCAAACAATGTGATCTGTTGTTATAAACTTTGTGATTTTTAATAAGGCTGTTTCAGTGGATAGCTTACTTCTAAACCCATGTTGCGTTTCGGAAATAAGGTGATTGGACACTAAGAATGTTGATAGTTGATTTGCAACAATTTTTTCTAGCACTTTAGATATCATTGGGAGTATAGTTATAAGACGAGAATTGTTCATTCGTTCTGCATCTCCTGGTTTGAAAATGGGTATTATGATGCCATGTTTCCAAAGTGATGGTAGGTACCGGTGACTATAGACGTGTTTATAATGACAGTTAATAGAATGCAATCGCGGGTAAGCCTTCTTTGATGAATCGAAAAACAATGTTATCCACTCCTATAGCATTCGTTTGACGTGTGTTTTATTGTTAAGACTTTTTTTTTGTAACGTTTTAACTTTTTCATGTTTCTTTGGCGTCTTGCTTACAGTTATTGAACTTATTTTGAAAATAATTTGTTTTTGCTGATTGGATTAATGTTTTAACATTTTTCCTTTTTATATTCAGAATGAAGGGTGGTGTCAGTTCTTTTTGTTTTAAGAAATTTGTGAGTGTTGTTTCGGCCATGTATAGTTCTTTGGATGTCCTCATTTATCCATGGGGCGGGGGGACGTCTAACGATTTTGGTCTCAAGGGCAGCAGTGGCTTCTATACTAATTTTTCGTACGTTCGAGAGAATATCTACTTATCTGTTAACGTCATCTGTTGTAAGAATGTCTGAGAGGGTCGACTGGCTGGCACTAATATTTTGACAAAGTGATTGGGGGTCGTAATTTGTCAGGTCACGGGAGGTTTTTGTGACTGGTTGTCGCTTAGGTTTCTTTATATCTTCTGTCATAGTTAATAGTTCCTGGTTTGCAGTTTGACAAGGGATAACGTCAGTCTAGGTTTGAAATCAGATCTGTTTGATATTATGACGTCTAGCACGGGTGAGGTGTTTTCTGTCGCCCTGGTAGGTTTATTTTTAAGCTGTTTTAATTTGTTTTTCTTAATTATCGTTGTAAGTCACCCAAGATGAAAAAAAAAGGTTTTCTTTTCATTGACATTTTTCTAAAGGCATCTTCGAAGTAGTCAAATGATTCAACTGTAGCATGAGGGTGGCTATAGATTGTACCAATAATGAAGGAGGGATACATACTACTTTGTACACTTACCCAAATGTCCTCTTCAGCTGTAATATTTACAGTTGTAGTGGAGATTTCATTTGATCCAAGGGTGTCCCTTACGTATATGCAAACTCCTCCACCTTGCCCTGCATCACATCTATAAACATAATGAAGCCACGTTTCACTAATGCAAAGGATGTCGATATTTCTCTCCGCAATCATCCTTTCACTTTCTTCAAAGTGACCAAGGATTGTATAGCAATGATGTGACCTTTGGTCTTGCTGACTGTGTGACGGCGTCAAACAAGCTGGTCGTTTTCGTACTTGTTTTTGTTCAGAAATACTTTTATATTTTTAGGGAAAACATGTTAAGAGTTCTGGTTGTATACCTTTGCCTCTGATTGTTACTGTGAAACTAGAATAAAATTGATGTTCATGTTT
>NC_051389.1:42942559-42957559 GCF_015228065.2 Penaeus monodon
ATAATAATAATAATAATAATAATAATAATAATAATAATAATAATAATAATAATAATAATAATGATAATGAAAACAATTATGATGATGATGAAGATTATAATAATGATAGTGATATCAAGAGATATGTAATAATAATAATATTAATAATGATAATAATAATAATAATAATAATAATAATAATAATAATGATAAGGAAATAATAATAAGATAATAATAATAATAATGAAATCATATTGCAAATGATATTGATAATAATTATAATAAAAATAATGATAATAATAAAAAATAAATAAATAATAATAATTATTATAATTATAATTGTAATAATAATGATAATAATAACAATAATAATAATGATAATAATAATAATAATGATATTAATAACGATAGTAATTATGATGATAGGAATGATAAAAATAGTAATGATAATAATAATAATAATAATAATAATAATAATAATAATAATAATAATAATAATAATAATATTAATAACAACAACAACAACAACAACAACAACAACAACAACAACAACAATAATAATAATAATAATAATAATAAAAATGATAACAATAATAGTAATAACTCTAATACAAATACTAATACTAATAATTCTACTAATCCTTCATGTAATAATAAAAACTGCAATACAGACAATAATCGTATTAATAATAACAGCAAATAAACTTGGACAAAAAAAAAAAGATAATCGTCCTTATTTATGAAAAGGAACGCAAAGATGTACGAGCTAAAACCAAGGCGATAATTTTGAGTGTAATAAAGTACAAAGAGCAACAACTTTAGGAAAAGTGAACGTGCATCTACTACAGACTACGAGTGGGAAAACAGAGGAAAGAAAATCATGTACAAAGGAAAATTCCTCAGGCACACTTTACAGTTTTTGAACGATCTCGGGGCCTCACAAAACACGAGCTGCATACATCACGCTCGTGTACCATAATGCGAGAGAGAGAAGGGGGGGGGGAGAAAAAGAGAGAGAAACAGAGAGAGAGAGAGAGAGAGCGAGCGAGAGAGAGAGAGAACAGAGAGAGAGAGAGAGAGAGCGAGCGAGAGAGCGAGAGCGAGAGAGAGAGAGAGAGAGAGAGAGAGAGAGAGAAGAGAGAGAGAGAGAGACAGAGAGAGAGAGAGACAGAGACAGACAGAGACGAAGAAAGAGAGAAAGAGACGTAGAAAGAGACAGAAGAAGAGAGCGAGGAAAGAAGAGAGCGAGACACATCCCGACGAAGAAGAAGAACAAAGCAGAGGAAGAGCAGCGGCTGTACAGAAGAACCGCGCCTCGACCTCGGGGAAGGAGACAGCATGAAGAAACATGAGCATCCTACGCAGATTTCGCTACAGGTTAGTAAATCCAGTCAAGTGAGTGTATTGATCCTTTCCGGTCCATCTCCCTTTCCTTCGCGTTGACACGGCTCCCTTGTGGGAAAGCCAGGCTGGAGATTCGCGGCAACACAAACAAAACGCCGTATTCTGTCAGATGAAGCGTAGATAAAAGCGGGATATTATTCAGAGAAATTTCCATGGTACGTACGCGAGGCTTCAAGGCTCATTACCGGAAGTGATTATAAGGGATTTCCGCCTCTATGACTCGCGTGTTCCCTAACGTGGCGCAAGGAACACCTGTGATAACATGTTTTCATAGTCATTAAAACAGCGGAGGGAGTCAGTCATCATAGTCAATGCTGTTGACTTAGGAAACTGATATCGTGACTGCGTAATATAGATGGGAAGGCTAAAACAAACATCTTGGCATTGTTTACGAATGCCATTATGCTATAAAATATAAAAAGAAGATGAAAAACTAGATTTGCTGATATATATATATATATATTGTTTCTTTTTCGTTGAGGGAAGTTATTGAGACACATATCGCTTAACGGTTTTGAGGGAGACACGCTCCTGTAATCTGAATATCTAGACCAACTCTCGTGTGGGTGCCCAGGCACTTAAAGTAGATGTATACACACACACATACATACACAAACACAGACACAGACACAGACACACACACACACACACACACACACAAACACACACACACACACACACACACACACACACACACACACACACACAAACAGTAACATATTCTCTTTCCCCCTTTCTCTCTCTTTCTCTCTTCTTCTTCCACTTTCATTGCGTTTATTTTTCCTTTCTCTTCTGATCTTACTCCATACTCATCGCTTGCCTCTATATCCACAGAGTGCAGTACTATACTTCATCTATGTACTCCCTACGCTTGTTATCGCTCTTGCATTTAACCAGACCAGAAAAAAAATGCCAAAATCGGTATCAATTCTTTGATCTTTTTTTTTTGTCTTTCTTTTTAAACTTTTTTTGTTCCTTTTCTATTTTTTATTTTTGTATTTATTCTTTTTTTTTTAGGGGCGAGGACTTTTATGCCATACTCTAACCTCTACTCTTTTTAGTGCCTGGAGCGTATTAGTTCCAGTCGAGAGAGAAGAGAGAGAGAGAGAGAGAGAGAGAGAGAGAGAGAGAGAGAGAGAGAGAGAGAGAGAGAGAGAGAGAGAAGAGAGAGAGAGAGAGAGAGAGAATGGAGGGAAAAAGAGAGACAGCGACAGACATAGAGAGAGAGAGAGAGAGAGAGAGAGAAGAGGGGAGAGAGAGACAGAGAGAGAGAGAGAGAGAAGAGAAGAGAGAAGAGAGAGAGAGAGAGAGAGAGAGAGAGAGAGAGAGAGAGAGAGAGAGAGAGAGAGAGAGGAGAGAGAAGGAGAGAAGTGTAAGAGAAAGAGTGTAAGAGAGAAAGAGAGGAAAGGAAAGAAAGAGAAAGAGTGTGGAAGGGATGGGAAGAATGAAGGGAAAAAATAGAAAGAAAGAGTGAAAGAGAAGAGAAGGAAAGAAAAAGAGACAAGGAGAAAAAGGAGCAAGAGCGAGGGAAGGAGGAGAAGGAAAAACAGAGAGAGAAACAGTGATGGAGAGCGAAAGAGAGGGGAAGATAGAAAGAGCAAAAGCAAGGAGAAAAAAGGGGAGACAGAGAGAAAAAGAGGAGAGAGAAATGGAAGGAAGGATAAAGAAATAATATGAGGACGAAAATAGCAAAAAAACAAACAGAGTAAAGGATAGAGAAAGAGAGATGGGAATAAAGAGAAGAGTAAGGAAGGAAAAGGGAAAGAAGAAATCAAAGAGAAAGTGTGAAGGAAGGAGAGGGAAAAAGTGAGGGAGGGAAGGGGATAAAAGGACAGAAATATATATATAGATAGATAGATAGATAAATTCATAGATAGATAGATAGATAGATAGATAGATAGATAGATAGATAGATAGTCAGATAGATAGATAGATAGATAGATAGATAGATAGATAGATAGATAGATAGATAGACAGATAGATAGAGAGAAGTATGAATGGGAAAAGACAGAAAAACAAAGAAAGGGAGAGAAGATAAATGCAATAGCAGGGAGAGAGAGAAAAAAGAGATAGAGAGAGATGAAGGGAGGGAAGAGGCACACGTGGACTCGGTTCTAATAACTTGTATTTAGTTATGCAAATAAAGTTGTTGAGTTACACCAGGTGAAATCAGTGCCATCTCATCAACTTAGAGACCTGAAGTAAGAAAGATAAACCTTGGCACAGGCACGCACACTTCCTCCAACCCCCCCCCCCTTCTCTCCTTCTACCCCCTCTCCACCTCTCTCTCTTTCTCTTTCACATACACACACACACCCACCCACCCGCACACACGCACACACAAACCTCTCTTTCTCTTTCTTTCACTGTCTCTGTCCCTATCTCTCTACACACACACACACACACACACACACACACACACACACACACACACACACACACACACACACAAAAAAAAAAACATATATATATATATATATATATATATAATATATATATATATAATGTATATATATATATATATATAAATGATAATATATATATATATATATATATATAGTATGTATATATATAATATATATATATATATATATATATACATATATATATTCATATATACATATAAACACACTCACGTCTATATACACACGTGCATACATATAAACATGAAAACCGAACCACTGTAGCCAAGCAAAAGCACATACGCAAGCTGTGCTCGCGAAGCAAAGATCAAAATCGCAGTCAAACAGAGAAGCAAGTCGGTATTATATTTGCATGATATTAAGGCCCGGGAGCGTCGCGGTGCTGTCGACCCAGATATTGTCTATCAATTTTGTTAGACTCTGTATTGGGATAGACATGGAGTTTCGTCCACCGAAAGCAATTTGGAATGTTGTTTTCGCACGGCTGCCAGTGCAGATGCATCTCAATGCTAGAGCGCCAGCGTAAAAGTTTGTGACCGATGAAGCTAAGATTTGACTTTGGGATATATAATTTCGTAAAGTAATCCTTTAAGATTTACTCTATAATGAATATCGCTACATGCATGGCATAAAGTATAGCGATGTGCAATGAATATTTGTGACATAAAGACAAAATAACGATGAACAAACGTGCTCCTAGTCCAAGGCTAAGCTCGAAGACAAAGGCACATCAAAGAGAATACTCACCTAGTACACGCAGATGCATTTTATATATAAGTGCGTGGATCTGTCGTAACATTCCTTACCAGATTATATAGAATCCATACCTCTAAAACCTTCACGTCCAGGAGCCAAGCCTGTTAAATCATCTTCTGGCGACGCTGTCCTCTGAATATTTCATGGTCTATCCCTCTATCCTCTTTTCTCTCTGGACTTCGGTGACATAGCATTACTTCAAGAATAACTGCGATTTTTCATGTTTTATATTGATTGCGAGCGTGTTCTGCATGTATGACGATGTACGTATCCAGGTACATTTACATTTTATTAACGTTATAAATCTTGATCTTATTAATTATCGAATGGCCCGAAGGCTCAAGGATAACGTGGGTTTGGGCCATAGATAATTCACCATAACTCTCGTCCTACTATATTGCGGGGTATCCTTCCTATTCCTAGGAGTACTTAGAGTAATGTTAGGCATTTATAACATCTTCTGGGGAATCATTGCGAAAGTACAGAGTCATAACGTACTTTCAGGTATGCTTAAGAATTTAGTGGTGCGTGTCTTTATTGCTCAGGTTATTGTTTATCTTTGTCCCCCCCTTTCTGTGTGAGCGCTCTGGATTTTCCTCTCTCTCTCTCTCTCTCTCTCTCTCTCTCTCTCTCTCTCTCTCTCTCTCTCTCTCTCTCTCTCTCTCTCTCTCTCTCTCTCTCTCCCTATCTGTCTTTCTGTCTCTTTGTTTCTCTCTCCTCTCTCCCTCTCTTATTCTCTATCACGTGCTTTTAATATTCTAAGCACTTTATCCACATGCTCTTCCCTTCGCCTCACAATTCTCCTCCATCATTATGTCCTCCTCTCTTCTTTACGTTCTTCTCACATCTCCTTATTCTCTTCATCTCCTCTCTCTTCCTGATTCATCCTGCGTGGTGGATTCCTACCTTCTCTTTAAAGAAAGATTGGGTCTTGTGTGCTAATTCAAATGGATTCGTTAACAATGACCTTGATTCCCTATAGACTTTATGTGTATTTAACCGTGAGTAACTTTCCCTCAGTATAGGGAACAATCAGGGAGAATGGAACTAAATCACCAGACAGACGAGATCGACTAACTCCATAACAATTACCGGTCTACTCATGCTTGTGTACCGATAGACAATCCCCGTGAAGAGTCGGTGGGAATTGTTCAGGAATCCAAATTCAGTGCCAGCGTTTTAGTTTCGTTCCCACTGCTTGTTATTTGGAGTTTGTGAGTTCGAATCCATGTCAGGGAAGGTAGTTATACGTCTATATAAGATTACTGTTGTAATCTTTCTCATTTATATATATATTGCTTTACACAGAGATAAGTGAAACGTGCGTGTGTGTGAGCTAGCTAATATAAAGGAATTATTTCTTGTATTGTTTAGTTATTACTCATATAGTGTTTACCTCCTACACTGATTGCATGCAAGTTGCAGCCTGACCCTACTCTTCTTTGATCCCTTTTTTATCACGGTGTTCCCTTACCCTCTAAATTAATCCATGTCTTTATTTTTTTGTTCTTCATACTTGTTGATACCTTATTTATTGCGTCAGTTCCCTCCCTGCTGTACTGGGCCTGTATTTAATAAGCCGGTGCTCGGCCTTTCATGCCTCCCTGCAGTTTGGACAGATTCTTGAACATTTATCAGGAATATGCGAGGTGGATTTCGCATGGTTTATAAAGCAAGGGTACCTTCTGCTACGTCCCGATAGGTCTTCTTCCAAGAGGTAACAATTAGAGATAAGGTAACTGTGTAGCACTATATGCAAAATGCACACAGGATCAAGTACACTCTTAACGATTTTCAAAATATAATTCCATGCTTCTTTTCCTCCAACAACTCAGACTATAAAACATGCGAACCACAGGGCTACAAACTCTTCACAGTTCTGACGACGTTCCCGCCCCCTCAACTTTGGGATAATCTTTAAATAAGCATATACATTTTTGCCCTCCTCCTCCTCCTCTCTCGCTCGTCCCCGAATATACCCTTTTGACCAACTAATCCTACCTCTCCTCAACTCAGCTTACTGTACGAACCTCTTATTTCACGAGAACAAAAGACGTAGGGAACGATTTCGTATCCAAAACGTCTCGCTCGTGATTCACTTTAACATTCGAGTCACTTGCTAATGAAACTTTAAAGAGAAGTTGGGTTGAGCGAACGACGGGAGCGCTTGGGTGATAATCCCGTTTATAATCTCTGTGGTCGGTGTTGCTTTATCCTTTATTATTATCATCGTTATGATAATAGAAATGATAATGATGATTGTTACTACTACTACTACTACTTTTACTATTACTACTGCTGCTACTAATTATCATTATCATTATCATTATTATTGTTATTATTATTATCATATTATATTATTATTATTATTATTATTATTATTTATTATCATTATTATTATTGTTATTATTATATTATTATTATTATTATTATCATTGTTATTTATTATTATTATCATTATTATTTTATTATTATATTATATTATATTATTATCATCATTATTATTATTGGTATCATTAATATAATGTATACAATTATTAATTTATTATCATCATCATCATCATCATCATCATCATCATCATCATCATCATCATCATCATCATCATCATCATCATCATCATCATCATAATAACCATCCCTACTATCCAATGGCGGTATATTATTGTCGTTCGTACTACCAGGACGATATTCATGTCAACCGAAAAAGGAATCTCGAAATGATCAAAGACGCAGAAGACGCGTACCTTCTTAAGGTAGTTTTTCGTATTCATACCAAAAGGATCGTTGGGTTCAAGATGCCTCTGCTGTGAGCGGGTGGGGGGGGGGGTAGGTCGTGGGAATGTGAAGGATTGGGGGAGGGGGGGAGGGGGCAGAGGGTAATGGGAGGTTGTACCAGAAAATGTTGTTTTTTTCGTGTGTGTAAGGTATAAGAAATTGGAAAAAAGTAGTTTAATAATCTCTTTTCCTATAAAAGGTCCTTGTGTTTATTGAGCTTAACATTACGAATTCGGTATCTTGTATATGCATACATATCCCTGATGATCAAAAAAGATCAAATAAAAAAATAAATAGGAGATGCAGCAAGAGTAGGAAAATGAGTGTGTATATATATATATATGTATATATATATATATATATATATATATATATATATATATAAAATGTTATATATACATATATATATATATATATATATATATATATATATATATATATATATATATATATATATATATATATATATAATATATAATATATATATATATATTATATATCTGTGTGTGTGTGTGTGTGTGTGTACATATATATATATATACACACGATAAAGTCAAATAAATATTCCAAGATGCGAAACTACCCGGCCAACTTTCGCAGAACATCTTCTGGCTTCTCAAAGTTCAGTGTCACCTTATCTTTTTTCATCATTTCTTTTTAGAAAAGGAGGGCGATAAAATATCAATGCTAGCACAACTTTGATAACAGACACGTCTGCCGGCACGCATTCCGCGGAACGAGATAAGAGAAAGTTCCTGACACAGGTTCAGGGGGCTTTTATGACTGCAAATATACTCATATGCTTATATATATATATATATATATATATATATATATATATATATATATATATATATATTATTATATATGTATATATATTTATTATATATATATGTATATATATATATATATTTTTATATATATATATATATATATATATATATATATATATATATATATATATATATATATATATATATATATTAGTAATAATGATAATGATAATGATAATAATAATATAATAATAATAATAATAATAATAATAAAAAAATAATGACAATGGTAGTAACAAAAAACAATAATAATGATAACAAGGAGTATAAAATATTTAAAACAATAATAGTGACAATGATAGCGATAGCGATAGCGATAATATTAGTAATTACAATGATGATGACAGTATATATATATATATATATATATATATATATATATATATATATAATATAATAATGATGATGATGATAATAATATTAATAATAATAATAATAATGATAATAATAATAATAATAATTTAATGATAATAATAATAATAACATTAATGATGATAATAATAGTAATAATAATAATAATGCTAATAATAATAATATTAGTAATAATAATAATTATTATCATCATAGTAATAATGATAATAATAACAATATTCATAATAATACCAACAACAGTAAAAACAACACCACCAGCAACAACAACAACAACAACAACAACAACAACAACAACAACAACAACAACAACAACAAAATAATAATAATAATAATAATATTGACAATGATAATAATTATAATAATTTCAGTAATGATAATAATAATGATAGTGATAAAGTAATAATAAAAATGATGATGACAGTGATAAGAATATTAATAATAAGGATAATAAAAAAAATAATATTAATGATAATAACATTAATAGTAATAATAATGACAATACTACTACTACTACTAATGGTAATAATAATGATGATAATAAAATAATGATAAGGATAAAATGATAATAAAAGTAATAATGATGATAATAATGTAAAAAAATAATGATAATGATGATAATAATGTAAAAAAATAATGATAATGATGATAATGATAACAATGAAAATAAATACAACAATAATATTATTTATGATAATATTAACGACAGTTGTAATAATAACAATTATAGTTATAATAATAATAACAGCAATAATAATAATAATAATAATAATAATAATAATAATAATAATAATAATAATAATAATAATTTACATATAGTTTTAACGTGATAGACTGGAACTTACATGAACTCAAATAAATTGACACCAAAATTAGGAAGCAACTGACATGCAACAGAATGTATCACCCTAAATCAGACGTAGACCGTCTGTACGTCCCTACAAGTAAAGGAAGTAGGGGGATGATGCAGTTGGAATTATCGTACAAAACAACAACGATTGGTTTCTTGCAATACTTAGATCTAACCAGCGATTGGATGCTTCAATTAGTTAGAGTACATGAAAACTCTAAAAGGTTACACTCAATAGTAAAGGAATCAAATAAATTTTCTCAGGAATTAGGTATTGAGAGCGAAAATATCGAACATATGTTGCCAACACTGGCTGCTAAACATAAAAAACAAAAAGCAAAGAAGGTCGGACAAGAAAAACTTAAATCTAGGTGGCATGAAAAGCCTCTCCACGGACAGTTTGCAAACTCGAAGCAAACACACTGATGTAGATGAAATTGCAACCCATCAGTGGCTTAGAAGCTCTGGACTAAAAGGGGAAACAGAGGGTTTTATTCTTGCAGCCCAAGATCAAAGTTTGTTTACTAGAAACTATCAAGCTAACATCTTGCACAATGGCACTGACTCAAAGTGTAGGTTTTGTGAAGACAAGGTTGAGACAATTGATCACCTTGTATCTGGTTGCTCAATATTAACACCGAATGAGTACAAAAATCGACATGACAGAGTGGGCAAGTACCTGCACTGGAAGATCTGCAAACACTTTTCTATCGGAACACAAGATAAATGGTACAAACACCATCCAGAGCCAGTTACTGAAGGCAAAGATGCTACAATCTTGTGGAACTTTCCAATTCACACAGATCGTACTATACAGGCAAATCGTCCAGATATCGTCATCAAGAACAAAATAAACAATACTTGCCTGTTTATAGATATGAGCATCCCTTCAGACAGAAACGTCCTAACAAAAGTGTTCGAAAAGATATCAAAGTATAAAGACCTGGAAATAGAGGTGGAAAAGATGTGGCATTTAAAAACCAAAACTTTGCCTGTTGTTATTGGAGCTCTTGGCCTTATAAAAAAAGGTACAGATAAGTTTCTTGAGGAAATACCAGGAAATCCAAAATTAGAAGAAATCAAAAAAATAGTCTTAAACAGCACAGTACATGTTCTCAGAAGAGCATTATCAGTCTGATGTGTTTTTTATGTGCGTGAATTGATTTGACTGGATGTTTTGATTTGTGGTTGTTCTGCATATTTTGCATGTTTTCGTTGATGTTCCATTGCCTCAAACTTCAATCACCCTAGGTCACTGGTAGTGACTCGATGTTTGATTATAATTAGCAGATCTAAGGAAACTTTCGTATAAAGTAATAATAATAATAATAATAATAATAATAATAATAATAATAATAATAATAATAATAATAATGATAATAATGATAATAATGATAATAATAATAATAATAATAATGATAATAATAATAATAATAATAATAATGATAACAACAACAACAACAAAAACAACAACAACAACAACAACAATAATGATAATGACAATAATGATTACTATGAACATGATGATTATAATGATAATAAAAACGCTAATATTAGTGATATTAATTATAATACTAGTAATGATAATGATGAGGATATTAATAGTGATAATGATAATAATAATAATAATAGCAATGATAATGATGACGATGATAATAAAATTGTGGTAATGATAAACACAAACAAAGCATCCCTAGCAGACATAGGCTACAGAACATTAATTTGCAAATGAGATCAATTCCTAACAAAAAATTATTTGCAGTTTACTTAATACCGGATATCAGTGTGCACATCAAGAAGCTTTTTTAAAATCTTTTATTCAAAATTCATCATCCATTTCGCGATAAAAGTTTCGAAGATTATAGCCAAAAAGTCGGATAAAATGTCTAACCTGAAAAACGTTCACACAAAAATGTTCACACTTTTATATCGGAGGAAAACGTTTTATATACACACATATAAAGTTGTTTTACCTTCCAGTTCATATACTGTACATTTTCTCACTTATTCTCTGTTTCTTTTTATCTTTGAATTTATCTGCCTCTCTCTGTCTTCTTATGCATATCGCAGCGAAAGAGAGGGACGGAGGGAAGAAAGGAGAGAGAGAAAAAGGAAGCATGGGAGTGAGAAAGAAAGGAAGTGAAGAAAGGAAGGAAGGAAGGAAGCAGACGAGGAAAGGGAGGAGGGGAGGGATAGAGAGGAAGAAGGAAAGGAAGGGAGAGCGAAAGAAAGGGGAGGAGGATGGATGGATGAGCGTAAGGGGTGAGGGAGGAAAGGAAGAAGGAAAGAAGCAAGGGAATGAGGAAGGAAGGAGGACAGAGGGAGGAAGGTACAAAGGAAGGAGGGAAGAGAGGGAGAGAAGAAGAAAAGAAGAAAAAGGAGAGAAAGGAGGGAGAAGCAAAAGGGGAGAAGGACGGATAAATAGATAGAAATAGAGAGGGAGGACGGTACAAAGGAGGGAGGGAGGGAGGGAGGGAGGGAGGGAGCAGGTGCGGCGGGGTCAAGCCTAATTCAGTTTGATTGTTTTTCCTACGGGTGAAGTGGAGCACAAACAGCGATCCCTCTGCACCTGTGACAGCGCGGCCTTTGTCGATGCCTCAGAGATTTTTTGGCAGAGGAATCAAAATTCAGCGAATACGGTTGCATGGTGGGTACACAGACACAAGCCCACTCATATATGCAGGGAAAAACAGGCACACCTGCGCTCATAAACAAACACACTAATTAACACACACACACGCTCATGCAACCCTATTTTTCCATCGATAACCAAACATACATACAGACACAATCTCTAGTGCACATATTCATATAAGGATAATTTCCTCTATCTAACTATCTATTTATCTATCTCGCGCTCTCTGTCCGTCTGTGTCTCTGTTTCTATCTGTCTGTCTGTCTATCCGTCTATCTGTCTGTCTGTCTGTCTTTCTGTCTCTCTCTCTCTATATATGTATATACATATATACATATATACACACACATTATGTATATATATATATATATATATATATATATATATATATATTATATATATATATATATATATATATATATATATATGTATACACACACACACACACACACACACATGTATACACACAGACATAGACACACAATTATATGTATATGTATATATATGTATAAATATACACACATGTGTGTGGATTTGTGTAAACACACACACACACACACACACACACACACACACACACACACCACATATGTATACACACAGACATAGACACACATATATATGTATATGTACATATATATATAAATATACACACATATGTGTGCATTTGTGTAAACACACACACACACACACACACACACACACACACACACACACACACACACACACACACACACACACACACACACACACACATATATGCATATATACACATGTATATATACATATACATATATGTCTGTCTCTGTTTCTATCTGTCTGTCTGTCTGTCTGTCCGTCCGCCCGTCTGTCTATCTGTCTGTCTATATTATACCTATATACATATATACATTGATATATATATATATATATATATATATATATATATATATAATATTATATATATATATATATATATATATATATGTATGTATATATATATATATGTATATATATATATAAAGATATACACAAATATGCACACACACACACACACATATATATATATATTCATTGACAGACATTGGCCTTGCATCCCCTTCCAAAAGAAATGAGTAGTGGTACTGAAGAGCCTCCTTAGGCTGCCAATCAGAAAAAGTCGTTTGATTATCATTACGTATATCTTTAGGGTTTACTATTCCACGTATTTTATTATTTCCTTCTGGGATCAAGGGGCAGTACTGCCTTGGTGATATATTTATTGCTTCACCTCTTACCTCCTCTGTTATCTTCCTCCTTCTAGCTTTCCTGTTCCTCCCTCACACTTCACCGCCCTCATGCTTTCTTTGTTTCGGTCTTGGCGCATTAAAAAAGAGGCTTTTATTCCTAGCCTCCAACTTTCCTGGAGGGCTTAACTAACAGAAACAAAAAAAGGGAAACTATTGTGTTGCCATTAACTGAAAATATGCTATCCCTCCCCCCCCAAAAAAAAAAGAAAAAAGAAAAGAAAAAGAGAGAGAGAAAAAAAAACAGAAAATAAATTGACAAAAAATGTGGGGAAATGTAATCATATACATACAAAAACATTAGAGAAACAAAAAAATGAATTTATGACAACCAGCGAAGAAAGAAGAAAAAAAAGGGGGTGGGTGGGGGGTGGGGGCAAGGAGAAACACACAAAAAGTCATTCCCCACAGAACCTGCCGCTCGGTTACTTCGAGAAGGTTCCACACGAGGGAGTGATGGGGGCGGGGGGGGGGGGGGGAGGGAAACCTTAGAGTGTGCTAGAAACCCTGCAAGAGCTTTCCTGGAAGCGGAAAACGTTCCTCAGTCAATGCAAACAAGTTCTCAGTCAACAGCCTGGCGCGGACGCGAGGAAAGGCGGAAGTGGAGGGAAGCGACACGTTCTCGGACGCTGCCTCATCCTCAAGGACTTCCTGGAACGTGCCGAGGGAGCCAGGTGGATCCAGCCGCACTCCGTTGCAAGATGTTGCCACGGAAACCGGCTTTGCTTTATTGATGCGCTCCCGAAAGAACTGCCGATGCTGGTCTGTCTCATTTCGGTTGGTTGTTATCACTGATCTTTTCATTCCTTATCTCGATTAGTGAGGTTATAGATAATAAAATCACTGCTGTTTTTAGTCTCCTGATTTTCGATCGTCGTCCATTACGTTTTGCTATAAATAGCATGATAACTATAACAATAACGATCATTATAGTAATTACGATAACAATAATATTAATCACCATATAAATTATGAAATGGTAGTGATGATAATATGATGATATCATTACTGTTAGTTCTATTAATGATTATGGTATGGATGATGACAATGATAATGGTAATGATGATACGGTAATAACCTCATAAATCGTTTTAACAACAATTATAATAATTCTGATAACAGTAACAACACCATAATTGCCAAAACTACCACCACCAACAAGAAGGGTAATAAGAAACAATAACAAAACAACAAATGATAAAGAAGATAATAAATTGTAATAATTTAATTGTGCTGCGTTTAAGATTTTTGCTAGTCCGCCCCCAAAAAACACGTGACTTTTTTTGTCATGTTCTCAAGGATATAAACTGGAATTAATATTTATGACTCCATGGGTCATAAATATTATATTATATTCTGGGTTACAGAAATTATTATTAGTTTTTATTTATTTATTTATTTTATAATAAAGACCCATTTAGATGCCTTTATATTGCCGTTTAATTATGTCACGGAGCGTAGGCATTTAACAGAAGCATTGAACTATTTATGTTCGTAGGGAGCAGCCAGCCATGTTGTTCACGCTACATGATGTTTTGCTGATTATTCCAAAAAAAGTAGGCACTATAAGAACAAGAAGCATATGACGCTTAAAAATGTAAGTTTTGATTATTGTTTAGCGCTCAGAGAAGGTTTTGACATCATGTAAGTTGGTTAAAAAGTGAAAGATATTGTGATATTAGGAACAGGAGGCTTTTCTTTGTTCAGTTTC
>NC_051389.1:42970059-42972559 GCF_015228065.2 Penaeus monodon
TTTATTTTCACCCTCGGGCTCTCTCTGTCTTTTCATATCCAAAAACGATGTAAATATTTATAAATTATAATATATATATATTATATATATTATATATAATATATATTATATAACCATCATATAATATAATATAAATATACAAATTATATATATATATATATATATATAATAATATATATAATATAATATTATTATTTTTGTTTTATATTTCATCAATGTATTATACACTTAAAATGTATAAATACGTTATATACGATATATATATAGACATATACATACATAATACATACATACATACATACATACATCTTTCATTAAAATATATATATTTTATATATTATATATTAAATATATAAATATATATATACACACCGACCACAACCCCCCAACACCCAACACACACACACACACACCCACCAACAACACCCCACACACATATATATATATTATATATATATATATATATAATAATATATATATATATTATATATGCAAATGTATACATAATATAAAAATATATATATATATATATAATTATAATATATATTATATAATAATAATAATTTTTATACATATATATTAAAACATACATACATACATATAATATATAAAAAAATTTTAATTATATTAAAAAATATAATAATATACATATATATATATATATATATTTTATTTTTATATATATATATTAAATATAATATATATATATATATTATAATTTTATATATATAAAATTTTAAATATATATGTGTGTGTGGTTGTGTGTGTGTGTGTTGTTGTGTGTGGTGGTGGTGTGTGTGTGTTTGTGTGTGTGTTGTGTGTTGTGTGTAGAGAGAGAAGAGAGAGGTTTCAACACAACACACAACACACACACACACACCACAACCACACACCACACACACACACACACACACACCACAATTATATATATATATATTATATATAATATTTTATTATATATATATTAATATATATAATATATAAAATAATATTATATATAATATATTGCAAAAGGGATATATATATTATATAATTAAAATTATTTTTTATATTATATATTATTATATTATATTATTATATTATTTAAAACATCTAAATTATATATAATGTTGTTATAAAAACTATTTATATTATGTATTAAAATTGATAATATAATATTATAATTATAATTTATTTTTTATAATTTTTATATATATTTATATTATATATATATATTTATTTACACAATGAACATATCTGTTTACAGTTACGAGGGCACACAAGTTTGTGTATATACATCTATCGCGACAGGGTCTGTAAACTTTAATATACCGGAGGTATTATTCTCAGAAATATATCACCTCTGGCCCGGTTTACACCTCCTTAGTCAACTGGACGCCCTTGGCCCACCCAAGGGTGGCCATACTGATGCCAAGCTTAGTGCGACCCCCAATCAACATGGGTGATCCCGCAGGAGACTCCCCACCTCAAGCCATCCTATAGTCCAAGCTTCCGAATCGCCTGTTTACAGAGCCTCGCCACAGAACCCAGCATAAATAAATCAAGTATTTAAACATGGCAAAACAGTACCGTAGATTTGTACAACTTTCATTTAAATCCTTGTCAGTTTACAAGTGTGCGTTTGCGGTATAAATGTAGGAAAGGTATAAAGAGAAATATCTCTTGTACTGGGATAATATCCATTTTCATTCATACCTTTTCTATATTTGTCAACATGAATACGGTTCATATATATATATATATATATATATATATATATATGTATATATACATATATATACATATATATAAGGCCGCGGGGGCCGAATGGTTAGAGCGTCGGACTCAAGACTGTCGCGACGGCAATCTGAGTTCGGGGGTTCGAGTCACCGACCGCCGCGTTGTTCCCTTGGGCAAGGAACTTCACCTTGATTGCCTACCTAGCCACTGGGTGGCCAAGCCAGCCCAAGTCAAGTGCTGGTCCCAAGCCCGGATAAATAGAGAGAGTGATTACCTAAAAGGTACCACCGGCACTCTCCGTGGAAAAGGGAACTGGGGACCCTACCACGTACTCACTCCAAGAGCATCACAACATGAAAACTACAATTAAGTATCATGCTGTTATCACGGCGGCTCAGACATGAACCTACCGTTAAAAAGGGGCCGCGGTGGCCGAATGGTTAGAGCGTCGGACTCAAGACTGTCACGACGGCAATCTGAGTTCGAGGGTTCGAGTCACCGACCGCCGCGTTGTTTCCCTTGGGCAAGGAACTTCACCTCGATTGCCTGCCTAGGCACTGGGGGACCAAGTCAGCCCAAGTCAGTGCCGGGTAAATAGAGATGGTGACTCGGAAGAGAGAAAAAAAAAAAAAAAAAAAAAAAAAAAAAAAAAAAAAAAACACCGGGGAAGGGAATGGCAAAACACCGCTCTAAAATTTCCAAGAAAAATCATGGGGAAACACATGATCGTCAAGGCCCCGGGGGTCCCAATGGTTAGAGCGTCCCGGGCTCAAGACTGTCA
>NC_051389.1:43005059-43007559 GCF_015228065.2 Penaeus monodon
AGGATTTACATTACTCTTCAGACTGTATGAATTAGCATGAAACCGAGGCAATTGATGTGAGTTACATAGTGCTCACACACACGAGTGGTAGGTTAAGGTGACAGAATGGGGTAAAGTGACAATTTGTCCAGGCCACAGATTGGGTAAAGTGACAGACTGCCTGACATTCATTATTACTGAATCATCATTATCATCATATATAAATTAACGTGGAACTGAGGTAAATGAGGTGAGTTACACAGTGCTCACTTAAACAAGCGGTAATTAAGGCATCAGATTGGGTAAAGTGACAGACTGGTTAAGCCACAGATTGGGTATGGTGACAAAATGTATTGCAGAGTACATACCGCCGAGTGAGAATTAATTGCAGTGCGTTAGCATGACCCGTGGGATTTACTAATGAATTACAAGGTGACACATGGTGGCACATGTTACTGCTTAAAGACATTTGGTATTTTATAACTGATACATTCTAAGTTAAACACACAAGAGAGAAAATATATCATATAATCCGTTTACATTACCTCTTGCTCGTTAATGAATAGTATTTCAAATCCATCTTTCTTTTTGTCTCATTATCTAATTTATCTGATTATTTTCCCAACCCTCACCTCAAATGAAAGAATATGTTATGTAATTACAGATGTACTTGTGTGTGTGTGTGAGTGTGTGCATGTGCGTGTGCGTTCGTGGATGCGTGTATATGTACGTGTGTCTTTTGGGTAATAAATTGTGCTCAATGAGTGTTTTCTAGTTACTTGTGCACAGTATTCATTCGACACACATGAATACATTTGCTTGTGTAATTCACCATGAAATATGTAGAATCTTGGGCTCGTTGTGCGTGAATGCCAAGACCCTGACACTCAAGGTACATTCAGCGTCTGTATACTTTTTGGGCTGTCATTTTTTAAGACTTTTTTCTTTGCTGCCATTTCCTCGCACTCACATGGAAGGGAACTTTGTAGTTTTATTTTCTTTTGGGTATTTTTTCATTATAACTTAGCCAGGAAAATTTAGCTGTTCAAGAAAAGTTGTGCGGCAAACTAAAACACTAAAACGTACGTTAAAAAAAGGAAGTTCCGGGGATGCTGCGTCTGCGTTATTCCTGACGCCCTTCTACCTCCGGGGGGTGGAGGGGGTGGGGGTGTTCCCCTGAGATCCCTGTGTCATACATAATCAGGAAACCAGAAATGCTTTGTTTCACTTATTTTGGAGTTCGCCTATTTGCACTTCTGTTCTCGGAAAGGCACAAAGGCGTCTTCCGAGAAACCAGAATGCCTCGGTCTCCGTGTTAAAAAGAATGGGTATGTACACATGCATGCGCATTCAAGCTGACATACTTCCGAAGCAAACACACACACACACACACACACACACACACACACACACACACACACACACACACACACACACACACACACACACACACACACACAAAAAAAAAAAAAAAAAAAAAAAAAAAAAAAAAACACACGCACACGCGCAGACACACCCACACCCACAAACACAAATACACAGAAGCTCACAAACAAAGCACAAACATTCGAATATACATTTCTTACTGTCAAAATGAGGAAGAAAAGTATATAACTGAATAAATTTTCCCTTGAACTTTATAAACAATGGCGGCAAAACTACAACATTATGCTATTAGAGGCTACTTTATCTGGCATGCACTGAGGAGAGAGCTTCAGAGAACCGCTTTCATAACTTAGCCAAAGCCTTTTAACTGGACGGTCTGGATGACCAGTCACTCCGATGACGGTCTCGGGTTGATGATGAAAAGCTGGGGCGGTATTCATGAAAGGTCTGAGACTCCGAAAATTTTTCTCTGACCAAAAAAGTATGATTTGCCCCGTGCCGCATCTCGAAGTTCATGCAGGTGAGACACAAATTTATATCGTAATATATCACATTTTGATCATCTATTGTACTAAGTCTACAAGGTAAATATGACAATAAATCTTGCATATATAATAACGGCATTATTATAATATGATGTGGCATCCCTTCGCTTTCTGTCACGGCATCAGTTGTAAAGGCGGGCGCCACTATAAGTATTTCTTTAATAAAATACAGCAATACAAATTTAAGACACGGCTCAATTTACGTTTGATAGATTATCAAAAGAGGTCTCAAAGCTTTTCTTATTATTTTCAAAACGGAATAATCTGCAAGAGAGGAAAATTTTTATAAGGACAAATTAAGACCGTTCTTGCGGACGTGAATAGAAAATATCAGTAAAATATAAGAAATTACTAAATCAACGTTTGACAATAAATCAAAAGGGTCTTCTAAGATTTTTTTTATCATACTGGATGCAAAGTTATCTTCAAATTTGTGTAAAATTGCGATGTAGTTAGAAAGCCAGTCCTTACGCACATGGGACACTTCTACACCTGCCCTAAACCTTCGGCCGAGTCTAAGACAAAACCGGCCTGTCAAAGACGTTTTCGTGGGGAGTCGTAGACAAATTTGGCGAGTCAAAGACATATGA
>NC_051389.1:43020059-43022559 GCF_015228065.2 Penaeus monodon
CTCTTTTCTCCTTTCTGCTCTCTCTTACCCCAGCTATTATTGCTCTACTTATCATGTCTTTCATTTATTCATCTCTATTTCTGATCTCTCTCTCTCTTCTCTGACATTCCTTCCTCTCCTTCGTATATATTTCATCACTTCCCTTCTCTTCTGCATTTTTTTCTCTCTCTCTTGCTTCCCGTCTCCTTCCGCCACCCGTTCTTCCTCTCTCTCTCTCTCTCGCTTCCACGGCCTTCCTATCTCTCTGCGTACCCCCCCACTTCCCTTCCCGATTCCCTCCATCCCTCTCTCCTGTACCAGCGATATGCGAGGAATCGTTATGCAAGAATAATTCCACACAAGTCAGAACAATGGATGGTCTTGTCTGCACATGGCAAGAAGTATTACCAAGTGCTCTTTCTTTTATTATTTTTTTTTCTTCTTCTTCGTCTTCATCTTATGGGTCCTATATTTTCTTCCGGTCTTGAACACCAAGTAAAATCCCCTTCTTGAAATGCAACTTTCTTTTCTTTCTCTTCCTTCCGTTTTTATTTTTATTTTTATTTTTTTTTATTGTTTTTTTGTTTTTGCTTTATATCTTGTTCAGATAAACCTTTTCCCGTATGAGATGGTCTCCAATTTTTTTTTTTTTTTTTTTATGAGATGGTCCTCCCTCCCCCCTCCCTTTTTCTTTTCCTTTTTGTCCTGTGGTCGCGTTGTCTTTTGTCTGATTGTTCATCCTAGAGCGTCTTGAAGTTAGCGTCTGCGCTACGAGGGAATTCCGGCATTTACTGGTCGTTTGTCATTCTCGCGTTTGCCTGAAGCCAATACTTTGTAGTAAGGTACAGATGTGTGGAGCATTTTAAGGAGGCCTCTGTTTTCTTTACTTTTATTTCATTACTACTACTACTACTACTACTACTACTATTATTATTATTATTATTATTGTTGTTGTTGTTGTTGTTGTTGTTGTTGTTGTTGTTGTTGTTGTTGTTATTGCTATTATTATCACCATTATTATTATTATCATTATTATTATTATTATTATTATTATTATTATTATTATTATTATTATTATTATTTTATTATTATTATTTATTATTATTATTATTATTATAGTCTTCTATTATATATTACATTACATTATTATGCATTATTATCTACTTATTATTATTATTTATCTCATTATTATTAATTATTATTATATATATTTTTTTTATTATTATTTATTATTATTATTATTATTATATTATTATCATTTTATTATTTAATTAATTATTATTATTTATTATTATATTTTTATTATTATTATTATTTTTATATTATTATTTATATTATTTATTATCATTATTATTATTATTATTATTATTTTTATCATTATGTTATTATTCATTATTAATTATCATATCCTTATTATTATTATTATCATTATCACATTATTTTATTATTATCTTAATCATAATAATAATATAGATATAAAGGATGATGATAATATAATAATAATAATAATAATAATAATAATAATATAATAATAATAATAATAATAATAATATATAATAAAAATAATAATAATAAATAATAATAATAAATAATAATAATTTTATATAATTATGATAATAACATAATAATGATAATATAATATATTATATATTATAATAATTATTATTAATTATTATATTATTATTATTATCATTATTTTAATTATTATTATGATTATTATTATTATTATTATTATTAATTATTATTATTATTATTATATATTATTATTATTATTATTCATTATATTATCATATTATTATTATCTTTTAATTATCATTATTGTTACCATTATTAAACTTTAATGATGATATTGTGAGAAAGACAACGCCAAGTGATAGGAAAATACATTCCTACTTACTCTGTTTCCATTATTCAGGAAAGTCACGTCAAATTATGGATATTGTGCCTGTGCCGTGTAACTGAACCTCATTAGTATCATGCAAGTTATCGATCATGACGCCATTCACAGTGCAATATAACCCTTTACGATTGAACAGCCGTTTTGCTAACTTCATCCACTGGACTATTAACAATCCCATTTAGGTTGCAACATGACCTGGTTAATCGCTGCATATGGCATTGCTGCATCACGCAAATGGTCAATCTTGTTTGAAATATACACCAATTCCAACGAAAATATGGAAATGAGGCAGAAGTTAGTGCCTGATTTAGACCTATTGTTTGGAGATACTGGGAATTTCACAGAACAAGTCAATAAAAATTAGAAAACTTTCTGAACTTCTCGAGCAGCTCTGTAGCCTTTCAGTATATTCGATATTATTCTCTAGTTCCCAATAATTCTCAATTTATATGGCTATCTTCTTTGTTAAATCATTGTCAATGGTATTATAATGATTAATTTTGCAGTATTTCGTATCATTGTATTTCTCGTTATTCTTTCACTTTTATTATTATTATTATTATTATTTTATTATTATTATTATTATTATTATTATTATTATCATTATTATTATTACCAATA
>NC_051389.1:43025059-43027559 GCF_015228065.2 Penaeus monodon
TAATAATAATAATAACAACAACAACAACAATAATAATAATTAATATCATCACTATTAAAATTATCACAATCTTGTTCATTCTCCTTTCCCCACAGACACAGACCGAACAGAAAATGAGAGAAGAGAGAAAGAGAGGCGGAGGGGAGGGGGGCCAGAAGCAGGGAGAAGTGGGTACATATATATACATATGAATATATATATATATATATATATAATATATATATATATATTATATATATATATATATATATATATATATATATATAATATGTACACACACATATATATGTGTGTGTGTGTGTGTGTGTGTGTGTGTGTGGTGTGTGTGTGTGTAGTGTGTGTATGTATGTGTGTTGTTGTGTGTGTGTGTTGTGTGTGTGTATGTGTGTGTGTGTGTGTGTGTGTGTGTATGTGTGTGTGTGTGTGTGTGTGTGTGTATGTGTGTGTGCGTGTGTGTGTGTGTTTATGATATATACCTACCTAAACAGATAACAAAACACACACACACAACCAGATACACAAATACATACACAAACAAACATACAAACATCCATGCAGATGATTAGACCCAAACAAACAAACAACAGAGACACACACACACCCTCACCCCCTCACATATTCATGTTCTTGCAATATCACCCACGAAGGTCACATTCTTCCGCACAGATCTCAGGGAGCGTAAGGCTTTTCGTTTGTACATGTAATTACGGGGGACTTGAGGAGGCCAAAGAAGGCAGAGGTCTTGATCCTTAATTAACTCTGGACCAACACAGGTGGGTATTCTTGTATGTGAAAGACGATTAGGGTTTTATTCTGAAAACTTTTATTTATTTGACTGTGGGGCTGAGTTGGTTTGTGAGTTGGTTCGCGAGTTGGTTAGTTCATCGGTTGGTCCGCTAGTTATTTAGTTAGTTAATGAGTTAATTATTTTGTTAATGAGTTGGGTAATTCGTTAGTTAATGAGTTGGGTAATTAGTTATTTTGTTAATGAGTTGGGTAATTAGTTAGTAAATGATTTTGGTAATTATTTATTTTGCTAATGAGTTGGATAATTAGTTACTTAGTTGAATGGTTGGCTGGTTGTATGGTTAGCTTGTTGGTTTGGGTAGCTAATTAATTGGTTGGTTAGTTAGCTAGTTACCTTGTTTGTGAGGTGTTTCATTTTAAAGATTGTTTATCTTCCTCATATATTTTTTTATAAGGCGAGAAGTGCACATTTTTTAGTAAATATACAAGCTAAAGTGAGACTATGACTGAATATGACAAGGAGACATAAAACAAAAACGAAATAACATCAAGCCATGAAAACGCCATAGAAAGAAATGGTGCGTGCGTTTTACATGTAATCATACTTAATTAATAACCTAATTAGAAGTTTTCCTTTGAAGTATATTTAACTTCCAGGGACAAAAAGATTAATTTGCTTGCGCTCTGTCTTAATCTCTCGATTACTGTCAAGCTGAGTTTACTCCAAGGCACGCATATTACATTGAAATACTACGCAGAAATTGTTATGAAAGGACGAATAGCCTGATTAAGATCTAAGTGGAAACTGAAATCCCAGTGTACACTTTGTAAAAATGTGTACAGTTTAAGCAATATGTCGGTATTTATGTAAATACATCATCCAAAATGCGGTTTGAACAAGGAAATGTGTTCAAGCATTTGGCAAGCTCGTCACGTTTTCTAAATCTGGATAATATCCCAAAAATCATCATCCATATTTCTTTGGGTTATTATTATGCCATGCTAATCTTTTAACAACCTGGAAGCGCATATCGTCGGGGAGCAAGTTATATTTTTGCTTCTTGTTCCATTTTTTTTATTTATTCGTTTATTTATTTCATGGTTTAGGGAACCTTATTAAAGCCGTGTTTGAAAAATGCATTTACTAATATTTTGCTATGCCTGTGTCAAAATCAAATTTTCCAAAAAAGGAACAGATAACATATAAAACGGTAGATACAGAAATCCAGCATCTGGCTGAACATTTTTCATATAAAAAGGGAAAAGAATAGACGACTATTTTATCAAGAGTAGCGTTGTACTTCGAAATATATCTGTTTTCCACTCAATCTCTGGAATCTGACATTTTCTGGCTACCGGTCCGTTTGTCTTGTAAACCTTTGGACTATTTCTGTTCTTGCTGATTTATCGTGCCATGAGAATTATGAATTTTTAGAAATACTGACGTGATTGGTCAGTTATTCACGGTAAAATATTTCGATTTAGTGTATCTGAAATATAATATTTTTTTCCTATGAATGTAGCGTCCTTTGTTTATGGCCGAATAATCCATCCATTAGAATTTTGAGTTTACACACATGCACATACACAAACAAACACATACCCACGAATAAACGACACACAGACTAATACATAGACATACACCTTTTTCCTCTTTCTTTCCCACTTTTAGTGAGACGATTGAACTGCAAAAGGATGCAATTGCATGCTATGCTCTGGGTCGAGTCATGGCCTTTTCCACTCTCATTCCTCT
>NC_051389.1:43030059-43040059 GCF_015228065.2 Penaeus monodon
CATAATAAAATAAAAATAAAAATAAACCAAAATAAAAATATTATATATATATATATATATATATATAATAATATTTAGTTATATTAAAATTAATTAGGGTTATTACACCCTTTTTTGGCAAAAAATTCACCTCATTTCCTTTTTTACATGGGTGGCCAGCCACCCATTACGTCTTCCACCCCCGATTAAAATAGAGAGAATATTTAAATCACGGATCTCGGGAAGGAATACCCAACGTAGCCAAACAAGCCACCGGAAATGAGGAACATGCGGACCACGCGGTAGCATGGAATACCCTTTTGAAGAGTTTTGGCCGTTTTTTCTCCATCATTTTCCTTCAAAAGGAAAAATCTCTTTCTTTTTTTTTTGGCGTCGCTATTGGGGAATGGAGCCAAAACCCCCTGGCAGAAAACCTTTGCTTTGACGGGCCCGGTTTCCCCTTCCATTGGCTGCTGTCAAAAGAAAATGGCCTCAAAAGGGGTTTCACCGCCCCCTGGTAATTTCCCCCCCCAATGTATTTTTCTCCTCCCCTTTTACCTTTTTTTATTTTTTATTTTTTGTTTCTCTCCCTTTCTCTCTCTCTCTCTCTCTTCTCTCTCTCTCTCTCTCTCTCTCTCTCTCTCTCTCTCTCTCTCTCTCTATCTATCTATCTATTTGTCTGATTCCTTTGTCAGGACTTCGTTATCTGTTTCGTTGCATGGAGTCATGAGCGGATCCCGATTGCCTGTGTCACGGAATCAAAGGGCTGAGGAAATTGAATAAAAGAACATGAGAGAACGAGAAAAGGAAGATAAATTGGTTAATAAGATATGATCATAAAGGAATAAAAAAAATGACATATAATATGTAAAAAGGATTAAAATGCTCCTTGTATTTTAACTTTGGCTCCTGTTGTATGTGAATCAGTATTTGCATTTCGAAAACACGCGTTTCTGTTTGAGGGTAGATATGATTTCTGTGTCTGCTTTCAGTCCCATTTAGGATTTATAGTTAATCAATTATACATTTATGAATGCAATTTTTTTTTATTTACTCCTATCGTATGAACTGATTTATGATATGCTATAATTTTCATCGATTTAATATTTATTTGGATCAAATATTGAATTAAAAGAAGTAGATATAACAGATAACCTCTTTTCCAGAAAAGAGAGACGGAATAACCCCCTTTCTCTCTCTCTCTCTCTCTCTCTCTCTCTCTCTCTCTCTCTCTCTCTCTCTCTCTCTCTCTCTCTCTCTCTCTCTCTCTCTCTCTCTCTCTCTCTCTCTCTCTCTCTCTCTCTCTCTCTCTCTCTCTCTCACTCACTCACTCCCTCTCTAACTGCCTCTCCCTATTTCCCTCCCACCCTCACTCCCTTCCTCCCACCCTCCCTCCCTTCCTCCCTCCCACCCTCCCTCTCTCCCTTCCTCTCTCCCTCTGCCTCCCCCTCTCCTCTCTTTAATCTACCCCAAAAGTAACTTCATTCCATCACTCCCCTGCCTTTCTGTCTTTTCTATCTCCAGATCTGAGTGTTCCTTCGTGCTCCGCAATCACAGGCTCACCTCCATCTTCCGGCTACATTTTTCACCTTGTAGGGAGAGGTGTGCCCGAGCGAGAGTGTTTTTTTTTCTTTCTCTTTTTTCGCGAATTTGTGGAGGAAAAGGAAAGAGAGAGAGAGAGAGGGAGCTGATATGGATGGATATATATAGATTGATAGATAGTCAGACAGACTGTTAGATATATAGATAGATAGATATATAGATAGATAGATAGATAGATACAAGATAGACAGATAAAATATACAGAGATAGATGCATAGAGATAGATAGATAGAGATATACTGATAGATCAGTAGATAGTTAGATCGGTAGATAGTTAGGCAGATATGTGAAGAGATAAATAGATAAGAAGGCAGATAGATAGATAGATGGAGAGAGAAAGAGAGCGAGATCGAGAAGAGGTAAGACAGAAAAGGGGAGAGAAGAAAACGTGAGAACGTGAAGGTAAAAAGAGGAAGGAGAAGAAGATTGATAGGACACAGCTTAAGAATAAAGGGGAGAGGAAGAAGAATAAGAATAAGAATTCGCCTTAAGAGAATACTGATAGAACGGGCGAAATGGCGAAGCTCAATTTCTCTTCGTTTCAGGTGTTTTCTCTCTCTCTCTCTTTCTCCCTCCCTCCCTCCCTCTCTCTCTCTCTCTCTCTCTCTCTCTCACTCTTTCTCTTTCTCTTCTCTCTCACTCTCTCTCTCTCTCTCTCTCTCTCTCTCTTCTCTCTCTCTCTCTCTCTCTCTCTCTCTTCTCTATCTTCTCTCTCTCTCTCTCTCTTCTCTCTACTCTCTCTCTCTCTCTCTCTTTCTCTCTCTCTCTCTCTCTCTCTCTCTCTCTCTCTCTCTCTCTCTCCTCTCTCTCTCTCTCTCTCTCTCCTTCTCTTTCTCTCTCACTCTCTCTCTCTCTCTCTCTCTCTCTCTCCATCCATCCACCCATCCATCCATCCATCCATTCATCCATCCATCATCCCACCCACCCATCCATCCATCCATCCACCCACTCACCCACCCATCCATCCATTCATCCATCCACCCACCCACCCACCCACTCATCCATCCACCCACCCACCCACCCATCTACCCATTTATCCCCCCCCCCTCATCCACCCATCCATCTTCCTTCAGCAAACGCACACACACATCCCAACCACAGCCACGCTCATAACCCCTCGAGTGAAAGTAGCGCGATACGACCCCAATACATCTCGCGAGTCTACGAACGGCAAGCTAATGGTTGCTGTCTTGCCTGTCTTGAGAGGAGGTCCTTTTCTCTCGAGGCGGATCCTGTGCTTCTTTCCCCTGTCCCTCCTTCCCGCTATCTCTCGGTGAACTCCAATATTTTGTGATGAATGGATAAGGGCCTTTGAGCGGTACCTGTGAGTGTGTGTGTGTGTGAGTGTGTGTGTTTTAATGTTTTTTTAACTTTTTTTTTTCTTCTTTCTTCTTCTTCTTCTTCCCCTTCTTCTTCTTCCTTTTCTTCTTTTGGATATATCTTGGAATGCCTTCAACAGACTAGACGGGAAAAGAACGATAACAGTGATGTTTTTACTCCAAACAAGGGCACCTTCCTTACACATCTTTGCTTCTTCTCGTCGTTTACTTTTCCTGTTTATTAACATCTATGTTTCTTCTTCACTTCCTCTTCCTCTTTTCGACGACCTCTTAGCCACGACCTTCGGTGGAGACAGAGAAAAACTTCCATTCCCAGATAATTATATTTCAGTTACATTCCCTTTTTTTTATAGATCTTGCAAAAAGCCGAACTGTCATCGTACATCAAAAGATATGTTTTATAATTTCAATTAAATACGACCGATAAAGTCAGATTTCCAGTCCATTTAGTTATACGTGTAAGGCGTATTTCAACCAGGCACTTTTATCACGAGATTTATGGCGCCGATTCGCACACATTCAGCAACGAATAGGGAATAAATTCAGGTAAGTCTCCGCCCTGATATTGTTATAATTTAGAGGGTAACTTGCAGTCTCGCCGTAAGAATTTGGGCGACTGTGAAATGAACGTCACAGAAGCGGAGCATTTGAATAATAACTGATGATGGCTATAAATTGGGTTATATGAAGCCGGTGTGCAGTCTGATGATAAGCGAAACAGTGGCATTAATAATTATACTTTTTTGATGTGCAGGTGTAGTGAATTATGCTTTGGGTTACACTGGAATCAAGAATAATATTTGTATCTGTATCTGCTTTTCTGTATTTTTATTTTTCTATCCATTCATCTATTTACTTAACCATCTGTCTATCCACCTACCAGTCTATAAGTATCTCTCTGTCTCTCTATACGTATAATGTATCCTAATTAACACGCACCCACACATTTACGCACCACACACACACACACACACACACACACACACACACACACACACACACAAACACACCACACACACACACACACACACAACGAATGACATATCGATATATTCGTCTGAAACAGCATTAGCTCTCCTTAATATCTGGTCACTGTTTTTGATGAGCCGATCCCATTGGTCTCTCGCTGGAAATATTCTTCAAGCCAGGCTCTTTACCTTCCTGATGTCTTTGAGAATATCGAACCAAGGCTTCTTTGATCCCCCCCCCTTTTTCTTTAACACATTTTATTCTTGCTTACAAGTACTATCTCGACGTGGCTTCCGATGTGTGATAATGCTGCTAATCTTGCTTACATTATCTTATCCTCAGTGACACCTAATCATCCATCTATGTGTATGTTTATGTGTACATTGTCAATATATTTATTACTACGCATACTACGTAGCTTAACCGTTTTGCAATCTTTCATTTAAATGTTTAAAGGTATTTCATCAAAATAAAAAATCCAAGTATTTTATATTCATTTATTTATCCAGTTTTATTAATCGGAATTACTTCTGTATCTTTTCCTTTGCATTAATATCCTTAACTGCAATTAACCCTCGGTCTGCAAATTACTATTTTCTTACTATATCATTTTTATCTTGCACAATCTAGCCTCTCTGGTATTCCATAGTTCTATCTCGTGTTCGGCTTTATGTACATTCATTTGTAGTTATTATTGTGCCTCCTTGCTCTAATGTAATTCCTCAATTTTCAATTTATTTCTCTCTGGTATTTCGGTTGATCCATTATTTATTAATTTATTTTGATCGACAACGTATACTTTACAACAAGGAATTCTTGAGCGATTCCCTTTTCCGTATCATCTTCTTCATTGAATTTCAAAATTGTCTGTCGCTTCTCACTTTGCCAAAATGCGTATAATCAATCTACCAAAGTTCTACTTATTCCCACATCTCTTCGTTCAAGTAAAGTGCTTCAAATATCTTTGAAATAATTTCCCGCTATGAGTTTGTCTGACCAATTTCATTTCGTCTGCATATTATATATACTCAGAAGGATAATATTGCGTCCTATCTTAGGAAAGGAAAAACTGGCAACTGGAGTACTCCGATTCGTCTTCTCTCTTTTTTTATTCTAAATATCCTGACACGTGATACATGCGACTAGAATATTAAATGTATTACTTTCTTGTGTTTACATAACTCTATTATTATAATAATTATCATTAACATCTTTTTTTATCATTATTATTATCACTAATTATTTTTTCCAGTCTAGTGTGAGTTGCCAGTTTTTCTTTTCCTGAAACTGGACGGAGTATAGCGTGTAACTTCTTTTAGTCTTCATGACCATTAGCTTCTAAACTTGCCATTCATCGTTGTAGTATTCTTTACTTTTGTAGTCGTAGCTGCCATTATTTGTACGTTTCCTTCATCAGCTATGCAAATCTCTCTACCTCTATGTACTTCCCGTGTAGGTAATCTGCTGTGTAGGTAATCGGTTCTGTTTTTTTTTCACAGATATCGGTATATAACTGAATGTTTATTGCCACATTCATTATTCAGCCCTGTCATTCATGTTCATAATTAACCCCAAATTCTATTTCATTTATTTACAACTTAAAGAAAGCATATTTTACCTGTGCTCCATAATTATTGTTCGTCATTAGAAATTCTTGCACCAGTACCTTAAGGAAAAAAAACAAAAACAAACAAACAAAAAAAAACATCACAACAGCACACACAAAAGTAATCACAATATGAAAATCCAGCATCCGAAACGACTCTCTCGGAAGCGCAGCGTGCAGTTGCATTCTTTGCAGTTCAGTCAATTCCCGAGAACGAGGGAGTCAGAGCGATGGTCTCAAATCACACTAAACCGACTCCGCTTCGGATGACGGCATTCTCAAGGTCTCCTCCCGGCGTCTCGCGAGCATGCAAAGGAGGTCATATTATCTTGCAATCACTCATAATCCGGCAAGCTCTTACTACAATTTCCCTCAAGGTTTTGTCCTCTCGTGGGTAACGGAGGTTGGGGGTGGGGGGAAGGGTTGGGGGTGGGAAGGGTTGGGGGTGGAGGGGCTTTGTCGCCGGTGTTTTGGGGGATTATTTCGTGACTTACGATACGTGTGTGTGTGTGTGTGTGTGTGTGTTTGTGTGTGTGTGTGTGTGTGTGTGTGTGTGTGTGTGTGTGTGTGTGTGTGTGTGTGTGTGTGTTTGTATGTGTGTGTGTTTATTACGCACATATTGTATATATATATATATATATATATATATATATATATATATATATATATATATTGTCATCATTCGTTGTTGGGTCCTATCATTCCTCGTCATCATTATCCCTAAATTCTATACTCTTCTCCCTGAACAAAAATTATAAATGAAACAAACTTGAAGTAACAATTCCTACCGAAACAAAGGAGGGCGTAGTATCATGACACAAAGATATATTATTGTTGAATTCAGTGGCTGGCATGGAAGCCGTGTTAAGTGTGTTAAGTTTGAATAAAACATTGATTAAAGCCCATGGATTAGCAGGGGCCTCCTCGCTTTCAATCGGTGCAACATGCAGGCTTATTGATATGTTAATACGTGTTTTATCTTTTGTTCACGAATTGTTGAAGGAAATGATGCCAATTCAGTATTATTTCAGACTGATGCTATTCGTTCATTTGTTTGATTGTTGATTTGCTGGATTTCATTAATTTCTTTGTTGATTTGATTTCCTTGATTTATTTGAGTTGGTTATTTTTCTTTTCATGATAACTGCGTTCAGAAATTTCGAAAGTCCTCTTAGTAAATTAGATTGATATATTGTCTTGGTTCCGGAAATCACGATGCTAATAACGATGGTTGCTGCATCGATAACTGATAATGATGCTAATGGTAATGATTGATAACAATGGCAGGAGTAATGACTGAAAATGATGAACACGATCATTATTGATAACGATTCTAATTACATAATGTACTGACTTTATTACAGCGATGACAAAGGCAACCTCGAACAGACACCAAAATATCTCGACCTAAAAATAGTTATCGGAAAACCGCCCAAGTGAACGCTGCTATCCGGATTGATCAAAACTGCCGCTCACGTTATGTATCGTCCGCGATTACCTCAATGGCCGCGAATTAGTGTTGTGTCGTGTTCAGCTGCTGGTCCCATTTTCACTCTATTTGAAACACTGCGATGACCGCGCCATGAAGCTCCCGAGCGGACGGGGGGAAGCTTCAATACCTCCCCATTATCAGAGTTAATTATCCTGGTCGGCCGCTGCGCCCTCTGAAGGTACGAGTCATTTTGGGCCGCAGTCGGCGAGGGCGAAGCGGGCGGGAATCGCTGATGAGACGAAGCGGGGACGGCGGCGCAGCCATGGGTCCCTCGGTGCGCGTGTGCTCGTAATGGGGGAGCTAGTTTTTGTCCTCCTTTTTCTCTTCGTTTAATTACCCTTCTTTCGGATTGCTGCTTCTTATTCTCTCGTTCTCCCCTTTCTTTGAGGGTCGGTGTACGTCTTTATCTTCCTCTTTTTTCCTTCTCTCCGATTGTTCTTTGTCTTTATTCCCCCGATTCGTCTTCTCCCCTCGTCCGTTTTTCCTCGTCTGTCTTAACTCTTTATCATTTCTTTCGTTTTTTTTTTCGCTTTCATCCCCACCCCCTTTCTCTCAACGCCGCCTTTTATTCCCCCCCTCCCCCCCGGGCCTTTGGTGGAAAAACGGCCTCTTCTGTCAGATTCCGCTCTTTGCAGGCAGCCATTACCCGACGCCCTGTTTACATTTACTTCTCGATATTGAGGCGCCTCTTTGTAGTGGGCTTTGGAGAGAAGATCTCAAATCCTCTACCGTTTATTCTTTAAGGCCTCTCGTCATCACAATGGCAGAGTGAGGAGGATTTAATTCTATTAGTTAGGTTGTAACTCCAAGCGATGTCGTGGTATTTCTTGCTCTGTCCGGAAAGAAATGCAACAGAAAATAGCAGGGATGGGTGTAGCATAGTCTCCTCTTCCTTCATGTCTGTGAGGGCGGAGTGTCACAGCCACACAACCTATCCGTTATCTTAGTCTTCTCTTTCGGTCTCTCTCTCTCTCTCTCTCCCTCTCCCTCTCCCTCTCCCTCTCCCTCTCCCTCTCCCTCTCCCTCTCCCTCTCCCTCCCTCCCTCTCCTCCTCCTCTCTCTCTCCCTCCTCTCTCTCCTCTCTCTCTCTCTCTCTCTCTCTCTCTCTCTCTCTCTCTCTCCCTCCTCTTCTCTCTCTCTCTCTCTCCTCCTCTCTCTCTCTCTCTCTCTCCTCTCCTCTCTCCCTCCTCCTCCTCACTCTCTCTCTCTCTCCTTTCTCTCTCCTCTCTCTCTCCCTCTCCTCTCTCTCTCTCTCTCTCCTCCTCTCCCCCTCTCTCTCTCTCTCTCCTCCCCCCCCCCTCTCTCTCTCTCTCTCTCTCTCTCTCTCTCTCTCTCTCTCTCCTCTCTCTCTCCCCGTCTCTCTCCTTTCTCTCTTTGGTGTATACGTATTTGGTTTTGTATTTTTGTGATTTTTTATTTTATCTTATTTTATTTATTTATCTATTTTTTATTTCAGCAGTTTATCTTCTGGATCGTTTCCCCAATCTTTCATATTTTGTGTTGCTTTTCTTCCTTTTTTATGTATGTTACTGACATCTCTTTCCCGTCTTCATAATCCCTTGTCCGTCTATACGCTCTCCATCTCCGTTCTCCTTCATAGTTGCTTCTCTCTACACCTTTCGCTTTGCCGCCGCCTCCTTTCCATCTCTCGCTGTCTCCGCGGTCTCACATTTCTTTAATCCTCTCACAGAGCACCAACTTTCTTGGCAGGCTGCCAGTCGCCGCGGTCTCAACCAGACGAGTGTCGCTCAGGTGGCGCAAAACCTGCCGTCAGATTCTCCAGGTTACCAAACGCCTCAGATCCACGTGACTTGTGTTCAGGCGCAGGCAGCGGGAGCCTTCCCAGGACCCTTCGTCAGTGGGCCCCCGGGGGGGACTTCGCTTTCGCCAGGTAAGGTATTGATGGTGCTGGACTTCAGATTTACACGAGCATGTTTTTACCGTCATACACGTAACCACGCTCACACGCACGCAGGCACGCAGGCACGCACGCACGCACGCACGCACGCACGCACGCACGCACGCACGCACCACCACCACACACACACACACACACACACACACACACACACACACACACACACACACACACACACACACACACACACACACACACACACACAGGACGAGGAAGAGGAAAAGAAAAAGAAAGAGGAAGAGAGAGGGGAAGAAAAAGTGAGACAGAAAAAACAAACAAACAGAACAAACACACGGGGAATGACGACGCACGCGCATGCGCCAACCACAAACAACCTCCCGTTAACAACCAACAACCATGCACGGTAAACACCCGCGATGATCCTGCCATCAAGCAACAGTATTAACGCGATGAACCGTTGTACGGATGTGTCATCCAAATGATCAATTATCCCAATGATACAGATTTTTTGCCCGGTATAAACTCATTCATCCAGATCAATAACAGTTGCTGCAGCTGAAGGTTCATTCTTTTTGTGAATCATAAAACAATGAAACAATGAAACAAGCTTTTATGAAACAATCGAGTCCGAACTTTTCGGGACATTTTTCAACTCTTTCGTTTGATGTCTGCATATATACTGTATATATGTGTGCATGTGTGTATGCCTGTACGTATGTAAGTATTTAAGGATTGCCTCTCCTAGGAGGAAAGACAGATGTGTGTGTGTGTGTGTGTGTGTGTGTGTGTGTGTGTGTGTGTGTGTGTGTGTGTGTGTGTGTGTGTGTGTGTGTGTTTGTGTGTGTGTGTGTGTAAATACGTATTTATACACATCTATCTACCTACCTACCTATCTATTTATCTATTTCTATCTATCTATCTATCTATCTATCTATCTATCTATCTATCTATCTCTATATATAAATGTTATGCAGACTGTATATTATATTCACATGACACCTAATTGCCGGATCAAGATTTAATTATTCACAAGCTAAAAATATGATAAAATTAACATCGAAAAGTAAAGAAGGAAAGTGTATTCATCAGACGAAAATTAATATACTTCGAGGGCAAGGTCTGCATGCTATTCA
>NC_051389.1:43042559-43045059 GCF_015228065.2 Penaeus monodon
AGGTGTATGTTCCGTGAAAGGCCTTGATCCATGAACGGGAAACTCTGTTGAGGAACAACTGAACACAGAAATGTTATATGAAGATTAGCGAGAAGAGGATTGCTTGCCCGAGGATAAACCATGTGCAGCATTCAGTGGAGGAATGTAGCTAAAGAGGCTTTGACTGAGTGACCGAATATTGTATTTTCACATGAATATAAGCAAGGAAACATGTACTAAAGTGTAAAGCAGTTAAATGCTATAACGAAGTAGGATAAAAAAGTAGTGTATCTGCCAGTGAAGAAGGTGGATGAATCTCTTTCCCTGTAAGAGAGGTGTATAAAGCTGTGACAGATTGTGGAAAAAGCATGGAAAAAGTTTGTAAACAAAGCAGAATATAAGTGTCTGTAAAAAGGACGGATGTAGTGTCAAAATGATATCCAAAGGTCCGATGATAAAATTATATATAAAATAATAGTTTTCCGAACTTGTCTTATCTGGTTATTAGAGCCCCTTAGCGGTTGTTGGACGTATTCTCTATGGATAACAACCAATTACAGCAAAGCTTTCCATCCAGGCAGCAAAACTCCATAATTCTGTATAATCAGAATGTCCTTGGTGATATCGTTGATTTTTCATGTAATATTATAATCTACAGAGCTAATTAAAACAATTGATAAAGCAAATGAAAAGGAATAGTCGATCCCCATAAGCTGGAAATATAGAAGATCTATGTATGAGTGTCTGTGTTTCTAACTCTATTAATGATGACGTCAGGACAGAGATATTACTGAGGTCACAAAAAGTCAGTTGTGGAGAAAAACTCAAGTTGTGCATCTTTTTGTTGTAAGATCTTTGTCGTTGTCAGAACAGCCAATGAAGACAGATTGTTCTAAGAATTTCCTAGAAAAGAGCGAAGTTGAGATGTTGGAATACTCTATAATGTAGATGCTCAAAAGAGCATATATATATATATATATATATATATATATATATATATATATATATATATATATATAAACTATATATATATATCTATATATCTATTCTATCTATATATATATTATCTATATATATCTATTTTTTATTCATATTATTATTCTCGCGCCGCGAATCAAAGGCTTCCTTAAGTGAAGAACTGTATTTAACTCCAGTCTACCTGCGACACAATCAGGGTTAGGGCGTAACTGCAGCCGGTTAATCCATTACACTCATAGGATGATCATCTAATAACAAAAAACACATATCAAATTGATCTTTTTTGTTCTTAGTAGCACTGTGAAAAATATCAATAATTAGTTTACTAAAAAGAAAAAGAAAAAGAAAAAAAAAAACGACTGTGTCATTTATTTTTGTCGGAAGACAAGTTTCCGAGATTGCCAACAAAAATGTCTTCCAAAACACATAAAAACTGTAAAAATATTTAAAATTAGAACGATGTAATCTAACCACTCATAACAAGGGGAGGCTTACTCCCAAGATGGCTAAATAACTTTCCACATTGTCAAAATTATTATTTTTGGCAGATCTGCACTGTATAGACATCTAAAAATTGCGAGCTCTGAAGCGCGCCCTGAAGGAGATAAAAGGCCATGCCAATATAAGTCGTAGGCGCACGGATATATTGGCTTATAATTGTTTTTCATATGTTATTGGATGCGTCTTTTTAGGGTATGACAATGCTGGAGGCCGTTGGCAGCTCGACCACCGACTTTGAATCAGCTGTTCTCTAAATCACCGCCTCGTGCATAGGCCTGTGGACCCTCTCTCTCGCACACGCTCTCTCTCACGCGCTCTCTCGCTTGCAACCGTCCATACTGCCGAGTGCCAACGAGCTCACGGGCTTGAAGAGGAAAGCGGAGATGCAGAGACTAGAAAATCTGCGGGAAAAAGGAACGCGAAGGAGGAGAGTCCGCCACCCCCACCACCCCCTGATCTGCTACCTCCTCCCCCACCGTCGCACCCACCACCACCACCACAGGTTGGTGCTGCAAGAAAACAAGTGAGGAATGGAGGGGAGGAAAGTAAGATCAGGAAAGTGCGGAAAAAATAATAAATGTAGGGGTGCGGGTGACATACGGGCCAGAGACAGCCCCACTAACCGAGAGGTGCACGTGTTTGATGAGCAGTGTCATGAAGGAGAAGATGGTGGTCATTGTTATGTAAAAAAAAAAGTGTAGCTCAAAGCAATATATTCTTACATGTAAGCAGGAGCATCTGAGCGAAAATAATTTCAAATCTTTTGCATATCCTCACATGCTTATAGATATCAGCGAGATCTACAAAATGGCCATTTTGATTTTTTTTTTCATAAAAAAAATATTTAAAGTGTCAGGAGATTTTTATCACGAAATTGGCGCTCGACTGCATATCATGACATTTCATTTCATATTAATAGATAAGAACAAAAAAAAACAACAAAAAAAAAAAACAGTTTTATTAGTATTTTATTATATACTAAGAGAAACCACGAATCTCAAAAACCAAAAACAAGCTCGAACCACCTCACGAAAGCATGAAA
>NC_051389.1:43070059-43075059 GCF_015228065.2 Penaeus monodon
TTCCCGTGGCCGCTTGTTTTCGTTATGGCATCTGGTAATGGGAGAGAGAAGTTCCCCTTTGCTTTCCCCACAGTTCTTTGGAATAATATTCTGTTTGAGCAGGACAGAGTGCATATCTATCTATATATATATACACATACATTCATACACACACACACACACATATATATACATATACATATACTATATATATATATATATATATATATATATATATATATATATATATATATATATATATATATGTGTGTGTGTGTGTGTGTGTGTGTGTGTGTGTGTGTGTGTGTGTGTGTGTGTGTGTGTGTGTGTGTGTGTTTAAATGAAAGCCGAGGCGCAACACGCATACGCAAGATAACAAATAGAGAAACACCCACGTGCAGGCTTTCGATGACATTACGACGGATGATGGTGCCAGTTAAAGATTCATCCGGACGGGTGTTGTCTGTAGTCTGAATTATACATCTTAAGACGCCTTCCCTCGAGTCGCGTTCACATATGACATCCTCTTAAAAGGAATGTTCTGCTGCACTTAGGCTTCTCGAGCCCGAACTCCCCGCTGTGGCTCCCTCGCGGGAACGCCTCGAGGTTCTATACGGAAGAACTGAATTTTGAGGGAGGTGGTTTCCTGCGATTCATGGGTGTTACGGGAAAATGATATAGATATTTATAGAATGGTAATAGTAATAGCTTTGAGTAGTCTCTCTCTCTCTCTCTCTCTCTCTCTCTCTCTCTCTCTCTCTCTCTCTCTCTCTCTCTACTCTTTATATATATATATATATATATATATATATATATATATATATATATATGTATGTATATATATATATATATATATATATATTTATATATATATATATATATATATGTTTGAGTATTATCTTCATTTATGAATATATACCAACCTGCCTACCTATCTATTTATTCAGTATATTTAGCAAAATGGAAGTAGGTACAAATAAATGAAACTAAACAGACTCACAAAAGATATCAGGCAAACAGATCTACAATATACCTACCTTTGTACCTATTGTAAACCTCAAATGAATATACAGACAAATTCGCAGATATCGACATACAGGTAATTCAGCATACATATACATATCCGCAGATATCGACATACAGATAAATAAACAACATACATTCCAGATAGCAAGGACAAAATTACGGAACATAATTTGGCAACAGTGATAAACCAGGCCTCAGGATCTACAATCAACGTCACTCTGCTTGATGCATATACGACGATAAACTGAGATTTATTGATAATGCTTGCATAATCAATTGGCCTATGACTATGATAAGTGTTTTTGCCTTCATAACTATTTGGTGAATGTATGAAAGCGAGACCTCGGGTGATGGAGAGGTCGGTGTGTAGCGGTATTTTTGCGATGTTTAAAGGTAAACATTGTCTGGTTGTTGCGTATCTTATAAGTACTGAGGGCGATTGCTTATTAATAATTTTGTAGGAGAGAGGCAAAGTTTTTCAGCATTATATATTGCTTGAATTTGTGTGTGTGTGTGTGTGGTTGAGTATCTTATACGATTTGAAAATAGAGGTTTATTGAGTGACATGAGGTTGACATGAACAAGATAATCGATTGCTTCATGACTGAGGTGTGGGTTTCTGTAACGTTTTTTGTTTTAACTTTTCACATAACCTTATGCCATTTATGAACTTCTGCCTGTAAATTGAATATACTCGTAATGTATAAAAGATGGATAACTTTCTTATTATTGTTAATGTTAATTATTATTATTATCATTATCACTATTATCATTATCATCACTATTATTATATTTTCATTTATTTATCTTTATAATCACTATGATAATAAGTTATATTATTATCAACATCATTTTTTGTCACTATAATCATTAGTAGTACTATCGCAATTACTATAATTTACCTATCTCTTAAATATTTAATAAAAAAAAGAAAAAAAGAAAAAAAATCTGCCTCTTGAGACAGACACGCACTTTGCGGACAGAGGCTGACAGGCCGACATGAGGTAGCTCTGCGCCTAAAACACCAAATGGAAACAGCGGCACAAGACATCAAAGAGAAAGGAAGCGAGAGACACAGAAAGCCATTCAAAGACCACCGGAAGTGAGAGGCTACGAGGCAGCCGAGGAAGGAGTGCGGTGGAAGAGCACAGGAAATCGGAGGATGCCAGAATAAGCGAAGGAGAGAGAGAAAGGAGAGGAGAGAAGAGAAGAAAAGAAAAAAAGAGAGAGAAGAGAGAAGAGAGAAGAGAGAAGAGAGGGAGGGAGGGTGAGAGAGAGAGAGAGAGAGAGAGAAAATAGTAAAAGAAGATATTAAAGAAAGAAAATAAATATAAAACGAATGACATTAATAAACAGAAAAGTTAAACAACTGAAAAAAAAAATGACAAAGGAAACCGGCAAAGAACAAATAGTGAACAAAAAAAAACAAAAAACAAACAGAAGGTAAAGTTACCCACGAAACCAGTAACGGCAGTAGTGGGATTTCACTGTAGTTTTCCCTGACCGGCCGGCGATCTCAGAGGCGCAATCCGAGGGAGCGGCCACACTGCCCTTTCACACGTACGTAAGGACACATATGCACACTGTTATCTAAATGTTCTAACTGAACGAAGAAATACGTCAAGTCCCGAATATTAACGTAAATGTCATAATTCCTGTTGTTGTTATTATTATTGCTATCATCATCATACGCACATATACACATGCATATATATATATATATATATATATATATATATATATATATATATATATATATATATATATATATGTGTGTGTGTGTGTGTGTGTGTGTGTGTGTGTGTGTGTGTGTGTGTGTGTGTGTGTGTGTGTGTGTGTGTGTGTGTGTGTGTGTGAGTTGTAAGAGCCGGAATGATGGGCCCTACAAGAGTATGGTAGGTGGCGAGCTTAGGGTGTAAGGTAGACGACCAAGATGTCTTGACTCCTTTATTTGTATAGTAATGATGGAATACGGCTGCGCCGAGGAACGAAGTGTTGCTCCTCGGCTCCCCGCAGGGAGTCTGCCTGTCATCTCCTACAGTGGTCTAAAGATATGGCAACCATTGGTGATGAAAGGTAGTGTTACAACAATGCATAGCTCTTGTGGAAGGGGATAGACAATACAACATAGGAATGTCTAGTGTGGCAACGAGAGACGAATAAATAGGTAAAGCAATGGACATACTTATATGTATGTGTGTGTGTGGGAATATAGGCATGTGACAATACATAAGATTATACAAGGCATGTAGAATATAACAACATATAAATATAATACCATTGGCATACATATTTCAGTAACATCACATATATAAAGCTGGGTTACAGTGTGTGTGTGTTGTGTGTGTGTGTGTGTGTGTGTGTGTGTGTGTGTGTGTGTGTGTGTGTGTGTGTGTGTGTGTGTGTGTGTGTGTGTGTGTGTGTGTGTGTGTGTGTGTGCACTAGCGCGTGTGATGTCCTTGGCGGGATCTCTGACATGGGCCGATCTCACACGTGGGGTCAGGTCACTGGACTCATATATCTAAGAAACGTATATGTTTTATCCATTCTTATATATATATATATATATATATATATATATATATATATATATATATATATATATAAACACACACACACATATATATGTGTGTGTGTGTGTATGTATATATATTTTATATATATATATATATATATATATATATATATATATATATAATATTATGTGTGTGTGTGTGTGTGTGTGTGTGTGTGTGTGTGTGTGTGTGTGTGTGTGTGTGTGTGTGTGTGTGTGTGTGTGTATGTATGTATGTGTGTGTGTGTGTGTGTGTGTGTGTGTGTGTATGTATGTGCGTGTGTGTGTGATAAAAAAATATATATATACACATATATATATATATATATATATATATATATATATATATATATATATATATATATATATATACATATACATATATGCACACACACACACACACACACACACACACACACACACACACACACACATAAACATGTGTGCGTGCGTGCGTGTGTGTTACAAGCACCTACATCCAACTAGGCTTCCATGTCTTGTGTATGATTGATACTTTCATTTAAACGAATATTTTTAAAAACCTAGATAGGTAGTGTTGTAAACTGTTGTTCAGCATTGACTAATAATTAGTGTAGTCAATGATAGAATAGGTAATTAATCTAAAAAATGAACATTTATAAAATTGAAGAATAAAACTATTCACCAAAAGTAAAACCATGTAATAAAACTAAAAAGTGCAAAATTCATAAAATAACAGTGATAAATCTAAAAAGTGAAGAGACCTTCCTTTCACCAAGATAACAGCATAAAACATTGGCAAACTTATAAAAGTGTAATGTGACCCATAGCACTTCTTGCTCTGACACAACAAAATAACCTTATACGCCTTGACCATTCATTAGAATATGAATAAATCAAAAGGTAGGCGTTGAGCAATCTTTCTTGATCTTATGAAAAGCAACGATGGTTTCATTACTCGAAATTCCGGCTTGAAAACAAACAAAAGGATTTTCACACAAACAATTACCTCCCACGATGTCAGGTAACTAACTACCAAGCAGTTTTCAAGAAATCCTCCGAAATGAATTACGTTCGTTAATATTCAAAATATTGAACTAAATTTCTTAACCAAGATTAGTTTATGCTATTTCAATTTATACTATTTCCAAAATCATTGAATATATTATTACAAATGCAACCACTACATTTTCTAAGAAAATACGTAACTGTAGGAGTAACTAACAGCAATAGAAGAAAATGGGTAACGGGTGGACTTTAACAAACTGGGCACTGGTATATCCATGACATCCCCCCCCTTTAAGTTTAAAACATCACTTTCAAAGAAAGTAAAATGGTGTTTTACCCTTAAGTCTTCTGATTCAATTTCCAAATCTGCTTAGTGTATCTGCAATACAGTTTTGTTTTCCCTTGATATGCCTTATCTCAATGTCATACCTTTGGAGTTCAATGCCCAGCGTAT
>NC_051389.1:43077559-43080059 GCF_015228065.2 Penaeus monodon
CCTTGAAATCGCGAAACTAGTGACGCTCCGCCTAAAGTGTTTGCTTATTGTTGGATTCATAAATCAGATGTGAGAAAAGGAATCGCCTTGGAGAATCTCACAATCACTGTTAACAGCATTAAATATTATTTAACTATCCTTCGGCCCCCAAACAGACCATACCCATCACCTACCCCCTTCCTTTCCTCGATCCTTCTATCCCTCTCGTCTCATTCTTTCGTCTTTTCACTCCCCACTACTTTTCCATTTATTTCTCTGCCCTCTACTTGTTTTCCCTGCTTTTTCTACTTTCTGCTTCTGTTCCTATCCTTCCTGCCTCTATCCTACCCCTATCTGCCTTGTATCCTGTAGCATTTCCCCTTCGCACTCCTCTTATTCGCACCCTCTTCTTGTCCCCTCGCTTTTTCCTTTCTCTCTACTTCCATGCTAGTTTCTCCTTCTTCTAAGCGTTTCCAGCTTGTCCTTTATCTTATCTCTACCCCTATCCTATCCTGCCTTCGTCCTATCTCTATCCTGCCCGATATCCTGCCGCATTTCCCCTTCACATACCCCTTTTATTCGCACCCTCTTTTTGTTCCTTCACTTTTTCGCTTCCCTCTACTGGTACGCTAATTCCTCCCATTTCAATTTCTTTCTCTGTTTGCCCTACCTTTAACCCTACCCTCTCCTGCGGCCATCCTATCCCTATCCTACCCAGCATCCTGCCGTAATCCACAGGGCAAGTCGAGCACAGGCAGGCCACTTCCCACAGCCAGCCTGATTTCTACGCATTATTTTGTCTCTGTTTTACATTAGTCTGTTTTACCTATATTTTATTTATAATTGTTGTATCTATTGTAATTTTTTTTTTTAACTTTTATTAATCTCTTACATTTTTTGTGGTTTCTTTTATATGTTAAGCTTTTTAGTCTCTCTTTCATTCACCTCAAGAGGAAGTTACTGATTTTATTAATTTTGTTCCTGAATCGCTGCAGATCGTTTTACGTATTTTTAATCATGATTTTTAATCTTAATTACTTCATTTAACGTTTAAATGATTTTATATACGGTTTTATCTTTTGTACATTTTCCTTTATTTATTGTTTCATTACGCTTCCGTCCGCGTGATCCCATGTAACCCTCTTGTTTTTGTAAAATAAACGAAGTGAATACTTTGACTGTTGCGACTTTTCCCCTTTGGATTACCTGTCTGGATTTTACACCATGGAGGCTGGAAACAAGGTTGTACTGCCCCTTTTACTTGCCTAGGTGTATTTATGCTGGACGTGCTATTTTATTGCTCTTCATTACGTTTTACTGTGAATCATGTGCGCTCTTTTGACTTTTACTTTTTACGTCCTTTTTATTTTACTTACTTTTATCTTATCCTTTTACTCTGTTCTTTTATTCATGCTTTCCCCCCTTTTACTTGGGCTTTTACTTCGGCCTTTGCCTTTTACGACTTTTCTGTCTCTTTGTGCGATCTTGTACTTTTTTCCACATTTCACCTTTCACGTATCTTAGTGTAGATGTTAGTTCTTTTTACTGTTTTAAGCCCCTTTGGAGTATTTTCGTCATACTTGAGCCCTTCTGGCACTGGTCATTTTTACTTATTGATTTCAGCTTTTCTGTGATGCCTCCTGCATATTGTGCCTTTTGTTCGTTTTAGGATTTTCGTATTTTATCTTGCATCATCGTCGCATTGATCACGCTCCTCGGTAGGCCTACATCTCCGGGGACAGTTTCCTTGCGAGGTCGTATGGGTTCTGAGCCTTCAGCTCGGTCCCCCTTATTTTCCTTGGCCCTAAACCGGAACTCTTCACGGGTGGCTTCATTTCGGTTCCTCATTCACGTAAACTTACAGGGATATTGGCCGTCGAAGGTGAGCATCTGTCACGAACCATATCAAGTATATTTTCACACTGATGATAAAACACACACACACACACACACACACACACACACACACACACACACACACACACACACACACACACACACACACACACACACACACACACACACACACACACACACACACACACAGAGAAAGAGAGAGAGAGAGAGAGAGAGAGAGAGAGAGAGAGAGAGAGAGAGAGAGAGAGAGAGAGAGAGAGAGAGAGAAAGAGAAAAAGACAGATGTGAGCCATAGAAAGGATAAGGGGCAAATATGGATTAAGAGAGACAGAGCTTAAAGAAAAGGGGAGAGAGAGGGATGATTGACAGGAATGAAAATGGTCTCTCAGATAATCTCGTAACTAGGAGCTCGACAACCATCATGCTCATTAGTCTCAGTGGACGGTTGTAATGAGGCAGGTTTGTATCTTCAAAGTAAGTTCAATAGCAATTATACAAGTTTCTCCAACTTCAAAACAGGTATGAAACGTATATCACAGAGTTTTGAACATTTAGAAGGGTAAATAGCCCGTTAAAGAAACACCAACTCAAGTACGATAAGTCAAACTTTGATCCATGAAACTGGCAAAGTGGGAATTATTACTCTACTAAAAGGACGAAGGAA
>NC_051389.1:43085059-43090059 GCF_015228065.2 Penaeus monodon
AGAGAGAGAGAGAGAGAGAGAGAGAGAGAGAGAGAAAAGAGAGAGAAGAGAGAAGAAGATAGAAGATAGAGAGAGAGAAGAGAGAGAGAGAGAGAGAGAGAGAGAGGAATGAGAGAGAGAGAGAGAAGAGAAAGAGAGAGAGAAGAGGAGGAGAGAGAGAGAGAGAGAGAGAGAGAGAGAGAGAGAGAGAGAGAGAGAGAGAGAGAGAGAGAGAGAGAGAGAGAGAGAGAGAGAAATGAAGAGAGAGAGAGAAAGAGAAAGAGGAAGAGAGATAGTTAGATAGATAGAGAGAGAGAGAGAGACCCATCCAAATACGCCAACTCTTTGTATGCCTGTTCCGTGAACTGTTCAGGGGCGCATCCTAATGTTTGCTAGGGGAACAGGTCGTACATTGCCGTATTTTTTTCACTCTTACTGTCTCTCTATCTCTACTTTCATTGAGTCCTTTACGCCCAGTTCCCCTTCCGCCTTTGCTCGGGTACATCCCTGTGATGGGAGGATATCATCGCCCCTCGTAGTGAGAGTGGACCCCACTTATCCTCCCATTAAATAGGGTTAATGCTTGAAAGACTCGTCCCTTCTTTCTTGTTTTTTTTTCCGTTTTTATGTTTTTTTTCGTGTTTCTTTTTTTCTTTCTTTCTTTTTTTTTTTTGCTTCTATTCTAATTTCTTCTTTTGCCTTTTCGTCTGTTTATATTTCCCCTTCGTTTGTACTTCTCGGCTCCCTCCTCCTACCCCCTCTTGCTTTCTTCTTTTATTAATTCTTCCTCTCTTTCTCCATTTTCTTCCGGTTTTATTATTATTATTATCATCATCATTATTTTTTTTTCAATTCCCTATATTCCATTTTCTCTGCTCGCTCTTAATCTTTGCCTACTTCTGTTTCTCTTTAACTTTCTTCTCCTTATTTCGTTTCGTTTTCTTTTCTATGTTCTATGGTTTCTTTAATCATCTACATCTGTGTTTTCTTTCTTTTCATCTTTCTGTTTCTTCATGCCTTTTAACTTCTTCCTTCTTCTTCTTCTTCTTTTTCCATTTTTTTTCTCCTGCTTATTTCCTTCCTCTCTTCCTCCATTATCTTTATATTCTTACTCCTCAGCTTTGCTTTCCTCTTCTCCTTCTCCTTCTCTTTCTCCTCTTCCTCATCATCTTTTTCTTTTACTTCGCCTTCTCCTCCTTTCTTGTTTTTTTTTCTTCTTCTGTTTTACTTGCATTTATTTGTATGTTTCTTGTTGTCCGTCAATCGTCCCCTTCTCTTTTCCTTCCCCTCCTCCTCCATTTTCTTATTTTACTCTTTATCTTCTTTTCATCTTCTATTCCTTATTATATTTTTTTCTACTTCTTTTGCTCCTTCTATTCTCCATATCTTCCTTTTCCTCTTCCTCTTCTTCTTCTTCTACTTCAGCAGAAATCGCAATATCTTCTGCTTCCTCTTCTTCGCCTTCTTCAGGAGAGTCCGGAATGCCTCGTCGATATCCAGCTTCCCATTTTCCTCTTCCGATCTCCGCGTCTGACGATCTCCCTCCCTTTGGCATGTCCACATTTCTCGGTCTTTTCCTATCTCCTTTTTTTTTATCTCTTCGCCTTTCCCTTTCCCCTTTCTCTTCCTTTTACTGATTTCCTTTTTGTTTAGAAATATTCATGTTGTATTTTTCTTTCATTTTATACCAATGGATGTTTGTATGGAAATGTATGTATTTGTTTATATATCTTATATATGCTTATATATTAGTTTGGATATATCTCAATGTTTGTATATATATTTGTAAGGGTGTATCTAATATGTATATGTGTATAGATGGATGGGTGTAGGCATGTGTGGATGAATGGATGGATGAGTGAAAAGAAGAGAGAACGGATGGACCGATCTGTATTTCTTATTGATAAAGTGAGTATTTTCATTCCTAATGTGGATTTCGTACTCATGATATGCAATTCGTAATTTCCCATTTCTATTCTATTATTATCAAATTGGCTATAATTATAAAGTGTATATATATATATATATATATATATATATATATATATATATATATATATACATACTTACATACATACATATATACATAATCATTCACACACACACTCACACACACACACACACACACACACACACACACACACACACACACACACACACACACACACACACACACACAACACACACACAATATATATATATATATATATATATATATATATATGTATATATATATAATATATATTATATATATATATATATATATATAATATATATATATATATATATATATATATATATATATATATATATATATATATATATATATATATATACTATAGGCACAAATATAAAGATAGATACTGTATATTTTCATATAACAGAAATGGCGGTCGAAAGTGCCATTATCTGTCCAGTGAAAATCTTGGAGACAATAAAACTCCCGTCTGTAGTCAAGAGGAAAATTTCGCCCGCATCCCCAAAGTTTTGTTACGAGGGATGATCAAAGCGGCATCGCGGGCCCGTCTGCATCGCGTAACGAGATCCGGGCCAGATTCGATATTCTAGATGGTTCGTCGTCCAGGTACGTCGGAGGGGCTGGGGGGGGGGGGTGAAAGGGAGCCGGGGTGGGGGGGGGACAGGTACGAGGGATGGACGAGGTAATTCCAGCGAGGAGAGGGATGTGCTTGGTGACTCAAATGGCGGTTAAATAATTCAGCACGGCGCCAGGACAGTCCTCGATCCAATTATTTCTACCTGGATGAGGAGGACCCGAATTTTGCACTCAACCTGGATGGCATGCTGGACGAGCGCCACGTCGGCAGGTCGAATAACTGCTTTGTTTTCAAATAGTTTTCGCAATTGTGATTAAAGAGGTTTACAACCAGGAATGTCAAACTGCATATTTCCAGGAACACATTTCGCAAATGGCTCCGCCACATTTCACGACTATAATGCGTGTATTTTCCTATCTGGCGTCGACTTGCCCCGGTGATGATCCACATATATTACAATGATAAAGTGAGCCTTCAGCTGGCCATCACCAAAACCAAGTTTAGCTGCACCTGCCGCTACCCAGACCACCAAGCCATTCCCCTGACAAACGGCATGATAGGCTGAGGTGGCGCGGCGTGGAGGCCATCAGGGGCGTCCACAGCAAAGCCTCGATGGCCAGCTGGCACGACTCGCTCTGACGCAGCGGGGCCACTTGGAAGAGTGTCAGCAGTCGCCGCCGCCAGACACCGCCTCGTGGGTTTTATTCAATCAGCGTCCGATCCAGTTTTATGACTTCGCTGAAAAAGACGTGAAGGTATCGATGAACCACTCATCCGTGCTTCTGTCCAGAAAGATGTCACATTCATTCGTTTTATTACATCTAGACGCCCCTAAGTTATAATGCATTAAGGCTATTGTGACTAATATATGTATAATTACTGGTTATTCTTAAAGCATTCTTCTGAGAAAAAAAAAATGCTGTTATGCTTGGACTTTTTACTATATCCATTATCACTATTATTATCATCACTAATATTGATATCATTATAATCATCAACATTACAATTGTTATCATTATCATCAGTATCATAACATTATCATTATAAATATTACCTTTATTATCATTATTATTACTATTAATTGCTATTATTACAATTGTCATTATTACTTTTATCAATATCATTATTATTATAATTTTCATTATTATCATCATTATCATTATCATTATTATTATTATCAGTATTATTATTAATGTCATCAACATCTTCATTTTCATCATTATTATCATTATCATTATCATCCTTATTATTCCTCTTATTACAAGTACTACTACCATCGTCACCGTTGTAATTATCAGCATCGTATTAAGAAAAATCTTTGGTCCATAGTCTTCGCGTGACCCTGCTTTAACAAGTCTTCATTAAGTGAACATGGATCAAGTAACAAGAGTTGACGAGAGCACAATATCTTCCGAGAGGTTTTGCGAAAAAGAGTCAGATTAAGAGAGAGAAGGGGGCGGGGCTTGCGAAAGTTAGCAGGGGGCTTAGCAGAAAGAACATGATTAAGAGTGAGAAGGAGAGAGGAGGATGGGGATGGGAGAGGGAGAGGAGGGAGACAGAAGAGAGAAGTGGGGGGACGAGGGATGGGAGTGGGAGGGATAGAGGAGAGGGAGGGAGGGAAGAGGGAAGAGGGATAGGGGAAAGAGGAAGGAGGAGGGGAGGTGAGAGTAAGAGAGGGAGGGGAGTGGAAGAGAGGGAGGAAGGGAAAGAGATGGGGGAGAGGGGGTGGGAGAGTCGGAATGGAGATTGAGGAGAGACAGAAGGCGGGAGGAAGGAAGAAACGGAGGGATGGAGGAAGGGGGAAAGCGAGGCAGGCACAGACGGGGGAAGGGACAAAAAATCAGGAAAAGGAAAGGCGGGTGGGTGGGAAAGCGAGAATGATAAAGAGAGTGAGAGAGTGAAGGTGGTAGGGTGAGAAAGAGCGGGGAGTTAGGAAAGAGGGAAGGAAGGAAGGAAGAAATGAAGAAAGGAGTGATTGGAGGGAAGGGAAGAGAAGGAAAGAGGAAGAGGGAGAGTGAGAGAGAGAATGAGAGGAAGAGAGTATAAGGAAGAGGGGCACAGAGAGGCAAACAAAGAAGAATACAGGGTAGCATAAAAAAGTGAGAGATAAGTCCAAGTAGAAAATTCGAGAAATAAAGACAGACAGACAATAGAAGGTAGATACTCAGATATCCTACAGACAGCTAGGAAGACAGGCAGGCGGGAACTAACCCCTGAGAGGTGGAAAACGATTGCAGAAACTCGACAGCCAGCGATAATACAAGAAACACAGGGGTAGAGTAGAAAGGGTACCAAACACTGATCTATAATTACGTCGATAGATAAAGGGGAAACTAAGATAACCTAACAGGATGCAAAAGCTTGCAATAAGATAACAAAGGTTTTGAAATGGAGGAATTCAAAGTACAGTAACACCCAAGGGAAGCGACAGCAGATGTTAAGAGTATGCAATGGGGGATCCAAAAA
>NC_051389.1:43116683-43119183 GCF_015228065.2 Penaeus monodon
ATAATTAGAAAAAACAAAATTGCTACTGGCAATTCAAGAAAAACGAAATATAACATAAAGTGGTCGCTGGCCTTATACATGTACTGGCTTTATATTAAAAAAGAAGAATATAAAAATTATTTCTCTCTCATTCATAGATCGCGCTTCTTTGTCGATATTCGGATCCGAAAAGCAATCAAAATATTTCTATGCCATCCTGCAGATGCAAAAGCCACTCATCATTGCAAACTTTTTTATGCCTTTGTTCGTATTGTTATACATCATTTACAAAGCTTTTCCATACGTTTATATTTGCTGTTGGAAGAGCAATACCCTATCTTCATCCTGAAACTGTAAGAACCCAAAGAATATTTTCAGGACTCTGATTAAAACCGCGTCAACTTCAGGCCATCCTCCGTGCTGCAGTGTGTCCTTCCTCTCCACCATTCCTTCCCTCACTTGTTAAAGGTCCCGCACCAGGAATCAACAAGAGATGATGTCCGTCTCACACTCGTTTTTGTTTGATTTCGCCCGACTCTCACTGACAGTAAACCAGAAAGCGGCTGACATCTGGCAAGGAGGTAAGTGCTATAAGATGGCTTTTGGGTTTCTGAAAGTAACATTTCGTTTCTTCACTCTTTGCAGATTATGTGTCTAGACTTGCTTCATGTGTTTTGTAATTTGCATCGCTTGTTAAGATTTGACACTGAAAATAATGGGTTGAAATTAATCAGGTGGATAAATATATGAAAACAGGGAACACCAAGTGTAGTCCTTATCATATTGATTAATAATGATGATGATAAGATTATAATGAATAGGATAATAACGAGGAAGATATGTTTTTACTTATGATGCTAATGTTAATAAAATTCACAATAATAATAACCCACAAAAGTGATCTCCATAACTAAAATAATGATCATAATAACAACAAATGAACGCATAAAAGAGACAAAAAAGCAAAATTATGCACCAGGAATTAAAGCGTTTTGTTTGCAAAGGTTAATGGTCCATCTGGACTCTGAAGTAAAGAACTAAAGCACAGAAACGCAAGAAGTTAAACATAAACACAGAGACGAAGGAAGGGAAAAGGGCAACTTAAAAAAAACGAATATCAAGATGGAAAAACAGAACGGAAAAATTTAATGCAGGAACATAAATTGACAAGAGAAAAGGAAAGAATAAAGTCAAGTTAGAATTTTCGCGGACGGAAGTATGAAAAAAGGATGAGGAAAAAATCCATAAACGGAAAACATTGTATGTTCTTTGTAGTAGAGGCAGGAGGACGAAAAGGAGGAGGCAAAGGACAGAGAGAGAGTGAGTGAGAGAGAGAGAAAGAGAGAGAGAGAGAGAGAGAGAGAGAGAGAGAGAGAGAGAGAGAGAGAGAGAGAGAGCGAAAGTAAGAGTTAGAAAGTAGACGGACAGACAGACAGACAGATAGATAGATAGACAGATAGAGCGACAGAACATCAGGGAGTTATGACCGAAAGACAGGGAAGACTTAATGACATATATAATTGACATATATAATTATTAATACAAAAAATCCAGTTTCTAAGCTAGCTAATAATAAAGACCAGAAAATCGAGAATTTCGTCCCAAACTTTATTGATATATTGTCCGGTATACTTATTTCCATCCCATCTTCTGGCATTTCAATTTTCTTGAAGGCTCTTGGCTGTATGAACGACGATGAGAAGGTATTGCTCGTAATAAAAACACACTTCTTTTGTTCAATAGCTATTTGATAGTTGTTGTTTTTTTCAATTGCATTTCGTTCGAGACGAATATCTCCTTCAGATCATGTACATATATATATTTTTTTTTTTCGCTTATTTGATGTTTGTTACTAAATGTTCTTGTCTTTCAGTTTTTCTTCACGTCCTTTTCTTGAAGATAATACCAATTTGTTTTTCTTTTTTTATTCGCAGCGAGAAATTAAAATCCTTCTAGAAACAAGAAACAAGGAAAAAAAACAGCGATTTTTTTTTTCAGAATTCGGATCTTCATTTATTTTTCAGTCACTAAAGTCTTTCAAGATTTTTAGCATCCCTGATTTTTTTTTATTTTTTTTTCGGCTGCAGGTGTAAGGGAGTGGCGAGAGGAAAAGAGAGAGGGAAAATTTAAGCTGATAGAGATCGTTGGCAGGTTGGCCAGGGAAAAAAGAAAGGTGCAAAAAAGGAAGAGGAGACAGAATATAAAAAAAAAGAGGAGGAGCAGCAGGAAGAGGCGGAGGAGGGAGAAGAAGAAGCGAGGGAAGAAGAAATGGAGATTGAAAAGGAAAAAGAAAATCACAATTATAAAATGATACATAAAGAGAAAAAAACAAAACAAAACAAAAACAAAAATAAAAAAACTATGAATGGGAAAACGAATATACAAAACCTCCGAAAAAAAAAAATCCAGAATAAGTATCCGAAAGCGAGAAAGGACAGAGGCCGAGCGATAGAGAAAGAGAGAGAGAGAGAGAAAAAAGAGATTGTCGGTGCGCGCGAGAATTCAGGAAGGCGATCTTTAT
>NC_051389.1:43129183-43144183 GCF_015228065.2 Penaeus monodon
GATTAAATATGAATGCGACATCTTCTTTCCACCAGAATATTGCTTCGTGAGTATTTCTCAAACACGTTTAGAAATATCATTTTCCATGAATAATTTTCGATTTTAAAAGTCGATACATTCGAGACAATGACATCATATTTCTGTTATGTCAGAAATTATTGATCTTTTTGAAAAGAACAGCGCTTATATAAGGGGAGATATGTATGAGATTGAAACACGAAGATTAGTATGCGAGAACACCACTATTAATTAATTCTTGTTTATTTATTTATATGCCATGAAAGCATTTAAAACAATGCATTTGTTTCGCATTGATTCGCCTGGTTAATCCTTCTTCATTTTTTTTCTGCAACTTTTTATGTTCTCTCTCTTGCCCTTTCATGCCATATGTTAATTTATAGAATGACAAGAATTCGTTTGGATATAATAATCACTGATATTCTAACTTCCCTGGAGCTTTTCTTCTATTGCCAGTGTCGTATCCGGTATGTTCCAAAACCACGGATTTATGGAGTGATTTCTGGATCCTAGATTTGTGGGTTATTTATTTATTATTATGATTTTATTATATATATATATATATATATATATATATATATATATATATATATATATATATATATATATATTGAAAAGTCTTTAGATTTGTTTAGCCTTTTGTTACCCGCTTCCCCCTCCTCTTTACAAACACTCCACACTCCCAAGGAAATTCCTCCTTATTCTAGCTTGTGCATTTCCATCGTCCACCGACCCTCCTTTTGATAATTCCGTGGTTAAACATGCTTCAGAAAAGTCCACCTTCTCTGGGCAGTGTCCTGTCCTCGACTGTCCTCATGGTATTTGAAGTCAGTCAACCAGTCCAACACCCATTTCTAACGCGCGTAAGGCATTTTTCACTCTCGCTGCTAATTGCCTCAATTCACTCGCGAACTTTCCTCTTTACAGAAACAATTAGAGAACTGTATCTGTAATGGATTTATAGACCAATTTTCTATGTTTTCCTTTCAGTGTTTAAGATGCTAATGAACTCAGCTTATAACGCAACAGATACTTTTAAGTAATCAATCTCTGTTTACCCATGTATAACAACTGTTACGCCATCAGCTTTGGCTTTCTTCGGGCCTCTGACCTATTTCTGACACACTTCGGACCTGATTTTTATCATTTTAATGTTCTGTCTCTCTTATTTTGCATACACACACACACACACGCACACACACACACACACACACACACACACACATATATTCATATATACATACATATATATATATATATATATATATATATATATATATATATATATATATATATTATATACTATATATATATATATATACTATATATATATATATATATATATATATATATATGTGTGTGTGTGTGTGTGTGTGTGTGTGTGGTGTGTGTGCATATTATATATATATATATATATATATATATATATATATATAATATATATAATATATATGGGTGTGTGTGTGTGTGTGTGTGTGCATATATATATATGTATATATATATATATATATAATATATATATATATATATATATATATATATATATATAGATAGATAGATAGATAGATAGATAGATAGATAGATAGATAGATAGATAGATAGATAGATAGATAGTTAGATATAGATATATGTGTGTGTGTGGGTGGTTACATATATATATATATATATATATATATATATATATTATATATATATACATATAGATAGATAGATAGATATGTATAAGAGTAGTTCTTGGTCTATAAACTAAAGACCTAAACCCCCCGCCTAATAAAGCGACCTGAAGCCTCTTGTGATGCAAGAACAGCTCAGGGACACAAACAAGGGTCCCGTTCACTCCCCTGAACAACTTGACGCAGATCCTGGGCCCGTAAAATGGTGGCGGACGCTGACCCAGGATCCTACGCAGGACTGACATGTACTCCGAGCGGAAAAATATGAAATGAAGTCCTTGTGGCTCAGCCTATCTTTTAAAAATGCGACGAAGTCACTGAAATGAAACTGCGTAAGGCACAAAATGTAAAAACAAGGACACATTCTAAAATTACGTTACTTTACTAAAATACAAGATAAGGAAAAGAAACTTACGTTGACTTACAAAAAATATATATAATCATAATAATGACTAAACTTAAAAGGAGACTGAGAGTTAAAAAACGAAGCAGGAAAAGCCGAATCCTGGAGAGCTTCGGCGTAAAATACGTCTAAAAGCACTTATAACACACACACACACATATATTGATATATACATATGAAAGAAAAACCCACAATACAAAAACTAGATTTATTGAAAATGAGACTACAGTTTCGAAATCCACCTGGATTCCATCTTCAGGTCTGAAGAGGAAAGGGAGAGGAGGGGGTATAAAAGAGAGAGAGGAGAGGCAACGCGGGAACACGGGGCGGGTGAGGACAGACGAACGGAAGCAGAGGAAGGTCACATCAGGTCGGAGGATCGGGCGGACTATGCGTGTGTGTGTGTGTGTGTGTGTGTATGTGTGTGTGCGTGTGTGTGTATTCGTTTATCGGCGGAAGGAAACACAATCCGCGCTGCTGACCAGTCCATCTGATGGCCAGTGTCCCACTGATGGCAAAAGAGGGCGTTATTGGTCCATGCTAGCCCTCCTTCCTCCGCGAAGGTGGGCACCTATGCTGTTCCTTGTGCCTCCTGTGACAAGCAGTACTTTGGCGAAACAGGCGCCAGTCTTACCAAGCGTCTGTCTCAACATAAGTACGCTATATACAGGGGACACAAAAATAACGCCCTCTTTTGCCATCAGTGGGACACTGGCCATCAGATGGACTGGTCAGCAGCGCGGATTGTGTTTCCTTCCGCCGATGTCCACTCCCGCAGACTGGTGGAATCTTCCTTTATAAAGCTGCTGCCTAATTTCAACTTGAACAGCGGCTTTTCTCCTGCTGACAGTCTCCTTGCTTCCCATATCCTCCGCCTTCTACCGTATGCCGGCCACCCGGCGCATAGTCCGCCCGATCCTCCGACCTGATGTGACCTTCCTCTGCTTCCGTTCGTCTGTCCTCACCCGCCCCGTGTTCCCGCGTGAGAGATGAACTAAAGGGGGGGGAGAGGAGGAGGATTCCTTAGGTTAAGGAGGGGAAGGGAAGCTATGGTAGCTAGCTACCTAGAAATTGAAAGAAGTCTTTAGAAATAAAGATGGGGGGCGAGACCCCTTGCTTGGTGTTTTCTGTGTTTTCTGGCGGGGAGGGTGGTTGTTGATTGAACGTCTTGTTGCTGGATAGGGGGCAGGAGATACCTTTTATTTTTCTTTATTTGGTGAGGTAACATTTCCGTATAGAGGATCATGGGAAGATCAGTCGGATGAAATAAAATAAATAAAATAAAAGTGCGAACGCAACATGGTGGTGCTCATATGAGTGCAGTATGTATACACACATGCACACGCACATGCATGCATGTATACATACACACGCATGCATACATACACACACACACGCACACACATACGTGTATACATATAATTTTTTTTTTTTTTTTTTTTTTTTTTCCATGTACATACATGCATGCATACATACATATGTATGCATACATTGACACACACATGTACATGTTTACTTTTTTTTTTTTTTTTTTTTTTTTTTTTTTTTTTTTTTTTTTTTTCGCCTGCTAGGATTATCATAGTAGGTGTAGGCCCGCTATGATAGCCTATTGCAGGTGAGACCCTCGCCTGCCTCCCTCCCAGCTCCTAGGAGCTGAGAGCGAGGTTCAGTGGGTCAACTCTTTTCTTTTTGGTTGAGAACAAGTAAAACACAAGGTATAAAAACGGTAATGCGCGATAAGCAAAACAAAAACATTATGCAAAAAGGTTGAACAGTGAGCGTGAATAGTGATGATGAGGTATGGTGATGGAGGGTGGGGCTGTGTGTGTTTTTTCTGTTTAGGGGTGAGAGACATCCTCTGCTCTGCGAACACAGTGTAAACACGGTGCTCACCGGGCAGAGGCCTCTCCCTACCCCTTAGATTGTCAGCATACAAGTGTATAGAGACAATCAGGGTGATGTGATGGCAACATAGTGTAATGCTAGATGGTGAAGTCATATGTGGATATAAAAATACAGAAACATAATTTTTTTTTTTTTTTTTTTTTTTTTTTTTTTTTTTTTTTTTTTTTTTTTTTTCGCCTGCTAGGGATTATTATAGTAGGTATAGACCCGCTATGATAGCCTATTGCAGGTGAGACCCTCGCCTGCCTCCCTCCCCACTCCTAGGAGCTGAGAGTGAGGTTCAGTGGGTCACTCTTTTCTTTATTTGATTAGAACTGAACCGAAAAATAGAAACGAGAGTACATATAATGTATACACATCTATATAGGCATGCATACATATACGCACGATACATGTGCCTGCGCAAACACACATACACACGTGCATGCATACATGCACACATATCCTCACGCGCGCTGCATATACATACATATGTACATAGAGAATGCACACATGCATATACATACACACGCGAGAGTGCGAGAACATAATCAGCAGTAACAGTAATAATAATGATAATAATAATAATGTAACAAGTAAAAGGTACAACAGGTTGAAGGGATTAGCGCACAACTCGTTAAGGGATGATGTATGAAGGTGTGAATGTGATGTGGTGATATGATAAGTGATGATGTGCAGTAATGGTATCGTGAATATTGTCATGATGGTCACCTTTCCGCATGACCGGCTGAGGTGCCTATGGTTTGGCATTATGGTGAGTTTTTCGGATGAGCGGTTTGGCTTGCTTGCTTGCTTGGCATTATAGCAAATCTTTGCGCATGGAAGTCATCCTCCGACCCGAGCACATGCGCTACTGCGCGGTTGTGTGCGGGTCGAAGGCTTCTTCCATGTCCGATGCGCTGAATAATCCTTCAATATTATAAAATAATAAAAAAAAACGAGTTGTAAAAACAGGGTAGGAACATATATATATTTGAGCTTTATGAAGGGTCAAGAACCATCCTTCGACTCGCCCACATACATGTATGTGTGCGGATCGGAGGCTTTTCTCCTTCCCGAGCATTAGCTCGCATAGATGGGGTCTGGGGGGTCTCCGGTAATCAGTGGGAGTGTCCTAGGCACCACGGGTGATTTGTTTGTGTGTGCGTGTGCTTGTGTATGATGTCGTCGAGTTTGTGTTGTCTATGTGTTGTATGCGGTCCCATGTTCGTTTGGCTAGTGTGTGTATGCGTATGTTCAGTGGCTCTATGTTGTATGTTTGGTGTAGTGATTGTGCGGTGATTCTGTATCGTATTCTGTCCTGTATAGTGGTGTTGTTTATCCAGTATAGTGCTTTGTTCTGTATAGATTGCATCTTGAGTTTCTGTGTGTTTGAGATTGCAATCAGTGGAATGGGTGTGTACTCGAGTATGGGTCTTACGGTGGTTTTGTAGAGTTTAAGTTTGGTGGCTGTTGTGCAGTATGAGAAGCGTCTGATCTTTTTGAGAGCTGTGCTTGCTTGTTTAGTGCGGTGTTGTGCGTGTGTGTGAATCCCGTTTCTGCTGAAGTGTAGGCCTAACATGTTTCCCGAGGTTGCGTATGGCATGTCTGTGTTGTTTATCGTGAGTGGGGTGGGTTGCGTCTCGCCACTGGTATGATTGTGAATTTGTTTGTGTTGGTTTGTATTTTCCATTTGTTTTCGTACGTGTTGATTGTGTTTATGGCTGTTTGTGTGGCTGCTTTCATGATGTTTTTGGATTTGGTGGGGTGTGATATGATTTGTGTGATGTCGTCTGCGTATGCTGTGTAGTTGCTGTATGGTGCTGGTGGTGCAGGCTGGCAGTGTAGAGGGTGAAGAGTGTGGGTGAAAGAACGCTGCCCTGTGGAACTCCACTTCTGAGGTGGATGGGAGGGCCTTGGTGTGCACCGAGGCGGATGGAGGCTGTTCTGTTGTCCAGGAAGTTGCATAAGAGGCGTGTGAAGTGTGGAGGTAATTGTAATTGTGTTATTTTGTATTTGAGACCGTCATGCCAGACCTTATCAAAGGCCTTGGTGACGTCTCGTAGTATAATGTTTGGTTTGGTGCTTGTTTGCGAGACTGAGAGCGATCTCCTCGTAAGCGAGGGCGATTGCGCTCCCAGTCCCTCTGTGTGGGCGAAAGCCGTGTTGCCTAGGGTTGTGTATGTCGTTGTATTCAAAGGGGTGTTTTAAGTCTGTGTGTGATAATCCTCTCAAGCAACTTCCCGGGAACTTCCAGCAGTGAAATCCGGTCGGAAACTGGACACTTCGTGGGGTGGCTTCCCTTGTTTTGGGATCAAAACAAGGGAGGCATGTTTAAACCTACTGGGGAAGTGTCCAGTTGCCAGGGCAGCGTTGAAGATGGATCTGAGGCGGGTGATCATGATGGGTGGGAGGTGTTGAATGATGAGTTTGTTAATGTTGCTGTGTCCTGGTGTTGTGTTTTTAGAGTGTGTGTGTGCGCGTTTCATGTCTTCTGGTGTGATGGGTTGTGAGAGAGGGTTGTCAGGTGAGAGAGTGTTGAGTGATATTGTTTGTGATGGGAGAGTCAGGTGTTGCAGGTGTTGTAGTGATTGTGTTACCTCGGCTTCTGTGTGTGGGTCAAATGTTGTGTTTTCAGCAGGGGGGATTTGGAAGTTCTGTTGCCAGAACTCTCTGTGAACAGCTTCCATCCCCTCTGCTGTGTCGATCTTTTGTCTGTTGGTGTTGTAAATCCATGTGATAGTCTGTCTGTTCGATCCTATGAGTCTCCTGTGTTTCATCCAAAGACTTTAGGATCTTTTATGTTGTTGCATAGTTCTCTTGTGAGTGTTTCCCAGTGTTGGTTGCTCATGTTTTTTGTTTCGTTGGTGAGTTGTATTTGAATTTCTCTGTGTCGTGTTCGAAGTTCTGTGTTCCATCCCTGTGTTTCAGCAAGTTCCCGAAGGTGTCTGTAGTGTATTTTTAGTGTTTTTAGACGATGTGTTTCTCGGTAGTATACAAGTGTTTTTGTATGTTGTTTTAGGAATGTTTGCCTCGCGGGCGGTCTGTATGTCTGCGTACCACTGGTTAAGGTGGTGGTCTATGGTGTGTGTGGGTTGCCCCTCGAGATCAGGGGTGAGTGTGTGTGTGTGTTCAAGTGCTTGTTTAAACCCTCCCAGTTTGCATGTTTGAGGTTCTCTCGGGGCGGTGTGGGTACCATGATGGGGTTGGTGGAGAGTGTGAGTATCACCGGAAGGTGATCGCTGGATGTGACAATCGTCTGTGGTTATGTGGTAATTCAGATTTGCATGTGTGTTGGCGAGAACTATGTCTGGTGTGGTGGAGCTGTTGGCACGTATGAATGTTGGGGCGTCTGGGCCGAGGTGGGTGAGTCTGCCGTCGGGGATGAGTGAGGCGAGGCCTCGTCCGACGGCATTTGTGTCTGTGTAACCAAAGAGTCTGTGGTGTGCGTTGAAGTCTCCCATGATATATGTTGGTTTTTGGTGTCGTAGAAGTTGGAAAAGATCAGGTTGGTTAAGGTAAGGTCTGCGTGGGGGGATGTAAGTGGTGGCGATGATGATGGGTCCATGAGGGGGTGTACGATTACGATGCCCATGAGTTCTGAGGTGAAGGTGTCCAGAATTTTGTGTTTGATGTGTATGTGTTGTAATTGAATATTTTAACTGTTTGTGGGTGTTTGAGTGAGTGTGAGTTAATGAGGATGATGTCGGGGTCGTGTTGTCTGTATTGGTTGCAGAGTTCTTGTCTTCGTCTGTATGTCCAGGTGTGTACATTGTGTTGTATGATCGTGAGGCGTGAGTGTAATGTGTTGTGTGTTGCAGCCATGGTGTTTACTTGGTTTGTGTGGTACCAGCCATTCTGTATGTGTTCAAGGTTTTGCGGTTTCATCTTCTCGATCATTGCAGAATGGATGAAGATGTTGCCGGCGTGTAGGTGATGTGTAATTTTCTGTTCGTGAATGCGGTTTTGGTATGTAGTGTTTGTGTAAATCCATTTGATTGTACCGCGTGTTATCTCCTGTGCCAGTTGTAGTCTGTTTAGGTGTTTGTATCGTGAGGGTTCCGCGGCAAAGAGGCGGATGCCGTATGTTTTTGGTTCGAGGTCGTAACCAAAAACTGTGGCGAAGGGACTGATCATCGATCTCTGAGTCTGTTAGGTCGTTGTTTGTTTTCTGTGTGCATGTTTGTTTTGGGCTGTGGTGACTGCTTGTGGGTGTTTGGGCGTGCAGGTGACTGTGTAGGTGTAGGAGTTGGTGTTGGGTTTGGTGTTGGTGCTGGTGCTGTTGTTGATTTTCTCTGTGGTGTGGCGAAGAGTTCAGTCTCTGGCTCGTCCTGTGGGCCGAGATCTGGGTGTGGAGGCTGGGTTTGTTGTGGCGAGACGGTGGAGTGTGAGATGGTAGTTTCTGTGGTTGTGTTGTGTGTGGTTGGTGGGAGAACTTTGAATATTCCCCAGGAGTCCCCATTCCCGAGATCGAGATCTGGCAGGTTGTTTCTTTTCAACACTTTTTGGGCATGGTGCCTAAAGCCTAGGCCTGGCTCCATGATATTTTGCAGGTGGGCGTGAATGAGGGCTGTCATAATCCCAACAGATAGGTTATTGGGGAGCTGCAGGATTATCTGTGGTTCTTTCTTTTCCTTCTCCTTCTCCTCCTTCATTTCTTTAATTAAAGGTTTCAGCCAGGCATTCTGGGTGGCTGCTACCGTTTTTGCTGTTTGTTCGGCTACTTTTTTTAGGGGTAGTTCTTTCTTCTCCTCCTCTTTTTTTGTTTTTTTCCTCTCTTGTTTTTTTCATGGCCTCCTTCCTGAGCGTTGTCTCTCCTCTCTCTCTTTTATACCCCCTCCTCTCCCTTTCCTCTTCAGACCTGAAGATGGAATCCTGGTGGATTTCGAAACTGTAGTCTCATTTTCAATAAATCTAGTTTTTGTATTGTGGGTTTTTCTTCCATTGTATCAGCACGGAAGAGTGTTTTGCTATTCATATATACATATATAACTATATATATATATATGTATATATATATATATATATATATATATATACATATACATATATATACATATATACATACACACACACACACACACACACACACACACACACACACACACATATATATATATATATATATATATATATATATATGATATATATATATATAATATATGCTCACTCACACACACACACACAACATACATACCCACGTGTGTGTGTGTGTATGTGTGTGTGCGTGTGTGTGTGTGTGTGTATTCGTTTATATATACATATATATATATATACATATATATATATATATATATATATATATATATTTATATATATATATATATATACAATATGTATATGTATTATGTATATATATTTATGTGTATATATATTTATGTATTTTTATATATATATATATATTATATATATATATATATAGATATATATATATATATATATATATGTATATATAAATATAATTATATACATATATATATATATACATATATATATATACACACACACACTGTAGGGCCTATATATATCAACGGCCACCAACAGTCGAGGTCGACTTTGGCATTATTGACATTATTGAACGTGAGGGTTACCCCTCGCGCTACGCTTTTATGCCAGATGAGCATTGTAGTTTATCACCGGTAACTGCCACTCTCCGTGTTGGTCGACGCTGTGCAGTGTCGCTGGAGTGTCCTCTCCAGGGGCGTGAGGTAGTACACCTTCACAGAGAGAAGGTAGAGTCAATATATGGGCGAAAGAATGTGAGGAGCAAGCTGTTGCCCATGCAGCAGGCTACCTCTTTCCATGTAGTTGATGGGTCTAAAGGAACGGCATGCACCGATACGGTTAGGAACCACCGGCGTCGCAGAAGTTGCCAGAAAGAAGTAACTTCTGCGACGAACTGCCGCAGGGACTCCGGCTTCAGATATTTCCTCGGATTTAACTCCCGAAGCCTCTTCCATCTTAAAATGTTTTCAAATCTGTGCGTGTGTGTATGTTTGAGCGCATTAGTACACTCACACATATTACATGTGTGAATTCATACACACACATGCATTCATACTCACACACTGTGAGTGTGTGTGTGTGTGTGTGTGTGTGTGTGTGTTTGTGTGTGTGTCTGTGTGTGTGTGGGGGGAGTGTTTTGGAACAGACGAATTCCTGTAAGAGAATCCTCCCGAGGAGACTGCACACAAGATGGCAGGCATGGGAGGCCGGCGATCGCGACCCTTGCACGTGATCTCGTGATATCACTCCCCGGGGTTTCGGAAAGGTCGTAGGCACTTTGGGGCGGGCGTGCAGGCGCTGCGAAAATACAGTAAGCGGCTGTGAAGATTGTCTTCAAATGCTATAAAAATTCTGTGAGATTCTGTAAAGATTATCTAATAGCGACGAACGTTGTGTGTAGTTATTTTGAAAATGTGGTGAAAATGATGTGATTGTTATATCAAAATAGCGTCAGTACTAGGAAAATATTGTAAAGATGGTGTGGAGTGCTTTAAAGAATTGCGTTCATGTAGTGTGTTGAAACAAAAAATGAAAATGTGAATATCATATGAAGATCGTGTATTCAGTCTGTAGTGGACGTGATGTACCCCCGCTAGTCACGGGAGTTCGGACTAGGGCAGTTCCCCAGCAGCAGCACTTGCCTCAGCACCATCTGTGGGCGCTTCCCCAGCAGCAGCACTTGCCTCAGCACCATCTGTGGGCGCTCGTGGCAGCCACCTGTGTGGATCTCATCCCTGGAGCATTCTTTTTATTGTACTTTTATCTATTACTTTTTAGCTTTCTTTTTACGGCCTCTATTATATATCAATTTTTTTAAGTGCTGAATAAGTTTCACTTTTATTTGTATTTATTTTATTTTAAAAAATCTTACAAGACCAACGAGGCTATATAAACAAGGGTCTTGTCGCCGAACTCTCTCTTGGGTTGTTGTGCTCGTCTGGTTAGCACTGGTCTGGTTAACCACTGCTAACTGGACGCCCACTGCCTCACTGGACGCCTCCTCGGTGCTTTATTAAATCTACGAGAGAGACAGATAAGTATATTTTCACTGTTTACAAGAAGCCAGTTAGAATGTGCTATGTGAACTGTAAATTTTGAGAATATACGGACTGAGGGATCTCAGGTTTTCCTTTTTAATGTTTTGGTTTTGTTTTATTCTTGGTTTCGCGTTTACTTTGTTTTAATTTATTTTAATTATTTTGAAAGAAGTATGGACAATCATGATAAAGGTGAAAAGCATATTTACTTACATTTTAAGGGCTCCAGGGTTTTGACGAGCGGGTTGCGCTGTAATAACACGCCTTGCTACCATTTTATAAAACAGCCCTCTTGTTCGAAGGTCGCACTCTGCAAGACCCGCGTTGTAGTCATGTTAAGTAAGAGGTACACTACAAGTGGAACAGCGTCGGCTCCAGGGAGGACGATTTCCATACTTAAGATCCTATCACTGTCCACCGCGACCGGTGGCGCTGGGTGTATTACAAAAAAGAAAAAAAGTAAAAAAAAGAATTGCGGAAAAATAAACAATAAATGACTTGAATAATAAAGTCTTACTAATTGATATTCTTACTTCACAGGGTTATAATCTACCTCGAGAGATGATATGGAGTCTGTGCAAGGAAAATAGTCTATTACCATCTTGATACGATACATATATGATATATCCAAAATTTCAAAATAAAAAACAGCAACAATAGAAAACGGTAATGCAGAAAGGGGTAACAACATTGCAAAGGGGAAGCAAGGAGTCTCTACAGCGCACTCAAATTGTCCGTGTGCGCCCGGCCTACAGGACACACTCCGGAGAGTCGCCGTGCAAGTAAACCAGCAAGGATCCGGATCCGTTTTAATAATAATGATGAGGAAGATGAAGATGAGGATATTGATAATAATGATAGTAATAGTAGTAGTAGGAGTGGAAATTGTAGTAGTAGTAGTAGTAATAATGATAATAACAACAATAATAATGATCCCGATAATAACAATAGTGACGATGATAATGATACTAATATTGATAACGATAATGATGACAATGATAATAATGATAATGATAATGATAATGATAATAATAATAATAATAATAATAAAAAAAAAAAAATAATAATAATGATAATCATAGTCATGATAATGATAATGATAATAATTATAATTATAATAATATTAATGATGATGATAATATTGATGATAATAATTATAATTATAATAATATTAATGATGATGATAATATTAATGATAATAATGATAATGAATGGTAAAACACTCTTCCGTGTTGATACTATGGTAGAACAAACCCACAATACAAAAACTAGATTTATTGAAAATGAGACTACAGTTTCGAAATCCACCTGGATTCCATCTTCAGGTCTGAAGAGGAACGGATAAGATAAGTCCGATATGCGAGGCTTAACCTCGCCCGGGCTATGCCATGAGGGGAAACCGGCCTGTGCCGACTAATGCCGACTCGCTCACGTGTGTCAGCTGATGCTGACTCGGCTGAACCTAGTCCTTACCCGCCGTGGTGCCCAGCCACAGCAGTAACCTCCAGGCGACAATTGCAACTTCTCGCGCCTGGGCGGGGCGCGAACCGCCGACCCCTCGTATGAGCCCAGAGGCTAAGAGGAACGGGAGAGGAGGGGGTATAAAAGAGAGAGAGGAAAGGCAACGCGGTGAGCATCCCAGGCCGGGCCATAAGTGAAAGGCCCGGGCGAAGCCAGAACTTCGCAAATCTCAAGCAAGCAAGGCAACGCGGTAACACGGGGCAGGTGAGGACAGACGATCGGAAGCAAAGGGAGGTGAAATCAGGTCGGAGGATCGGGCGGACTATGCACCGGGTGGCCGGCATAAGGGAGAAGGCGGAGGATGTGGGAAGCGAGGAGACTATCAGCAGGAGAAAAGCAGCTGTTCAAGTCGAAATTAAGCATCAGCTTTATTAAGGAGGATTCCACCAATAATAACAATGGTAATAGTGATAATAATGGTAGTAATGATGATGATGATGATGATGATGATGATGATGATGATGATGATGATGATGATGATGATAATAACGATAATAATAATAATAATAATAATAATAATAATAATAATAATAATAATAATAATGATAATATCAAAAACAATAACGATGAAAATGCTGATTATGGTGATGACAGCAGTGGTGAGGATATCAATAATAATAACAATAATAACGATGATACTACTACTAATGGTATTGATAATGATAATGATAGGAATAGAAATACCGATAAATGCATGGACGAACAGGATGTGGTAGATAATGAATGTAATATATAGAAACGAAAAAAACTTAATGTTTTGAATATTAGTTGTGGCCATTTTTCTGTCCGAGCTATAAAGCGGGTTATTTATTTCATCCTAAAATCTTTTCCAATAATCTGCAAAATGATTATCATAAATTCAGACACACTTTTGAAATTCCAAATGCACCGAAGAGCAGAAATTTACACACAAAAATGAAAATATTTCTTTGTTACTTCATCTTCAAACTCATAAACTTTTATTTTGCTTTGACTAATAAGAAAATTATGTAAGCTGTTAGTCATTCTGATTACGTGCTTTTTTTCTTGTTTTTAATATCATATGACAATTTTGTGAGACTGATTCTTGAATGTAAAAGTTAAATAGCAGTAGATAACAATATTAGGTAGAAGTTAATTTAGAATCACGTCAGCATAAGAATTTACACATATTATTCTTCACTGTAGAAATATTACTGCCTTAATTACATTTAAACCACCGACTACAGTTCTAACTCCGCATCTGCTAACTGGAGTGGCAACAAAACCAAAGCAGGTAAAACAGAATACAAATAAAACGTAGACTTTCCAAACCCCTTTTTTTCGTCGAGAATCCAAAGTTGGTCGACGACTTCGCAAGTGTCAATTTTCCATTAAAAACGAGCGTTCGAGCCAATAGTCGCTCCCGCGCGTGCAAGGAGGGCGAGGGTGCGAAGAAGAAACAACGGGCGAGCGGTCGGTTGGACTCCGAGCCGGCGGACGTGACGCGGGCGAGGATGGACCGCCGGCCGGGAACCGCGACCCGTTTTAACCTCCTTTGTTCGGCCCTCCGCGCGCCCTCGCCGCAGCCGCCCACGTGACGCGAATGTCCATGCCGCCTTCATCGGTCCCGCTCTCCCCTCGCTCTCCCCTCGGCGCTCGGGGCAATTGTTAGGAGTTCCGAACGGATCGGTGTGTTTGTCAAGACCAAAGGGTAACGAAAGAAGGGAAGGGAAAGATGAAATGCGTTCTACATCTAGCAGATTGCTTCCGGAAGAGAGAAAAAGGGGGAGGAAGGCAAAGGGAAAGAGGAGAGAGTGAGTGAGAGAGAGAGAGAGAGAGAGAGAGAGAGAGAGAGAGTGAGAGAGAGAGGAGAAAGAATAAGAGATAGGGTGTGTTAAGAGAGAGAGAGAGAGAGAGATAGAGAGAGTGAGTGAGTGAGTGAGTGAGTGAGTGAGTGAGTGAGTGAGTGAGTGAGTGAGAGTGAGTGAGAGAGAGAGAGAGAGAGAGAGAGAGAGAGGAGAAAAGAGTAAGAGTAGGGTGTGTTAAAGAGAGAGAGAGAGAGAGAGAGAGAGAGAGAGAGATCGAAAAAGAAGAAGAAGCCAGAGAGGCAGAGGAGAGGAGGGAGACACATAGGAAAAAGAGAATATACACCGAGAAAGGAAAGAAGGGAAGAGCGAGGAGATGGGAAGAAGGGAAACAGAACGAGAGGAAAAATACATTCTGGCAATAGAATCGATAGACGACATCAGAAATTCATAATCCCCCGTGAGCCTGATGATCACCATAACACACAGAGAGACTGCCCGATGAAACCGAACCAGGATCAGAAGCCTTTACTTTCTGCCTCAGTGAAGCCTCGAGAACTTTCGCTTCGGAGATGTTCACTTGGTTGGAGGGTATATCTGTGGGGTTATTTCTCAAAGGAAAGAAAACGCGATGCTTGTTTCAGTTCACTTCATGCGAGCCGTTTTGGTTCTAAAAAAAAAAAAAGGAAATC
>NC_051389.1:43181683-43186683 GCF_015228065.2 Penaeus monodon
TGTTTTGTGAAAGGGTTAAAGAGTAGGTTTTCCATGGAGATACACTGCTGTGGAGCTGATCTCCACGTGTCGAAAATCATGTACAAGGAGAGAAAATGAAGAATAGAATGAGGAATTAGACCACACTAAGCAAGAAGAGGGAGAGGAATAATAAAAGCTAGGTGCCTTGCCGCTCCTTCCGGTTACGAATGTTACGTAATATGTAAATGTAACTGAGTCAAGATGATAATCCCCGATAGGGTGACACACGCCTACGGAAAAGAGGTGGACTTGCATGCCACGTGTTTTTTTTCTCTCTCACTCTATATTTTTTATACATAAACGATTTAGGATTTCTGAAAATTATTGTAGAATGTGCGGCCGTTCGTCTCTCCGTTTTAGAGGACAGTGAATAGTACAAACTTCTGCTCAATCCGCAGTATCAGAGATGTTCATGTTTAAATAGACTTTTGTGTGCGTGTGTGTCTTGTTTTGTGAGTATACATACACACCCACATGCCCATATATATATGTGTGTGTGTCTGTATATATGTACATATATATATATATATATATATATATATATATATATATATATATATATATATATATATATACATATATGTGTGTGTGTGTGTGTGTGTGTATGTTGGTTTTGTGGGTATACACCCACACCCACATACCGACGTATATACATATGTGCGTGTGTCTGTCTGTCCGTCTGTATATATATATATATATATATATATATATATATATATATATATATATATATATATATATATATATATATATATATATATATATATATATACATGCATACACACCCACATAACCATATATATACATATGTGCGTGTGTCTGTATGTATGTATGTATATATATGTATATATATATATATATATATATATATATATATATATATATATATATATATATATATGTGTGTGTGTGTGTGTGTGTGTGTGTGTGTGTGTGTGTGTGTGTGTGTGTGTGTGACCGGCTTTAGGGAGACGAGGATGTGGGAAACGAGGAGACTATCGGCAGGAAAAAAGCTGCTGTTCAAGTTGAAATTAGGCAGCAGCTTGATTAAGGAGCATTCCACCAGACTGCGGGCGTGGACAATGGCGGAAGGGAAGACAATTCGGATGGCAAAAGAGGGCGTTGTTGTTGTGTCTCTTGGATACAGCGTACTTATGTTGAGATGAAATCCAGGTGGATTTCGAAATTGTAGTCTCATTTTCAATAAATATGTTTTTGAATTGTGGGTTTTTCTACCATACATATATATGTATATATGTATAAATGAATGAATAGGAACTGATTACTTATAGTAAAATACATTTGTTCTTACACACACACACGCACACACACGCACACACACACATACACACACACACACACACACACACACACACACACACACACACACACACACACACACACACATAATATATATATATATATATATATATATATATATATATATATATATATATATATATTTATATATATCCATGTATGTATATATGCATGCGTGTGTGTATGTGTGTGTGTGCGTGTGTGTGTGTGTGTGTGTGTGTGTGTGTGTGTGTGTGTGTGTGTGTGTGTGTGTGTGTGTGTGTGTGTGTGTGTGTGTGTGTGTGTGTGTGTGTGTAAGAACAAATGCAATTAGCCATAAGTAATCAGTTCCTATTCATTGTGACATTACTAACATAAGGTAAGTATGAAATAGATGAGCATACCCTCTTTTTTTTTTTTAAGGTGTGCAACATCTATCCGGGATTTTGCATAACTAACAAACAGTAGAAGGCATTTTGTTACTCAGAGAAGCCAAGTGAGATGTTCATAAAGAGGCAGAAGAATCGCAGTTAACAGAAGTTGTAAATGCTTTAAACTTGTTGATGGAAGTAGATTCAAGTTCTCAAGTTGAATTGTTATAGGAGTTAAATTTTGAGAAAGAGGAGCATCCTAATTCATTCACAGAAATGAGAGTAAAATGCATGAACAAGAAACAAATTCAGTAAATTCACAAAATAGCATCTCACCAAAGCACTCACAATCTACAAAGAAACCCAACCAAATATTACACAGAACGAGAAGAATGCAGAATTAGCCAATCTACAAATTGAGCTCCAGATCTACGAAAAGGAAAGAAAGTATTAGATGATCTTCAGAAAACAGAGGATCTTGAAAAAAAAAAAAAAAACATGGGAACAAAAAAAGTTTCTTGTTATGAGAGATAGGCTTGCAGCTTAAACAGAAGTAAAGAAAAACAATCCATACGAAGAAAATCAACCAGGATTGCATCAAAGTAAAGATTTAGATGGGAGTAAAAAACTTTATCTTCATAAATATTTTGAATCTGTTGATAGTAACCTGACAGAAATTGAAAAAGTAAATCCTATCTACCAAAACAAGAAATAGCTGATAAGGTTATATCAGATACGGGTGAATTAGAGATAGAGGTGATCAAATTAAATCATATTTTCTTAAAAGCAAGTTCATAGGTTAAGCCACAAGCCAAAAGTTTTGAGCCAAAGGGGGAGTTTGAACATTCAAATACATCATTTGGGCCAAATCGATCAAGTTAAATTGTAGACATCAATGTGTTTAAAGAGTAAATATTTTGTCAATTTTCAGTTTTCTAATCTGTCTTCAAATCTTTGAGATTTTTATAGAGTGCAGAGAAAACGTGTCTATCTAGGTCACTATACTAGTGGGGAAGCTAAGGATGCCATTAGAGGATTTCTACATGTCCCTAAATAAGAAGCTTATCTTGAGGCTAAGTATATTAATGGATAGGTTTGGTAATCAGTTTATTGTGGCAAATGCTTTTAGAAGGAAATTGAGTGAGTGGCCAAAGATTTCAAATAAAGATGGTCATGCACTACAGGAATTGTCAGACTTCTTAAATAATTGCTTGACAATAATGCAAACATCAAACTACCTTCATACTTTAAATGATCCCCAAGAAAATAGCAAAATGTTACAGAAGCTATCCCCTGCTCCAATAGATATATGGCATTCTGTAGTTTATTGATGGTTTGCAAGTGATACAGTTCATCTCCCATTTTCAGATTTCTGTGAATTTATAGAAGTGGAGCCGAAGAAAGCTTACCATCCAATTTCATCTTAAAAAGCAGTAATGGCAGAGTCACAGTCAAAACATCACTGCTTCAGCAAGCAAGAAATAAACAAATTTGGAACTAAAAGGTTTCTGAATCACTCAAACGGTGTAAAAGAAACGTAGGCACATAGGGATTAAAAAACAACAACAACAAAGAAACCGCATTGTAACTTTTGCAAGGCTGAGCATGAACTTGGCGAATGTAACGGGTTTAATGGATTCGATAATGAGGAAAAAATCCGATTATGTCCAAAAAAAGTCTTGGAAGGGTTTGTTTAAAACATGGACATATCATTAAGACTGCAAAGAAAGAACACATGCATTAACAACTGCAAAGAAAGAACACATGCACAGTATGTAAGATACGACTTCCAACATATCTTCATAAAGCTATACTTGAAAGAATAAAAGAAAAGGAAGCCTTAATTTAAAAATATATATCTTCAACAGGAAACTGGAAAAGGAATAACATTTTCAAAGCAAGCCAATATAATGGAGAATCATGCGAACTCCAGCAAAATAGATGGGGAACTCAAGTATATTGTAGTTTCTAATAAAATAAAGATTATTAGAAACTCAGAGGGCAAGATGCATTCCTTGATACTACCAGTATGGATACATCACGAAAGTAATACAGGTAAAGATGTACTAAAGCATGCATTATAGGACGAACAGTCAGATACATGTTATAGTAAAGAGTCCACCATGAAAGAGTTAAGGATTCAGGGTTCTAAGGTACACCTGAAGTTAACAGCAGTGCACGGTAAAGAAACAATTGAAGGCACGAAAAACTAGTAGTGTGTGGTATAAATGGTATAAAAGATAGAGGTTGCACTTCCAGCCACTTCCAGAAGAATATTCCAGCAAGACATGATCAAATTCCGAGGCGAGAAAGTGTAAAAGGGTGGCCTCATTTACAAAGAATGACAACCGAACTAATGTCATATGATCAAAGTGTTGAAGATGGACTCCTGATTGGTTTAAACTGTAAACATGCCATCAAGGCGTGGGAGTCAATTCCTGGTAAAGATGACGAGCATTATGAAGGAGAACTTTGCTTAGATTCAGTCCTAGTCAGCAAACTAATAGTCAATAAAATTATCATTAATGGAGACAAAATGTAGCTTTCCTCACCAACGGAAAGGAATAATTGACTTTGCACAACTTAGAAAACTGTTTGAGCTTGACTTCGGTGAAAGGGGGACAGATATTTCTTATTCGTATGAAGACTAAATTTTCTTGAGAAAAGTGAAAGAAGGAATTCATCAACAAAAAAATGGACATTACGAGTTGCCCTTCCCTCTTAGAGATGGTAGTCAAGTTTCCAAATAGTATAGAGTTAGCAGTGTGCAGGTGGCTTCAATTTGTATTTTTTTTGTCAAATCAGAAAGGAGTTTTTGAAGCAATAAGTTCAGAACAAACGATAAAAATCTTGACGAGTTTAGACGCCTCTAGTGAAGCCTTGCCATCAGAGAGAGCTTTCGAAATAAAGTGGTGCATAAAATCAGATGCATTCCAGTTCAGAATTAATATTCATGACAAGCCAATAACCAGAAGAGGAATCTTGTCAGCAGTGGGTTCTGTTTGTGATCATGTGGATGTAATCTCATTCTTTATATCAATTGGTAAAAAGATACTTCAGACCTTGTATTAGGATGGAGTAGACTGGGATGATGACATATCAGATGACTTGAAACAACAATGGAGAAGATGAAGAGGTGATGTGATTCAGCTGAAAGAGTTAAAGATCCCTAGATCCCTGATGAATTTGGAAAGGTCAAATCAACTGAACTTTATTATTTCTTTTGATGCTAGCCAGGATGTTTATGAGCAGTGCTCGTATTTAAGGCAAGTAAGTGAGCATGCACAAGTTCATTGAGCACTTGTCATG
>NC_051389.1:43211985-43214485 GCF_015228065.2 Penaeus monodon
ACAGTTCATCAGGAATCTTGCTAAGGAGGTTGAAGGCTATTTCTTGTTAAACGACCTTTGCCCTGCCTACCAAGCCCTGAGAAAGCTGAACTCTAAGCCCTCCTTCCAGATAACTGCATTCTGCTCAGTGGATGGACAGATCATCTCAGATCATGTTGGGGCTCGTGAATGTTGGGCTGAGTATTTTGAGCAGCTGTACCAGGTAGACCCTGCAACAGTTGGCTTGGATGCAAGAAATATCACAATACCTGTGCCGGACCCACCGATCCTCCTACCTATGGCTCGGGGCTTACATGCAGTCTTGACTGCCATCTGGCAGTCCGGTACCATTCCCCCTGACCTGTTGAGGGGCGTGGTCATCCCTCCCTGGAAGGGGAAAGGGGATCGCTGGGACTGTAGCAGCTACCGTGGCATTACACTGCTCAGCATACCAGGCAAAGTTTTCACCCACAATCTTCTGAAACAGATCCATGACCATCTACTAAGGCATCAGAGACCGGAGCAGTCTGGATTCACTCCTGACAAGTCCATAATAGACCGAATACTAGCGCTTCAAATAATTGTGGAACCCTGTTGTGAGTTAGGTCGTGGGTTGCTTGCAGCCTACATTGACCTCAAGAAGCCGTTTGACTCGGTGCATCCAGAATCGCTATGGGAGATCCTGAGACTCAGGGGAATTCCAACACGGATTATTGGCCTAATAGCAAGCCTATATACCAGTACTGAAAATGGTGTAAAGTGTGGTGGGGCCTGTCAAACTTCTTCCCTGTTAATTCAAGGGTGAAGCAAGACTGTGTCCTTGCACCAACACTTTTCAACATCTGTATGGACTAGATAATGGGCAGAGCTACTAGCCAAAGTCAGTGTGGAGCAATACTGGGCAATATCAAGGTCTCAGACCATGACTTTGCCGATGATGTTGGTATCCTATCTGAGTCCCTAGAGTCACTGGTGGTGGCTCTTGATGCATTTAGCAATGAGGAAAGCCCTTAGGCCTAGAGGTCTCCTGGACCAAGACCAAGATTCAGGACTATGAGGGTCTGTTAGGGGAACCCGTTCAGTCAATCCATGCTTGCAGCGAGGATGTTGAAGTCACAGAGAGTTTTACATATCTTGGTAGCGTTGTCCACATCCCTGGGCTGTCAGACCAAGAAGTCAATAGACGGATTGGTCTAGCAACAGGAGCTGTGAACTCGATCAACAAGAACATTTGGAAATGTCAGTGCCTATGCAGAAGGACCAAGCTGCGTGATTTGCTGATGGATTTGCTCTTTGGAAGTGAAACCTGGATGCTATCTAGTGCCTTGGAATCTCGTCTTGATTCCTTTTGTAACAAGTCTCTTCGCTGGATCATTGGGTACAGTTGGAAGGACCATGTGTCCAACCGACGGCTACACCGTGAGACTGGCATGGGGCCTGTTATTTGCATAATCCGGGATCGCCAACTCAGGCTACATGGGCACCTTGCTTGTTTCCCTGTGGATGATCCTGCCCATCAGGTTGTATCTTTGCGAGACAACCTTGGGTGGAGGAGGCCTGTGGGACGACCCAGGAGGTCATGGCTCGGGCAGCTTGATGAGACCTGTCAGGAGGAGTTAGAGATGGGCCGAAGGCCTGCCTGAAGACTTACAGTGAAGGACCCTCGAGGCTGGAAGCGAAGGGTGGACGCGGCCATGCGCCCCCGTCGGCGTTAGCCCTTTGATGATGATGAGGATTATATATATATATATATATATATATATATATATATATATATATATATATATATGATATATATATATATATATAATATATATATATATATATATATATATATATATATATATATATATATATATATATATATATATATATTATATTATATATATATATATATATGATATAATATATGAAATATAAAAAAACCACTGGCGAAGCAATGGCAAACACGCTCTAAATATGCCAAGAAAATCATGGAAAGCCATGATCGTCAAGGCCGCGGTGGCCAAGTTGAGCGTCGAACTCAACACTCACGACGGCAATCTGAGTTCGAGGGTTCGAATCACCGGCCGGCGCGTTGTTCCCTTGGGCAAGGAACTTCACCTCGATTGCCTACCTAGCCATGGGTGCCAAGCCAGCCCAAGTCAGTGCTGGTCCCAAGCCGGATAAATAGAGAGAATGATTACCTAAAAAAGGTACACCGGCACTCTCCGTGAAAGGAACTGGGACCCTACCACGTACTCACTCCAAGAGCATCACACTGAAAACTACAATTAAGTATCTGCTGTGACACGGCGCTCAGACATGAACCTACCGTTAAAAGAAGAAGAATATATATACATAATAATATATATATATTAATATATATTAAGTAATATGAACTAGTAATATAGTATTAATATAATATATATATATATAAATATATATATATTATATATATATTATATATATATATATATATATATATATATCATATATATATATATATATATATATATATATATTGATGTATATATATATA
>NC_051389.1:43264146-43267734 GCF_015228065.2 Penaeus monodon
TTTCCCGGATAACATGGTCTGTCTGCACTGTAAAATCCCATAAAATCTTACAGCTGTCGTTCTCTATTACAGATCCTGACTTGTATTGATACCATTTATCACCCCAGTCGTACATTCTCTTGTATTCTCTCTGGGCCCTCTTACTACACTCACTTATTAAGTGGTTCACTGTCTCGTCCTTTTTCCCGTACATTCTACATTTACTTTGCTCCTGAGCCTTATTATTTTTCGCTTTGATCACATTTGCACGGACTGCTTGTTCTTGTGCTGCAATGATTAAAGATTCTGTTTCCTTCTCACGTTTCCCTGCTTTAGCCATAGCCACCTGTCCTCACCAGCGATGTTGTCAGTTTGCCTTAGAAATTGTCCGTGAAGTGTCTTTTCTTTCCAGTTTCTTTTCTTTCCGTTCTCTTTCTTTTCTGCAGATCAGTTTACGACGCAATTACTTCACCCTCTTCCATGATTCGAAGTGAACTTAGTAGCTTTTCTGTCTATTGTTGACATACGTTTTCAATGAAACGTTTGCTATATTGACTGTATCCTCTACTCCTAAAAGTCCTCTTCCCCCACCTTTCCGTGGTAAATATAACCTACCAACGTTGCTTCTCGGATGTGAGGCATTGTGCATTGTCATCAGTTTCCTTGTTTGTCTATCTAGCTGTTCCATCTCAAATTTTGTCCAGTCTAGAAATGCAGCTGAATATCTGAGCAGCGATGATACCCAAGCGTTGATGCCCTCTATGATATTTCCTCCATTTAGCTTTGTTTCAAGAATTTTCCTTACCCTTCTCTTGTACTTTTTCGTATCTTTTCATATCCTGGTGTGTTATCTGATCTGCTTGAATCATTCCGAAAAATGTGTATTTTCTCCATCCTTTACTGACTTAATCACAGACTCGCCTGGTACCTTCATCCCATTTGACGTAACTACCTTTCCTCTTTTCAGCGTGTGCATGGCATACTGTTCCATTCCAATAATTACGCTGAAAATACGAACTATTTGAATTAAGGAGTCCTGTGATTTTTTGTTCTTTGCATACAACTTTAGGATATCCTTAGATAAAAGATGGCTAACCCTCTCTGCGCTCTTATTATCATTATCATTACTATTAATAATAATAATAATAATAATAATAATAATAATAATAATAATAATAATAATAATAATAATAATAATAATAATATTATTATTATTATTATTATTATTATTGTTATTGTTTTGTTGTTGTTGTTGTTATTATTATTATTGCTAGTGTTAGTGTTGTTCTTGTTGTTAATACTATTATTATCATTATTGCTATAATTATGATATCATTATCATTATTATTATTGCCTTTGTTTTTTTATTTGGTTGTTATTATTATAATCATTATCATTATCATTATCATTATTAATATCTTTATTATTGTTATAATAATAATAATAATAATGATAATAATAATAATAATGGCTTTGTCATTATAACTGTTATTATCATCATTATTACTATTATTGTTTTCATTACTATTGATATTATTATTAACAATATTATTGCTGGCATAATTACAATTCTCATTATTATAGTTATTGTTTTCATTATTACTTTTTCACTATCAGTGTTATTGCTATCGCAATAATGATAATGACAAATTTTATTATCATTATTCGCAATTTTTCTGTGAGGTATAAATTCAGCTCACGCGCTTATAAACACAGTGCTTTCGCTTGTTATTATTCATGTTTTTGTTATTGTTATTATTAATATTATTATTATTATTATTATTATTATTATTATTGTTATGATTATTATTATTATCATTAATAGTAGAAGTATCATTATTATTACTATTATTATTATTATTATTATTGTTGTTATTATTATTATTATTATATTATATTATTATTATTACCATTATTGTTATTATTATTATCATCATTTTATATAATCATCATTATCATTAATATGATTATTATTATTATTATTATTATTATCAATAACATCATCATCATCACTATTGTCACTACCACTGTTATTTTTACAATTGTTATAACTATTAGTTTCATGTTATACTATTATTACCAGTATAACTATTATAGTTATTATTATCATTATCATTGTTATATTTTGATGCAGTTATTACTATTATTGTCATTATTATTATGATTATCATTATTATTTTTTATTATTATTGTGATTATCATTATTATTATTATTATTATTATTATTATTATTATTGCTCTATTATTACATTATCGTTATTATATTACTATCATTATATAATATATTATTAATTATTATTATTATTATTATTATTATTATTATTATTATTACTATTATTATTATTATTATCGCTACTGTTATTATCATTATCATCATCATTATCATTATTATTATCATTTTAACTATTATTATTATTGTTATCATTATCATTATTATCATTATCATTATCATTATCATTATCATTATTTTTTTAGCTATTACAATAATTTTTATTACTATTATCATTATTATTGTCATCATCAACATTTTCATTATTGTTATCGTTATTACTAATACTATTATCATTATCATTTTATTATCATTGCTATTATTACAGTTGTTATGAATGAGACCATTTTTGTTTATTTCTATTATTACAATAATTATTAGTAATATTATTATCGCTATCGTTATTATCAAGGCGACCATTATTGCTTGTTACTTTTTCAATCCTAATATTATTATTATCACTAATGTTATTATTACTATTATCATTGATATCATTATCATAATTAATATCATTATAATCACTTCTTTGTTGTTGTTCATGTCAACAAGTCTATTATTACGTTTTTACCATCAATGTCAAAATTATTATCATCAGCCTCGTTATCTCAATTTTTATCATCACCACTATAATCCTCCCATCTCCATCTCCTTCCTTCTTACTTCGACTTTCACTTTCTTATCACCTTTTTGCCTCTACCTTAAGCGTCTCTGCCTCGGCTATCAATATAACTTATAACCGTTTTTATGCTTCGGGAGACAGCTTTCCATTGTCCACTGTGATTAATCTGGGACACAATCTTCAGGCCCGTATTCCAGGCAGGAACTTTCCTATCGACGATCAAGAGCTCCTATCACCAGGAGAAGGGGGGGAGGGGGTTATCACGACCCTTTGTTCCGATAAGCTTCACATTCGCCGTCACCAGCACAGTCATCTAGATCATCTCCTTTGTTAAGATAATGGTACACGTTCTGGCTGATATGAGTGTCATTACCTGGGAACATATTTACTGGCGGGACGAAAAGAGGGGATAGCTATTAATAGTTTTATGTTTATCTTGCACCAAATAAGGAAAAACGGAGAAGAGAGAGATGTGGAGGTAGGTAGACATATGGATACAGAGACAAGTAGATAGATAGAGAGAGAGAGAGAAGAGGAGGAATGAGCGAGAGACAGAGAAAGAAAGAGGGAGGTGGGAATGAGGAAGAAAGAGAGAGAGAGAGAGAGAGAGAGAGAGAGAGAGAGAGAGAGAGAGAGAGAGAGAAAGAAAGAGAGAGAGGGGGAGAGAAGAGAGAGAGAGAGAGAGAGAGAGAGAGAGAGAGAGAGAGAGAGAGAGAGAAAA
>NC_051389.1:43292834-43295334 GCF_015228065.2 Penaeus monodon
AGACTAGGTGTTTATAATACGGTAGTTGACCAAGGATCCTTCCTCAAGGATATATATATGTGTGTGTGTGTGTGTGTGTGTGTGTGTGTGTGTGTGTGTGTGTGTGTGTGTGGTGTACATGCATATGTACACAGACACATATTATATTTGGATGTATATAAACAGAGATACATAGATAATCAGAGAAAGAATAACTGATATATATTTAGTTCATGTGCTGATCATTAAAAACATCTTTTCGGCAAAAACTTCAATTTTTTCCATTTAGCTATGGTAACTTGAAACTGCAATTGCTAGTTCTGAAATAATTCGACCATCGGGCAATGGTTTAGTAATTATTTTAAAACAAGCAACTTGAAATTTGTAAAATTCCTTTGCAATTATTATTATATCTACAATGTTTTACATAAGGAGCGGCTTAATGAGATGTAGGAGGGAATAACTATGTAACTGAGAGGGTATAGAGTGATTTTTTTTTTTTTGTCAGAGGTAATGTTTCTCTTTTAAAACACGGGAAAGGGAGGATAACGATCTTTTGTGAGAGTTGGGAAAAACTTATAATTGAGTTCGGTTAAAGTGAATGGTTTGGTAAGTGAGTCGATTGGGGCCAAGTGACAGCAGAGAAGTATACATGTGTAAGTAAATCTGGCGTTTTTACCGTAGAATTGTTAATTGTTAGACATATGTCATGTTCGACGGATGATGGCACGAAGAAACAGCTACACCGAGTAGACGCAGACAGACAGATAATCTCTCTCTCTCTCTCTCTCTCTCTCTCTCTCTCTCTCTCTCTCTCTCTCTCTCTCTCTCTCTCGACTCCCTCTCTCTCTCTCTCTCTCTCTCTCTCTCACACACACACACACACACACACAACACACACACACACACACACACACACACACACACACACACACACACGTTAGCAGAAACACACACGGGCTGACATAAAGACTAAATGACCTGTTCGATTACTAGTTCATTCATACATAACTCGTTTCAGACTAGGAATAACGGTGGTCGTTATATACATATTCGTTCTGAACATTACACTCTTAACTTCAGTTTATTTAAGCACATTTACATTAAATTTAACGAATTTCCTAATTGTTCAGAAGCAATGTATGATTTTGCATATACAGGATACTCACTGCTGAATAAATTTATGCCTTTTTCAACTTTTTTTTTTTACCACGGAAGATGAATTTCTTGGTTATAGAATCAACAAAGGAGGCTTTGGCTGACATCAAGCATTTCATTAGTATTGTCTTTTCGAATCCTTGCCAAGGTATCCTCCATTTTAAGGTTATCTTTATGGGTTTTTTTTCCATGAACGATTCAGAACATGTTCTGTGAATTCAGGATATATGTCTATATTATTCATGGGATTAAATAATTTTTCCTTCTATTTCCCGGAGCTGTTGCTTGTATGTTTATCAAAAATAATGATCATATGTATGGAACATTTTACATAAAGCGCTAAAAATGAAAATGAATGATATCGGCAACTGTTTTACATAAAGATAATTTCAAAATACATGGAAAAGGCAAAGAGTTCGTTTTGGTAATCAATCTTAAAGCAGATTTCTGTTTAAAATTCCTTGAGTATTTTTACTCTTAGGTATTATGTCCTGCGTGAAAGTAAAATATTTTCTCGCATTTGCTTTAGCAAAATTAATGCATACACAACACGTATATATAGTATATCAAGATTTACAAGTTATTGCTTTACACTGTTTGTGATGAATGCAAATTCTCAGCATAGTTAATGCCTGTGTCAATTAGCATACGCAGCATTTAAAGAGATATACTCAAAGGCTGAATATTATCCATAACTGTAAATTTACCCCCTGCTGTAGGATGATCCATTGTTAGAAGCCTAGCTCGGGAAACCTGTTGTTATGATATGTGTTTTGGGGCCGCCGTTATTGCTATTTCTGGTTTTCATATTAATTCTCGGGTAGGAATTGTTCTAATGCGCTCTGATATGGTTATTGTTATTGTTCCTATTGTTTCTCTTACCCTGGAAAGTGTTTCAGATTTCGTTTCAGTATTACGATCTATCTAACAATGAAGAATGTTAGATAGTCATGTTATATAACACCGACACACGAGCCTTTGGGCAGGTGTTTCGGTGTTATATAACATGGCATAATCTTTTTCACCACGATTACTCTGCAAAAGTGAAAATAACGAGAGTCCAAAGGCAAAGAGTCGAGGAGATCCTTGGGATGGAATGTTCCAATAAGGGCGCATGGAGACGAAGAAAAACAATTTGTAAGAGTCGCCAGGAACTTATAATTGAGTTCTCAGTGAAGGAGAAGGTAGCTAGGTGGGGCTTTTTTTGTTGGACACGGGGGGGGGGGGGCATTGTGTGATGCTCAAGGAATGACCTGAGGTTAGTGTCAATTTTCAAGTTGAAATTTTACCATTATCATTATCGACTTTAATTAATATCATGTGTTCACTTCCAGAAGGGAATTATCATATAACCTCGAAGCCG
>NC_051389.1:43325334-43327834 GCF_015228065.2 Penaeus monodon
CTCGTGAAGGGATGCTGGAAGTTTCTGCCCGGAGATAACGTCTGGGAAATGACGGAGAGAGATAGGGAGAAGTGACAAAGTTTGTGGTTACGGTATGTGGTTCAGGAGGCGAAGGAGGCAGGGGAAGGGGGTGGGGGGCAGGATACAGGGTGCGAGGGCGACGAGGAGGACAGAGAGGCGGAAATTAAGGCAAGGTACTGAGGGGTTCGTCTTGAGACATTTCGGCGGAGATGGGATGAGAGCGAAGGTCTTGCGAAAGAAAAGAATGGTCGGTGTGATCTGGAGCAAGAATTTCTGTTGCTGCGTCCCTTCTCTCTCTCTCTCTCTCTCTCTCTCTCTCTCATTCTCTCTCATTCTCTCTCTTCTCTCTCTCTCTCTCTCACTCATTCACTCACTCACTCACTCACTCACTCATTCTCTCTCTCTCTCTCCCTCCCCCCCCCTCTCTCTCTCTCTCTCTCTCTCTCTCTCTCTCTCTCTCTCTCTCTCTCTCTCTCTCTCTCTCTCTCCTCCTCTCTCTCTCTCTCTCTCTCTCTCTCTCTCCCTCTCTCGGTCTCTCTCTATCTCTCTCTTTTTTTCTTCCCATCTCCCTCTCTCTCTTTCTCTTTCTCACCTAATGCACATATTCAGACACACACCGTGTAATATGTAAAATCAAGCGTATTTCGGTTATGAATGGAAGTAAATGCCCATGATAATATGTCTGTTATAAGAAACAAGTTTTATTTACAATATCATATTATTGTTTTCTAAAGGAATAAGCATTTCAACTTGCTCTATATCGCGCAAAATATAGCACTGCTACTTATTATGATATTTGTAAAAGAATACATCTCTCTATTCCCTCACGAAAGAAAAGGAAAATACGTGTGAGGCGAAGATAAGATTAAACTGAATCGCAAGAAAACTACAACGACCGAAATTACCATAATTAAAGCACTGTGACAGTCAGAAGTAATTTGCAATAAAGGAAACCTGGCTATTTTACCCACTCACATTTCAAGGAAGATAGTGTAAAATGCACATCATTGCAGCCATTTCCAGGTTATAAAAATTTTAGGCAAGTCTATATCGTGATGACAAGAGGATTTCACTGGATATAATTTCACTGTGTATACCTTGTGATTTCCTTTCTAGTATTATTATTATCGTAGTCATCATTTTCTTTTGCATCACTGGGTACGTTCACCCTTTTTCTCAGCTTTTAAAACCGATAATGACAGTAATTAAGGAGGAAAAAACAGAAATATAAACCTCAGAAAACTCAGGAAAGAAAAAAGGGGGAAAATACACACTCCTGGCTCCATCTTCTCTGAATGGTCCGTCCCTCATTGGACACGACTCTACCGCGTGCACCCAGTTGATTACTTCGGCCTGAGCGGGTTCAGCAGGGCCGCAGAGCCACGGTGCCACGCTCGGCTCTGTTCGGAGTCTCTACCTGGCCCTGTCCTTCAAATCCATCACTACACCCCCCCCCCTCTCCTCCCCTTGCCTGCCAACTCGGTACAGGTGCTCTTGAAGTCTACAAGAGGAAGGGCATATAGTAAGCTTTTACATTATTTACACTAGCGTTCGAAAATATTGTCAGATATATATGAGGATATTGGACTTGGATTCAATTTTGCCTCTATTTATACATTTACATGAAAAAGTCGAATTATCGTTAACAGATTGGATAAGAGATTCTCCTGTGTTGTGAACAAGCGATTAATACAATCCACAGTTTATGCAGGTATTGATTTATGGTGATCACGCATGCAGGTATTCAACTGAAATAACGCTCAAACCTTTATAGCCTATTTTGCGTACCTGGTCACATCCAGCAGCACGTACTGTGTACTAAAATGTTTTCCATAGAAAAGAGATTTGAGAAATACATCACATGAAATACACAATTGTTGAGTGTTGCCAGCGTGCGTCCTTTAAGCCAATGTGTATTATTCCTTGTCATTCGTTATTATCCGTAACTGAACCTTGTCATATTTGCGTCACTCAAGCTATTGGGATTAAGCAAATTCTGTCCTGTATTTTTCACATATTTTGTAATGGCAGTGTTTGAGATACTCATATACCCATATGCGGTGTTTCACCCACTCAATATATATCGGGCTATATGTGTTTACTGGATTATGTATTATAGTTTTGCGGATACAGAACATGCGTATATATAAAAAGTAGCTTTTCTATAAAAAAAAAATATCAACAAAATCACGTTAACTTTCTCTAAATGCACTCCCCTACCGATAACATAAGCAATCAAATACTACCAGATTATATTCACAATTAGAAATATACAGTAGAACTCTCTAATTTACCAAGAAGAAGCAAAGCTGAACGCAGACATAGAGAAGGTCGTGGAAGGAGCGAGAAACAAGTAAAAGCAAACACGTGAGTGGCCAAGCAAGGGATATAAAAATCTCGAGAAGATGGCAAAAGGCAAAGAGGAGGTTGGCAACTCTACACTCGCCTGGGACTCGTGTTTATACTAGTCCCCTTCAAG
>NC_051389.1:43365334-43367834 GCF_015228065.2 Penaeus monodon
TGTGTGTGTGTGTGTGTGTGTGTGTGTGTGTGTGTGTGTGTGTGTGTGTGTGTGTGTGCGTTGTGTGTGTGTGTGTGTGTGTGTGTGTGTGTGTGTGTGTGTGTGTGTGTGTGTGTGTGTGTGTGTGCGCACCACTACTACTACTATCACTAAGCATTATTTCGTCATGTGGTTAGCAGGTTTCTAAGATCTAAAGAGTGCAGGATAGATGTAGCTAACTGTACTAGGGGAAGATTAATAGCAGCTTCTCGACCAAATTACGTATCCAACCAAGATAAAACCAAGTCAATATTTCGGCCGTTTTTCCTCTCAAAGAAGGCTTCACGACCTAGGCAATGGCCCTCATTCTCCGAAGGCGAGAGAGCTCCTGACTATGGCGGATGTAGTATCACTCTAGAGCAGAGACGCTAAGTGTACCGCACAGACTTCTTGGCCAGTGTGTTTTGATGAAAATGTGCACGGACTAGAATCTAATCTAAGGAAGAAGGAACTTTACTTCATTAATCAAATGGGACGCTGTGAAGTTAACAAGTTAGGTGATAAACGGAAATTTGTAAGTGATGGGCTTGTGTTATACTGGAGACGTAAAGTTTAGGATAGTAACAGTAGAGTGGATAGAAAGAAAGAGTTATTTGTTCTTTACGGGAGAAAGGTAACCACCTCAGTAACCACCTCTTAATAAAAGTAACAAATGCAAACCATCAAAATTTGGCCTCGACATCCAAAACGGATACATAATTCTCGACGGTGAAGAAAAATTTGATGTTGGCTTAATTAACAGTCTCTTTAATTTGCCAATAAATAAAGCTGCACTTGAAGTAGGCTTCGAAAATTAAAAGCAAGAGTCAAGTAAGCCTCCGGTAGAGAATAAATAAGTTATACAAACACGTGAGGATATACAGTAATTAGTCAGGGGCAAAATGGAATTAGCAGAACTACTAATAATCATAAGTAAGAAAAATGCAAATAAAATTCATAAAAAATAAATGGAGTATTCCTCTTCGGCACCAGTGTTAAGCTAACAAGGCGGAGACTCAGAATAGGGGAAAATCAAATATATGCGTAAAGAAATACTACTGTGAAGCAACGTAAGACAGGAAGGAAATAATTAAAGCAACAGGCAACTTTTTAGCGACATATTCTGTCAAGAAAAAATACCCAAAGAAAAGTAATTACAGTAACTGGTAATGTGCAGATCTCAATACAGAAATAAAAAATAACAATAAAAATCACAGAAACAGGGAAGCATTAGGTACGGATGGTAAAGGTACCTGAAACAGTTAGGGGAAACTGCGGTAATAAAGTATGCATTAAGAAAAAAAAATCCGGAAGCGTGACATACAATTATAATGTTAATCCATTAAATGTCAGATACAAAGGAGCTAAAGAAATACTAATTTATAAGTCTGCAGTTAAGCATCTTTACATTGTTCACGAAGGTCATCACGGACCGAATTTCACACACTGCGGAAGAAATACTCAAATAAAAAAGTAAAACAAGCGCAGGCAGCCTTCAAAATAATTCACCATTTTGCATATATAAAAAAAAACACCCTATGAAAATTGGAGCAGCAGTACGGGAAAAGAATGTAAGACAAAACCACTGGCCACAAAATAAGCTCATTTCCGAAATCGAAGCAAACCAGCGTCCGACCCCCTACAAAGCCCAGCCACGACTCACCATCAAAAGGATGCTACTCCCAGATACTATGAACCAGTTACATCCACAGTTTCAGAATGTATGAAATACATATAAGTACATACTGGTATGGTTACTGTAATCACAATAACTTCAGATACATAATTGTAACTTAAAAGAATCCATTTACATTTCCTAGGAGCCACAAACACAACACAAAATAGACGCATTGCAATTGTGTGTGTGTGTGTGTGTGTGTGTGTGTGTGTGTGTGTGTGTGTGTGTGTGTGTGTGTGTGTGTGTGTGTGTGTGTGTGTGTGTGTGTGTGTGTGTGTGTGTGTTGTGTGTGTTTAGTTGTGTGTGTTTATTTGTTTATGTGTGTATATATATCACTTTTAAATACATACTTTCTATGTATATTTACCATTATTCCATACAGATCTATAGTTAAATATGATTTCATATTTCCTGTTTACTTAATCATCGAAAAAACATGCTTACATGTTTCCGCATAGTTAAAATAGCTCTTGACATTTTATCACAAAGTTATCATACTGATAATGATAATAATACTAATGCTAACACCATTATTGCTTTGCTGCTGCTGCTTTGATGATAATTATAACGATTATTATTGTCATCATTATTATTGTGATAATGATTATCATTATTAGTGTGATTATTATGATTACCATAACTGTTATTAATAGTACTATTATCATTACCATAATTTTTATCATAAACATTATCATTATTACGATTATCATCATCAATATTTTTTCTTTATTATTATTATTATTATTGTTGTTGTTACATATTTTTTAAACTTATTATCATCATCATTTTTGTTAGTACTATTAC
>NC_051389.1:43372834-43377834 GCF_015228065.2 Penaeus monodon
CAAGTCTCCAATCTGATTTCCCTTTCCCCTTCTCCGTGCTATCCGCAATTGTTGCGCGGAAATTCTCATTCTGTTTTTTTTTTCTCTCTCTCTTTGTCCTCTCTCTATCCCCCCTATCTCTCTCTCTCTCTCTCTCTCTCTCTCTCTCTCTTCTCTCTCTCTCTCTCTCTCTCTCTCTCTCTCTCTCTCTCTCTCTCTCTCTCTCTCTCTCTCTCTCTCTCTCTCTCTCTCTTTCTCTCTCTCTCTCACACACACACCTTTTGGGGAGGGCCCTCTTCTCTTTTCTCTTTCTCTTTCTCTTTCATACACTACTTGTGTTAAAAACTCTTTTGAGCTTGGCGTCTCCTATTCAAGGACTCAAGTTTAATTTCTCTATTTTTTTAACTTGCTTATTATTATTCCTTTGTTCTTTTTGCATCCTTTTCCTTTTCGTTTCTAATTTGCATACGTCTATTTGCTTTTCAGCTGAACTCCGAGAAAGTAGGCGAGGAAGGTGATTCTTTATCATCTCGAGAATTGTTCGAAAGACCTTTGGGAAACACTGCTGTCTATTTATGTTCTCTCTCTCTCTCTCTCTCTCTCTCTCTCTCTCTCTCTCTCTCTCTCTCTCTCTCTCTCTCTCTCTCTCTCTCTCTCTCTCTCTCTCTCTCTCTCTCTCCCACTCTCTCTTTTGCACAACGAGAATCTTTCTCCATTTTGTTTTTTTCACAGACATAAGAATAGAGGCACACACACATAGCGAACTTTACTTACACCCACGCTCTTATTCCCATGTAACCACTCCTCCTCTCCATATACAGCAGGAGTGTTGATTCTGTATTGGCCGTAAAGGAAAAGGAATGATGAAAGAGAAAGAAAGAAAGAAAAAAGATACATGTATTCCTCCTTTTTAATTCTTCTCCTCCTTCCTTCTTTTTTATAGCTTTTATTCCATCCCCTCCACTTCCAATGCAACGTCAACACTCCTCCTATACAGATGATACCCGGAGGAACCTCCTTGATACGTCTTCATCTGTCTTCCCTCTCCTTTCTTTCTCTCTTTCTTTTCTTCCCTTCCTCATCTCCGCTTTCATCCACATATGGTTATCTCTCCCATGCGATGAATAAAAGCAAAAACCACAGGACAGGCGTGGGCAGAAAATACTTTAAAAAGAGGAGGGGGGTGGATTCCTCTTAGCTTGGCCTTCCAAGACCTACTCTTTAGGGCAGAGCTGTATACGCGAGGCCAGAGTGCCGGAGAGGAAAACAGAAGAGGAATAGAGAAATAAAATATTCGTTTTATGTTTCGCTGGTTATTCATTTCATTGTTTGTTCTGGGTATTTATGTATCTATTTGTTTGTTTGTTTTACCTATTCTGAATGGATGGGAGGGATAGATAAAAAAGAGACAGACAGACAATTAGACAGACAGACAGATAGATAGATATATATATATATATAAATATATATATATATATATATATATATATATATATATATATAAGAGAGAGAGAGAGAGAGAGAGAGAGAGAGAGAGAGAGAGAGAGAGAGAGAGAGAGAGAGAGAGAGAGAGAGAGAGAGAGAGAGAGAGAGAGAGAGAAGATGAGAGAGAGAGAGAGAGAGAGAAAGAGAGAGAAAAGAGAGAAAAAAGTGAGAGAGAGAGAGCGAGAGAGAGAGAGAGAGAGAGCGAGAGAATGTGACAGAAGGAGGTTGGAGGGGGGAGAGAGAGAAAGGAGGTGGAAGATGAAAAATAAATAAGATAAATAGAAAGGATGACAAAGACTACCGAACTCACACACCCCAAGAAAGATATCAACACAGACAGTCCTCCCCACAGACATCCAGAACCGAAGCAAAACAATAAACAGACACTCGACCTGACAACCGAAGAGGCGAAAGGGAAGAGAAATAGAAAGAACGAAGGCTGGCACGACGTTCTCACAAGGCGGGGATTCCTGGTTTTCATATTTTCGCCTTATGGGAAGAAGATAAAGCTAGTCCGCGGGAGAAAATTGCGGAGCCTGCAATTTACGATAGGAGAGGCTAGGGTGATCACGTGAGGTGGAAAGTTATGTCTGAGCCGAAGACGAGAGAAGAGAGAGAAGAATGTGCAGGAGGAGATAAAGAAGGAGAGAAAGGAGAGAGAAGAGGATGGAAAAGGTTGATAATGTTGGTGGTAATGGTAGGAAGGAAGAGGGAGAGGGAGAGGGACAGGAGGATGTTGGCGATAATAAAGGAAGAGGGGAGAGAGGTGAATGATGATGGTGATAAGGAGGATGACGGTGATAAAGAGTAAGGACAAGAAGAGAATGATGGTTGTGATAAGGAGAATAACGAAAAGGAAGATAAAGAGGAAAAGAATAAAAAAATAGAATGATAATACTAATGATATAGAGGGTAAAAACAGTGGCAAAGAGACAAAGGAACAAAAAGAGAATTATGATGATAATGATATTCTTAATGAGGATGTAGATAATAGACTGATAATGAGGAAGAAAAACAACAGAATGATGAAGGTGATGATAATGATTTTTTTTTTAAGAGGAAGAGAAGACTTAACAAGAGAAAGATGAGGAGGAGGAAGAACAGGATGGTTGTGGTGATGCTGATGAGGAAGAAGAGCAAAGTAACGATGATGAGAAGGAGGAAGAAGAGAATGAGGGGCAAAAGAAGAGTGGAAAATAGCGGGACAAAGAAAGGGGAGAGAGAGAGAGAGAGAGAGAGAGAGAGAGAGAGAGAGAGAGAGAGAGAGAGAGAGAGAGAGAGAGAGAGAGAGAAGAGAGAGAGAGAGAGAGAGAGAGAGAGAGAGAGGAGAGAGAGAGAGAGAGGAGAGAGAGAGAGAGAGAGAGAGAGAGAGAGAGAGAGAGAGAGAGAGAGAGAGAGAGAAAAGAGCAGAAAAAGAGAAACAGCGATTCAGACAAAGAGACAGAAACAGTAATAAACGGACAGAAACAGAAACTGACGGAAACAAACTCGAAAACAAGAAAAAGACAGCAAAAACACAAACAGAGAGACAGACAGACAGAATGACAGACAGACAGATACAGGCAAACCAAATGACAGACAGAAAGATATTTTCTGTTTTCTAGAGTCGCCCTCTCCTCTATAGAAGGTCGTAGCAGTCCAATATATGGTCAAGAGTGGCATGAAAAGAGGAGTCTGAAAGGACGAGAGTTATGAATGTACAAAGAGGAAATTCTTCAGAGAGGAAATGGGGAATCTATTAGTTTATGACATCCTGCCATCATTTGGATTATCATCTCGTCTGCTGCAACCGCAGTGTGCAAATATGGTACTAAGAGGCAGTAAAAAAGTAAATTAAAAAAAAGGGTAATAGTCATAAAAGAGGAGGAATTAAGGACAAATAAAAAATAAAAACCCGACGGACATAAAAGGAAGGCTCGGTCTTAAAAGGAAGTAGGAAATAGATAAATAAATAGACAAATAAAAAGGGATGAACATGAAAATCAAGAAATAATCCTGATATCTGTAATTATCCACAAATTTCATGATTGCGAGGGATATTAGCGACGAAGACCCTAGTGGGGAGATCGTTGAGAAAATCCTCGAGAGAGATATTAATGGTAATGGGGAAACGAGACAGAAAGAGCAGAGTAAATACAGAGGGAGGGATGATGTCTATTGCAATAGAGTTTATAAGACTGAAGTGATGGTTGAAAAAGAAAAAAATATATATATTACAATAACATTTTTGGGACTAAATTGATGGTTGAAAGAGGGAAAAAATATTACAGGAAAGTTTTTGAGACTAAAGTGATGGTCGAAAAAGGAAAAATATATAACAATAAAGTTTAGAAGACTAAGGTGATGGTTGAAAAAAAGAAAGGAAACGTATATAGTACAATAAGTTTATAAGACTAAAGTGATGGTCGAAAAAAGGAAAATTATATAGGCTTGGGTGAAAAACAACAATCCGGGCATTAAAAAAAATCTAATTTGCATATACAGTGCCAGATTATATTTCACTAGCACACGCATTCGTTAGTGACAGATTAAAGAGGGCATCCTGATCCACAAAACGGAGAACCGAATGACAAAATAAAATCCAGATCAAATAATAGAAGAAAAAAATCCAATACAGACAAAAAGAGAGAAAGAAAGATAGCTAAAAAATTTAAAGACGAGGAAGAAGAAAAAAAATAGTGTCCTCCTAGCACGGAATTAGTGGTTGTTGTCGTGAGTGAGAATGGCGTGTGGGGGGAGGGGGGGGAGGAGACGGAGGAGGAGGAGGAGGAAGGGGGGAGGAGGAAGGGGAGGAGGAGGAGGAGGAGGAAGGAGGAGCAGGCAGGTGGAGAGGTAGGGGGAGGGGGAAGAGGAGGAAGAAGAAGAAAAGAGAAGAAGAAGAAGTGAGAGGAGGGGAGTAGGAAGAGTAGGAGGAAGAAGAAGAAAAAGAAGAAGACGAAGAGAGAGAGGAGGGGGAAGAGGAAGAGAAGGAAGAGGAGGAGAAAGATGAGGAGCAGCAGGAGCAGGAGGAGGAGGAGGAGAGGGAGTAGCAGAAGAGGGGAGAAGAGGCTTTTAATTGGGAGAAGCAGAAGAGACGGGCAAGATAGACTTTGAGACAGACTCCATTGTTCGAGCGAATAATGGCTTCTGTTCCTCCATCACCATATGGGGAAAAAAAGTAAAAAAAAAAAAAAAAAAAAATGCTCTCTTTTCTCTTCGGAGATTCATAGGTCAGTGGAACTATAAGAAGTGTTGATTATAACAGCGTCTCTGTGGTAGTGTAGTTTGGTTGTGTATATGCGTACATACGTTGTATGTATCTATATCTATCTATCTGTTTATTTGTCTATTTATCTACTTGTCTGTCTGACTGTCAATATATCTGTTTATCTGTCTCTATTGTCTATTTATATATCTGTCTGTCTATTTATCTATCTATCTTTCTTTTTTCCCACCTACCAACCTACCTTCCTACCTACTTACCTATATAGCTATGTCTATAAATATAGCTATTTATCGATCTATCCATCTATCTTCTTTATTTCTTTCTATCTACC
>NC_051389.1:43397834-43405334 GCF_015228065.2 Penaeus monodon
TAGTAGTAGTATCATTACTATTATCATTATAGATACCGTTATCCTCATTATCAGTAGTAGTAATATTGACGTTATTATTATTATTATTATTATTATTATTATTATTATTATTATTATTATTATTGTTATTATTATTATTATTATTATTTTATTTATTTTATTATTGTTGTTGTTGTTGTTATTATTATTATCTACATTTTTATTGTTGTTATGATCATTATCATTATTGTTATTATCATCCTTAATATCATCACTATTACTGTTATTCTTTTAATGAATATTATGATCAATGTTTTTATTATGATGAATATTATTAACATTATTAATATTATCGTGTTATTATCATGACTATTATCCGTATTACCATCATCATTATCATTATTAATATTTCTGTTGTTATTATTATTATTATTATTATTGTTATTATTGTTATTACTATTATTGTTATTATTATTATTATCATTATTATCATATTATTATTATCATTGTTATTATCATTACTATTGCATTTATTATTATCATCATTATTATTATCATTATTGTTATTATTATTATTATTATTATTATCATCATTATTATTATTATCGTTATTATTATCATTATCATCATCATTTTTATTCTTATAATTATTATTGTTATTTCTAATGTTATTATCATTGTTATCATTATCATCAACATTATCAGCACTATTATCACACATTTTATTACCATTAGTAGCATCACCATCATTGTCATTAATATCATTATCATTATTATTAACAATATTATTTTTTATTATCATGATCATTACCATCATCATCATCATCATTGTTATTATTATTATCCTTAGTATCATTATCATTACTGTTATTATCATTATTAGTTTTTTCATCATTATCCTCTTTAACAGTATAAATATAATTCATACCAGTAGTATTGATACTAGTATTAATCATATTTATCCTATCATTGGTACCGCTAGTATTAGTATTAGTATTAGTATTAGTACCATTACCATCATCATCCTCATCAAAATTGTTATTAACTATCAACTTCATCATTATTTTATCAAGATTATTAGCATCTATATTATTATCACTTTTAACACTGTCACTACTATTACTGCTAGAACTGCTATTATCATTACTATCACTGTTGTCGCTGCTGTTATTATTGTTAATATTGTCATTATCATAGTCCTGACGCTATTGTTATTGTTATTATTATCAATGTCATTAACAGTCCTGTTATCAATATTGCTACTATTGCCATTGGTAACAGATCGCTATGTGATCTTGATATGTTTCATTCCTATCAATGTATGTGCTTTATCAAAATACTTATCATTATCAACTTATCTATCATGATTTGATATGATAGAATATACCTCGTAATACTTACGTTTTAGATATCATTCTAATGAATGTATTAGAAAAGGAAGTGTGTATATATTTGGATTTTAAAATTCCGTGAACACTCCACCCTTAAGATGGAGCGTCCTCCTCCTCCTGCTGCGCCGGCGAGCTCCTGAGGGGGAAAATATTGCCATTCGGAAGGTGAATTCGCTTCCATTATTTCGTGAAAGGGAGACGGTGACTAATGGGCATGGCTACGGGTCATCGGTAGCTGCTGTAGGGGATAGCGGCGGGAATGAGGGGAGGGAGGACGGAAGGGACAAGGGTGAGGTGGGCCGGTGTGTGTGGCATAGGGTAAAGGGGGTGCTAGGGGTGAGATGTGGGGATGGGAGTGAGGGTGAGAGGGTGACGAGGATGAGATGGAAGGGTGAGGGTGCGCGTGTGTTCCTCTGTGAGCGTGTGTGTTCCTCTATGTGCATGTGTGTTCTTGTGTGTGACTGTATGTCTAGAGTGAGGGTTGAGGAAGGGGTGAGACAGGGGGGGATTGGAGTGAAGTGTCGCAGGGGAGATGGAAGGCAGAGTGAGGGTGGAGGTGGGAGGAAGGAAATGGGATGAAGGGATGGGGAAAGGGGAGGGGGATGGAGTGAAATGTCGGAGATAGAAGGCGGAGAATCTGACGAAAGATGGAAGAGTGAGGAGACGGACAGAAGTGAAGGAGAAGAGATGGCAATAGGAAATAGGGATAAGGTGAGACAGCAATAGATGTGGATAGACGATGGGAGAAGGAAGGGTCTAGACGACATAGGATGTGGATAGAGTAGGGAGTTGGGGTGGAAAAATATATGAGGATCGGTCGAAGGGGGATGGGTGGGGGGTGGGGGCTTTAAGTTAAGCGTCCAAAAGATGGGAAAATGTAGTAGGCCTATCCGATTATCAGATTTACATTCATGCTGGGTCCCTAGATAGGTGTGCGGATGTGAATATGTATATGTTTATATCCGTATGTATAAGTGTGTGTGTGTGTGTGTGTGTGTGTGTGTGTGTGTGTGTGTGTGTGTGTGTGTGTGTGTGTGTGTGTGTGTGTGTGTGTGTGTGTGTGTGTAAGAGAGTAAGAGACAGATATATAGATAGGCTGACAGATAGATAAGTAGATAGATATATAGATAGATACATAGATAGATTAAAGAGATAGTCAAGTAGGTATGTATGTATGTAGGGAAAGAGAGAGGAGGGGGGAGTAAAGGAGATATCCAATTAATTCACCTTTCTTTAATTCGATACAAGTTGAATCTAAGGGAAAGAACCCGTTTTCCATTGTCTTCATATTTCCGGTTCAATTTTAATTAAAAGGAGAGGAGGGTGTAAAAAAAAAATAATTAATTAATTAATAAAAAAGAAAACTGATAAAAATCGAGAAAAACAAGCAAGACGTAGATGATAAATTACAAAAGAAGAAGTGAAGCACAAATTAAGAAGGAAGAGAGAGAAGAAAAAAAAGAAAGCGATTGAAAAGGGAAGGGAAATAAATGTAAAAAATATAACAGAGAGGAAAAGAAGAAAACGAAAAAAATAAGAAAAAAGAAAGTAATCAAGAAATGAGAAGGAAGAGAAGATTAAGTGCAAATATCTATTTCAAATCGTATCTTTGTAAAATGCATCGAAAATCTATCAATATATATATATCGTAAATCCATCAAGGAATTAATAAAACCTTTTTATCTAGTAAATGAAAAGTGTAGTACCATTTCGGTGAACAAAAAAATATATATATACATATATATATAAATAATAATGATACAATGACACATTTTCTATAGAATTCACCCTTTTTATCTAAATACATACATGCATTCATACCTGTGTCTATATGTGCGTGCGTGTGTGTGTGTGTGTGTGTGTGTGTGTGTGTGTGTGTGTGTGTTTGTGTGTGTGTGTGTGTGTGTTTGTGTGTGTGTGTGTGTGTGTGTGAGTGTGTGTGTGTGTTTCTATGTGTTTGTGGTTTTGTATACATGCGTTTGTATATGCATGTGTGTATATGTAAATATATGCACTTCCAAGCATTTATACACACACACACACATGTTTACATATATATGTGTATACCATATACCAAAAAGTTAATAACAATCAGATATCACGACGAGGAATCACTATTAAAGAAAAGCATTACTAACTCTGTCCCGACGGCCATGGTTTCCCCGCGACCCAGTTCCCCAGTGCATGAGCGCCACGAGGCATGGCAGAGGCGGCGGCGCGGGATCCTGCCTCCGGCGCAGCGGCCAAACTGGCAGCGCGTGTTAAAGTACAGGCCTGACTATCGACCTCCGCCGGAATTTGATTTTCTTCGTGACTTCTTTTTATGCCAGACCCCCCCCCCAACCCCCCTTCTTGCCACCTCTCCATTTTATCGCCCTTCCCACTTCTTCACTTATTCTTGTCGATTTGATTTTCTCATTTTTTGTCTATTTATTCTTTCTCTTCTCATTTTGTTGTGTCTTTCCCTTTTTCTCAGTGTTTTCCATTTTTTCTCTTCTCCATCTTCCCTCTTTTATCTTTTTCCTTTCATTTTTATTTTCTCTTGGATTTTCTTATTTCTTTTACTCTCACTTCTTATCTTCACATCGCTCTCTGCTACCATTTCGCTTCCGTTATTTTTTATAATTTCACCGTATATGTTTATTGAAATCTATTTCATCATTTACCCTCAAGGAATCTACTGCCTGTGTATTACTATTATCTTTTTGCGGTATTTTATTAATGATTTTTATGCGATAAAAATTATCATTGGGTGATAAACATTGCACTTTGAGTTCATTTTGTTTTCATACATTGGTTATTTAATGAAGCTTAATGTTTATATTTCGCATCATAGAAAAGAGATGATAAGATTAGAATCTTTAAAAATTCACTCAACGTATCTGTGTGTGTGTGTATGTATATATATATATATATATATATATATATATATATATATATATATATATATATATATATATATATATATATATATATATATGTATATGTATATATTCATATATATACACATGTGTGTGTGTGTGTGTGTGTGGTGCGTGTGTGTACATATATATATAACTATATATAACTATATATATATATATATATTATATATATATATATATATATATATATATATATACATATATATATATATATATATATATTCCCCCGCAACTTATCTCGTCTAGAATTGTAGATCCAATGTCATCCTTTTCCTCCATTTCTCTTTTTTGAAGGGTCGTTCTAACACCTGCCATCGCCACGCCGCACCATTTGACGCCTTCGACGCCCCTCTCGCGTTCTCTGTCTACCGATCGATCTCTGTCTGTGTTTGTCTGTTCTGCTCTGAACTGTGTGTGTGTGTGTGTGTGTTTGTGTTTGTGTATGTGTGTGTGTGCGTGCGTGCGTGCGTGTGTGTGTGTGTGTGTGTGTGTGTTGTGTGTGTGTGTGTGTGTGTGTGTGTGTGTGTGTGTGTGTGTGTGTGTGTGTGTGTGTCTTTATCGATCAATCAATTTGTTTATGTCTATTTGAATGTTTGTTTCTGTCTAACTTATTGTTTGCTTGTGTATGTGTTCGTGTGTGTGTGCGTTTGACTGAGTGTTTGTCAGCGTACAGTCATATAGTTTTTTTTATCTATGTCTATTTATCTATTTATGTGTCTGTCTCTCCATTTATCTATCTATCTAGGGGTGTATCTGTCTACCGGTCTGTCTGTCCGAGTGTCTGTCTGTCTGTTTCTCTGCCCATCTGCCCTCTTTTCGAGAAATCATCCTCCCCGCTCCTTTTCTGTCCGCCTTTTCTCCCGTCTCCTCATCTTCGTCCTCGTGTTATTCTGTCCTTTTTTCACTTCCTCCCCCTCCTTCTGTTCATTCTTCTTACCCGTTTCTTTCTCGTTTCAATTTTTTTAGGTTTCCTTTTCTTCTTTCCACGATTGTAAGTGTAAGAATCAAGATCAATATCACCTCCTTTTCCTTATTCTTTCAATTCTTTCTTTCCTTTTCCTTTCTTAATTTTTCCATGTCTCATTTTTCCTCATACTCTTTCTTCCGACAAGTCACTTTTGCTCACTTCTCTCCATTCTCTCTTTTGTTTTTCTATTTCTCTTCCTATATTTATTTCCTTTTTTCCATATATATTCCCTTCATTCATTTGTCATAAATAATACACACACACACACACACACACACACACACACACACACACACACATACACACACACATATATATATATGTATATATATATACATACATATATATATATATATATATATATATATATATATATATATATATATATATATGTATATATATATATATATATATATAAGAATAGAGAGCAGCAACACAAAAGGGTTGAGGAAAGTCCAACAGAGAACAACTTTGAGGTTAATCGGGACAATGTACAAGGTGAGGAAGCCTTTACGAAGAACAGCTTTATTGTTCACCATCTGTTAGAAGAATATACAGAATAGCAAAGTGGCTTTAAGGAAACCCATGTGTTGGTGACCTGTATATATTTTTTTTCAAGACTATCATCGCACTTATCGTTCGGTAACTGTTTATGAATGTATAGTATAACCTTTATGTTATTATTAATCTAAGATGAAGTTTTAATGATATTATTATCTATGACGATAATAGTAGTAGTAGTAGTAGTAGTAGTAGTAATAATAATAATAATAATAATAATAATAATAATAATAATGATAATGATAATGATAATGATAATGATAATGATAATGATAATGATAATGATAATGATAATGATAATGATAATGATGGTAATGATAATGATAATAACAATGACAATGATAATAATAACGATAATGATAATGATAATGATAATGATACTAATGACAATTATAATGATGATCATAATAGTGATTATCATAATGATACTAAAACAACAACAACAACAACGACGACGTAACACAGCATCAGCGTCGCCACAGACCGCCACCATCCCTTTAGCGGAACAACGGGCAGCAGTCTTCGTCAGTCCCCCAGTGACCGCGCTCGGCACCTGGGCCAAGAGACGCTCGCACCGGCTAATGCTGAAGCCAATTTAACGGGCTGCTGAAGCTCGCTCCTCCACACGCGTTCTGGAGGCTTTATGGCCGGGACTTCGCTTGGGTATCGCCGCAGAGCCAGGGCTGAGGAGACTGGCTAAAGGTCTTTGGTAATCTACGATTTTTCTGCCTCTTATTTTCTGGTATTCTCGATGTTTCTTTTTCTGTGGTCTGTGTTCACCATCGGATGTGTTTATGTGTGGACACACATGTACATATATATCGATATCCTGTCTGCCTTTGTGTGTGTGTGTGTGTGTGTGTGTGTGTGTGTGTGTGTGTGTGTGTGTGTGTGTGTGTGTGTGTGAATGTGCGTTTGAGTGTGTGTGTGTAAATGTGCGTTTGTGTGTATGTGTGTGTGTTTATAGCTATGTTTGTGTTTGCGTGTAGTCGTGCGCGTATCCGTATATGTGTGCGACCGTGCATGTTTATACGATTGTGTTGACACATTTGAGCCAAAACCATCATGTTCACATATTCATCAGTCCCGAGCTGGCTGCGCCGAATGTGAATCCCGTTTTCCTTGTCGTCACACCCATACATGCATTCTCGATGTCATCACACCCATTCGCCCATTCACGCAGAATCCCAGCATCAACGGCCTCACCACTAGCTACCAGAGGCTGTAGTTTCAATCCGAGAGAGAGAGAGAGAGAGATTTAAAAAAAGATGAATAAATCCTGGCCCCAGCAGAAGGCGTCAAACCAACTGACCTGTTAAATTGGCTTCACCCTCTCCCATGCTCGAGGATTAGCACAGGCCTCCCTCACAGTCGTGATTCTCGGTCGAACATTTTTCACAGGAGAGTTTAGCATCGTCGATCCGTTGGTATATGAAATCTCGGTGGAATCTTTTAATAATATTATATACGTACACACACACACATACACACACACACACACACACACACACACACACACACAAACACACACACACACACACACACACACACACACACACACACACACACACACACACACACACACACACACATATATATATATATATATATTATATATATATATATATATATATATATATATATATATATATATATATATATACATATATATATATAT
>NC_051389.1:43412834-43415334 GCF_015228065.2 Penaeus monodon
AACACTACCTGTACTTGGCAGCTTAAAGCGGGTAGTTCTGAAATTGTATGGTTATACTTCCTGCACTACCGTCATGTTCTGCACCCGGAGATGCCTCGCCCAGCCAAATGCCCAAACACATTGCAAATCCATGATGGACTTACCACCGGAACAGGCGAGGAAAATTCCACAACGTTACTTGGGAAAGTTCTGTAAACCAGACAAAATTCCACGTGTATGCAGTGGTGTCCACGCCCCCAGCCCGCACTCGGCTTCCTGTTCACCTCAGGATAGTTATGTGTCGACCCAGCCAGCCATGACGCTGCTTCTAAGATACGCTGCCGGTACTGCTCCTTCGCATGTCGAATTTCTGGCAAGATACGAGTTTGTAGATACACGGCAGTGGGGGGAACCTACGCCTTGGGGAGGCCTGTGTGACCGCACCTTTAGAGTACGACCTGACCGTCTCTTTGCCTCTCCCAGAGATGTGTTTATGTTTGGTCGAGGTGGAGCTAAAAGACTCTTGTGCGAGTACACTTTCCATGTCCCATCACACCAACGAATTTCGCTGCGCATCTTAAGGTCAAAAATGGGCTCGAACTGCACCACTGTGTATCGACATGCCTCTCGACGTCATGAATGTTCTCATGGAGGTCAACCGGGCGAGCCAGCCATAAGAATTACAGAGGAACCTTGGTCTTTCGTGCCTGTAGAAAGGGCGTGCCTTTGCAATGTATCCAACGGTCAGTCATATAACATCATTTCGTATACAAACCGCGTTCGGCTCACATTCAGTATCTCAAACATGACTCCAAATGAGGATTACAACGATTATTTTTTTGAAGGTGAATATAACGTGCTTGATGCGCCGCTGGAGGTCATTGAGGGCTGCAATGAGACTGTTCGCCACCTGAACGGTCGTTATGGGAATTTTACAGTTGGTGCTGGGCGGGGAGACCTCTGTGCGGGGCTTCCACGTCTGATTAGCGCTACCGACTCGTCTTTTCTTTTCCTGAGAGTGCGAGGCTTTACTGCCACAGACACTAACTGTGAAGTGGCTTCGAGGATCAACGTATTTGCAGCAGGAGGGGTCACACCTCTTGCCTCTATCTGCCCCGAGCGTCGCGATGTTTTCACGCACATCTTTAGCAGTGGGTGGGAAGACTACGAATTTCGATTCCAATACGAGGACGAAGACGAATTCACGTGGCAGAACGAGAGCATTTCCACGAGCAGTTTACCGCCAACCACTACGGAAGAGTACGATTTCATAGAGCCTGTTAAACGTCCAGAATCTCGAGACTTATTTGTGGAATATATTGGAAATTATTCCGGCCGCTTCTTAATTTCCTGGGTTGGAATCTGGAGGCCTTTGAGAAAACCCAGCGTCCCAACCGCCAAGGAAGACCCTTGCCCCCATCGCTGTCCAGACATTAGTGCTTGTCTGCCAAAGGAATTATGGTGTGACGGAACGCCGCACTGTCCCTCCGGACTGGACGAGGGGGCTGCCGCATGCGGTCTCTTAGCCGCACTCCCTTGGGTATACTTGGCAGCAGCTAGTGTCTTGTTGCTATCTCTAGTATCACTCTTTATTGCAGTGATTGTTCATCGCATACAGACACACATGCAGAAGTCAGTGGTGGCTGCAGCGACGGCAGCAGTCAACAATGGACACGGCCTGAAGAGCAACACCCAGGACCTCCTCATACCCCCGGAGAAAGACAGCTGGTGACAACGCGCCCATTCTGACGATATCGTCTGTATTGACTACGAGACCACTGTATAAACTGCTATGCTGCCTCGTTTGTTGAGCAAGTGCTCGAATCATTACTGTTATACTCGAAGTGCATTAGAAAATACAGTCATTACAATCTGAAGAAAAAAAATTGTCTGCAAAGTGTTAAATACATACAGCTATATTTCCCAAATTAACACGCTAGTGATACAGAATTTAGAAAGAAATATTACAGGTCGAAAAATACTTTTTATGAATAATGCGGAGCCATACACATAAGTGTCTGCATTACTTTAAATTCAATATGAAAAGTAAGGACTGAAGCTATGAAATTAAGCAAAATGCCATGTTTGTCAGGTCAATGCCTGTAATCAACTGTTTAAGTTTTGCAGATTTGGCAAACCGAGCTAAAAGAGAAATATGAGAGAAGTTGCAGAAATACAGAGTAGATGTGTGAATGTTTGTTCGTATATGTGTTTCTGTTCATGTTGACTATTATAAACTAGGACATTCTGTTGTATATTCCAAACTATAAATGCCAAAAGAGTAAATAGCAGACGGAACTCTATGTACGCGAGTATACACAGTAAACGGTAAGCACAGGCAAACAGACAGTCAGGCAGCAACTTAAAAGCAGTACTGCCAAGGTCTTGCGTCATACAGATCAAATCGTCAGAATGGGATTCTTTTAGGGAAAAAATCTAACTGTACAGTATATAAAACTTCATATAGATGTACAGTGCGTTTGTACATATGTACATAATCAAGGAAGGGAATTTTAGATAT
>NC_051389.1:43435334-43439068 GCF_015228065.2 Penaeus monodon
TGTGATAATAGTTTCAAAGAGGCAATATTATAGATACGGATATAATATAAAGGTAAAACATTTCTACCATTCGCCTCGACAAATATTCTAATCAATTTACTTAGAATTGCTGCTGATGGCAAGGTGGAAGAACAAATGAGTGTTTACCGATCTCTGATACATCTTTTTTTTCTACTGTGGCCTATATATTTACATAAACATTCTTACAGCCGCAGTGTAAATTCGTTTGGAATTACTGTATCATATATATGACATTAGCAATTATGATAAAGAAGTGGTGTTTATCTGACTCTCGTGCTTCGTCTTTTTTTTCTAATTTCCAAAAGTGACTTTTCTTAAAGATATTTTTCCCATCAAGCATATAAAACCTATATTATTTAAGCCCACAAGCACTGTCTGTCGAGGGCTGTGTATATCGTCCATTTACTTGTGCATTACCGGCTAACACTTATAATAGGGTTGCATCTTCCGTAATACATAAATAACTCCAGATTTTTTCAGAATGCTGAATACATCAGTGTGCAGAAAAAGGTAAGAATGCGATCAAAGCAAATGGAGTGAAAGCATTACTGGAGGACAAAGGACCGTCCACGACAAAGTCCGCCAAGCAAGAGGTCAGACGAGGTCACTAAGCCCCAGGTAGCGGTAGGGCTCCAGACGCTGTGTACGAGATGATCCCGGAGATCCAACTTCCTCTTGCTCGTGGCAGCTGGATCCTGTCAGTTGTGACATGATGAGATGAGCTTGTGACTAAAAATGTACAGAAGGGAATTTCCCAAAGGACAGAGTAGAAAAAAGGTGCACTTTGTGTCTTATCATTGGTTAAGATGGAATACTTGTCTGCGTTGAAAACAATATTTACCCAATTGAGCATATAAATTGCTAATTAGATTTAAATTGGTTAATTTGCAATCTTTGATGGTAAGCGGTATCAGCTATGTGTTGATTAAGCTTCGTGTTACAAGTAAAAAAAAAATCTTTCGTAGAGGCCTCATAACATTTATCGTTTATTGTATGTTATCGTCAGACGCTTTATCGCTCATTTTATTCAGCAAATTATTGCAGTTAGAAAGTGGATAGTTCTTACAATTTCACCATTCAAGTAAACAATACAAAAATCATTTTTATCATATTATCAGTTAATCGTTTCCTATTTTCCTATTCCATTCAGCCACGTTTTATCTCCTTTGCCTATTTTGAAGTACTCCGTCCACTTAATTGCTAAAGACATGTTCTTGTATTTTTATGTATCTATTTTTTAATAAAAATTTTCTATTGTATGATAATACTGGATATTATTGAAGGTAGCATACTTATACCTGGGCGTTACATATTTTTTTCTCTCCCTCCTAGCTTTCTCCACTTTCAAAATCTCCTATGTACGCGGAAAAATGTTTGCCTAGTTCTCTATGTACAAAACTTTTTTCTTTTCTTTTTTGTTTGATTTTAGGGTTTTAGTTGTAAGTTCATCTCCGTCGTAGTTAATGAATATACTATATGCTACTCCTTTGCAACTTTTCACCTACCATCACACGTACAGATATGTGTACATATGTATATATGTACATGTGTGTGTATGTATATATATATATATATATATATATATATATATATATATATATATATATATATATATATATATATATATATTTTTTTTTTTTTTTTTTTTTTTTTTTTTTTTTTTTTCCAAGTGCCCTGTCCCACCAGGACGTTGGCGATCATGGATTTCCATGATTTTCTTGGCAATTTAGAGCGGTGCTTTGCCATTGCCTACCGCCCGGTGTTTTTATCGAGTCACCATCTCTATTTACCCAGCACTGACTTGAGCTGGCTTGCCCACCCAGCGGCTAGGCAGGCAATCGAGGTGAAGTTCCTTGCCCAAGGGAACAACGCGCCGGCCGGTGACTCGAACCCTCGAACTCAGATTGCCGTCGTGCCAGTCTTGAGTCCGATGCTCTAACCACTCGGCCACTGCGGCCTATATCTATATCTATATCTGTCTATCTATCTATCTATCTATCTATCTATATATATATATATATGTGTGTGTGTGTGTGTGTGTGTGTGTGTGTATGTGTGTGTGTGTGTGTGTGTGTGTGTGTGTGTGTGTGTGTGTGTGTGTGTGTGTGCATGTGTGTGTGTGTGTGTGTGTGTGTCTGTGAATGTATGTATTTATGTATGTATAGTCATATATATATATTATATATATATATATATATATATATATATATATATATATATATATATACATACAAATGGTGCATATATGTATATATATACATATATAATATATGTAAATATATTATATATATATATATATATATTATATATATATATGTATATATATATATATATATTGTTCCCTTGGCAGGATAACTTCACCTCGATTTGCTACTTACCACTGTGGGCAAGCCCCCCATCAGTGCTGCCCAAGCCCATAAATAGAGAGAATGATTACCTAAAAGGTAACACCGGCACTCTCCGTGGAAAGGAACTGGGACCCTACCACGTACTCACTCCAAGAGCATCACAACATGAAAAAAAATAAGTATCATGCTGTGACCACGGCGGCTCAGACATGAACCAACCGCTAAAAGAAGAAGATATATATATATATATATATATATATATATATATATATATATATATATATATATATATATATATATATATATATATATGTATATATGTATATATATATGTATGTATATATGTATATATGTATATATATATATATATATATATATATATATATGTATATATATATAATATAGATATATATGTATATATATATGTATATATATATATATGTATGTGTGTGTGTGTGTGTATGTATGATGTTATCATTATCATTGTTATTATCATTATCACTATTATTAACAATAAGAAGTAAATGTTTTACTGTACTATTACTATATCATCATCATTATCGTTGTTGTCATCATCATCAGTATTATAAAATATTATCATTATTATGATGATAATAATTCACAGTATCACTATTATCATCATCATCATTATTGTTATTATTATTATTTTCATTATTATTACCAATATCATCATCATTATCATCATCATCGTCATTGTTATTATGATCATTATTGTTATCTTTTATCATAATCATTATTATTACCATCATCATTATAATCGACATCATTCACTATCTCCATTTTTTTTCTCATCTTTATTATCTTTATCGCAATACACACTCTTTATTTTTCTTCTTCTTCTTATCCTGCGTGTGTGTGAGTGCGTTTCTTGTCCTTAGTGATATTGCGTTGTACCCGAAGATCCTCATGTTTCTCAATATTCACATTAGAACGGATGAATCTATTATTTCTTTTCTGTTGGAACTAGCATTCGGTATTTTCCATACCAATGCTTTTTATATTATATGCTTTATAATCACGGGAGTCGGTAAACAATTGGCTACATTCCAGGTGATATATGTAATCAAATTCATCAAACGTGTTATTATCATTGTGATTAATTTTACTGTTATTGTTGCTGTTGATGATCTGTTGGTGTTGGTGTCATTTTTATATCATTTTTGTCCTGAAATTATTAGAATCGCCATTTTTAAATAACCAGATTATTAACTCCTGGAAAAAATGCCTACTTTCCAAGCAAATTGAATTTAATTATATAGTATGAACCACACACACACACAAACACAAAACAAACCAAACACACCCCACACACACACACACACACACACACAAACACACACAACA
>NC_051389.1:43439168-43449420 GCF_015228065.2 Penaeus monodon
CCCGTTGCAAAAGTTGGGCCTGTCCGGGCCCAAAGACCTATCCTGACCAAGCAGCGGAGGGAGCTGTTCCAGGCAGAGATCCTACCTGGGGCACAAATCCGAGGTGGCACCATGCGGGATAGTCCCGACCATGCAGCGCATCTCGTAGCCAGCTTCGGTCACAGCGGATACCGCATTGAGTCGCAGACAATGCGAATGTCGCGGGGCAATCGTCTGCCACAGATGGAGTTTGGCATAGAACGCCTCTTCACATCGGTTTTATGTACATCGGTAGGAGCGTATACAGCAATAAGAGACATGAAGCCAAAAGCATGCTTCAGTCTCAATGCCATGATACGCTCATCAACCGGTGTCACCTCGACTACCGCAGGCTGAAGTCGACTGGAGATGGCTATGGCTACACCCTGGAGGTGGTGACCATCGCTGCGGCCCGACCAGTAGTAGGTGTAACCACCCACACTGATCGTGCCGCTACCAGGTCTTCTCACCTCTGAGAGGGCAGCCACCTCAACTCCCAGTCGCTTCAATTCCCGCGATAGCAGAGGTAACCGCTTCACTGCCGCAAGGACCGATGTTCCAAGCGCCTACCCGGAAAGCACGCCTGAGGTTAAGCCTCGGGTGGTCACTCCGGGTGCACGCCACCTCTGCCGCCCCCACCAACACAGCCCCAGATAAAGGGGGTCGGCAGGCTGTGGGACCGCCTATCCACCTGTGGGGTTCCCGAGGGCTTTCCCCCACAAGCTTCATGGTGGGTTGGCGCCTGCCGGGCGCCAAGCGGGACGAGTAACTCTTGTTCCAATCCCGCACCCCGACATTTGCCCTCCCAGCGGGACCCACAGCCCGCCTTACTTGCTGGGTGGGAGGGACAACACCCCTCCCCCCAGCATTTCCATTTATATAAGATGTTGCCAGAGGGTCATTCTGGGGAGAGGAGGACTGGCAAGGCCCACCTCCCCCGAGCCGCCCCATTACCCCAGGGTGGCTAGGGGGCAGGAGTTGGTACGAAGCCAGAGCGTGTCCACACGCCGGTGGGCCATAACTCCGTACCTCTGGGGCCTCCTGCTGCTCCGAGATCCCCCACAGATTTAGCCTGGGACCGTAAGGTACCCAGTTACCCATGGGTGGCCACGAGGAGGCACTGCAGAAGTCTTAATGATGGAGAGGCTGTGACCTGGCAGGGGATTGATTGATTGATTATTTAAAATTATCTGCCGCGTCAACAGCTAAGGTCATTAGCGGCGAATACCTTGTTAAACAGAAATATTAAAATGTTTAAAACTTTAAAAATCTATCAATAGATTTCTTATAAACAACAATAAATAAATTAAAAATCAAAGCATAAATATTATACTCTAAGTGTATAAAATTATTGCATAAACATTATGCATAATTAAATTTCATTAAAAATATTAGTCTCCCTAAGGAAACTAATAAGACCCTCTATGTCACAATCCTCCCCCAATACATTCTTCAGTGTATATGGGGGAGACAAGTACATACGTCTTTGGTCTGAGAATGTTGCACATCTTTCCACTACATGTGCGATTGTTAAGGGCTCTTGGCATCCTCACAAAGTGCCTGATTTTTAGCCATCATCGGCCCATGAGTCAGTCTTGTGTGCCCGATTCTTAGCCTTGTTAATGCAACTTCCACTTTTCGGTTGGGATGGATGCTAGTCACCCAACTGCCAAGGTCATCTCTAATCTCTCGCAGTTTATTTCTCGAGATATGCCTCCATTGTTCCTTCCATTTATCGCGAAAACAACTCCTGATGCTGGGTTTCAGGTCGGTGTGTGGGAGAGGAAAACGAGCATCACAAGGCTGAGCGGCAGCTGCCTTAGCCTTCTGATCAGCTCGCTCATTCCCACTGACACCAACATGCGCTGGCACCCAACACAGAGTTATCTTTTTACGTGTTGACATCAGTGCAAGCCAATCTTGAACCTCCTCACTACTGGATTGTGATGAGTTTAAGCTCTTGATTGCTTGCAAGGCACTACGAGAGTCACAATATATCACAATAGAATGGTTCATAAGATCTCTAGTCATCTTAACTGCTGCAAGGATGGCATGTAACTCTGCAGTGAAGATCGAGGCTGCTAGAGAAAGACTGCCAGATGCAGTCTTCCTTCTGCTCACTGCTGCAAAGCCCACACCATTTTCAGATTTCGAACCATCTGTATATATTGCGTCCGATCCTTGTACTTAGAAATGTGCTGAAGAAATTTCTCTCTGACTTCTGCTTCAGATCTCTCCCCTTCCCAATTCCGACCAAATCCAGCTCGACTTGATTAGTCCAAGGGGGAATTGGGGAATTCCAACAGCCAGAACCTTAGTGAGACTTAAATTAAGTTCTTCTACAAGATTCCTCATTCTCCTACCATAGGATCGGCTATCCTCAAGGGGGTTGAAAACCAATCTGGAAGTAGGAGATCCCGGAATCCTTTGTAATCACGTATAGTAATCAGGTTCATGTAGTCCCGGTGCAATGAAAGAGGTGGTTCTCCACTCTCAGCATACAGGGACTCCACAGGTGAAGACCTGAAAGCCCAGTACAGATTCTGAGAGCTTCATTATGAACCGAGTCCAACATCCGGAGAACAGTGGGAGTGCAGATGAATAAGCTTCACATCCATAGTCAAGCTTACTACGAATAAGTGCTCGGTAAAGCCGTAGAAGCGTTGTGCGGTCTGCACCCAAGATAAATGTGAAAGAACCCGCAAAATACTAAGTGCTTTTGTAGCCTTCACTTTTAACTGTTTGATGTGTAGGCACCCATGTAAGTCTTGAGTCAAAAATTAGACCCAAGTACTTCACCTCTTGGACAAATTGCAGTGGGTTTGCTCCTAAATAGAGGGAAGGATGGAACTTTCCTCGTTTGTGGAAATGTACAGCGGATGGAACTTTCCTAGTTTGAGGAAATTTGAACCCATGATATGTTGCCCACTGTACAACCTGATTTATTGCAGTCTGCATGCGTCCTTGCACATCCTGTAAGCTTCCTCCTGAGCAGTACAGTGTAAAGTCATCTACATACAGATTACATGAGACAGCACTTGGAACAACCTTTATAATGTCATTTATAGCAATGGCAAACAGGGTCACACTTAAGACACTCCCTTGTGGACCCCTTCCAGCTGGTCTTCCAGGTTAGAGAAACTGTTTCCACCCGAACTCTAAATTTCCTGTTAGCAAGGAAGCTTTGTATGAAGGTAGGTAATGCTTAAACCAATGTCATACAGCTTCATGAGAGTATCATAAGCCTTTTCAAGGTCAAAGAAGACTGCTAACATGTGACGTCGCTGTGCGAAGGAATTCTGTATAGCAGTTTCCATCCTCACAAGTGCATCTGTGGTCGATCTCAATTTTCTAAAGCCATATTGATATGGGGTCAGCACGTTTTCTTTTTCTAGCAGCCATGTCAACCTGAAGTTTACCATTTTCTCCATCAGCTTGCAGATGCAGCTGGTGAGAGAAATTGGTCTGTAATTTCCTGGTGTGGAAGTATCTTTGCCAGGTTTAGGAACAGGAATGATTATAGCCTCTTTCCATGTGGATGGCACTGTGCCCTCCCTATAGATCCTATTGAACAAGTCCAACAGGAACTTCTGGGAACTCTCCGGTAAGTGAGATATCATTTGATATGGAATATCGTCACTTCCTGGGGCAGTCTTACGGCAGAGCTGCAAAGCAGAGTCCATCTCCTTGCGCAAAAAATGGCAAGTTGTATGGAAGCTCTGCTGCATTCCTACTGAAGAACGACACTGGTGTTGTTCCTGTTCAGCACGAAGAGTGGAGAATCGAGCAGTGTAAGATGCTCCAGAGGAGATATCTGCCATGGATTTAGCTAGCTCATTAGCAATATCTTTTTTGTCTGTGATGATTATGCCATCTATCTTCAGAGCAGGTTGTGATATGGATGTGCTCTTTCCAGCAATCTTACGCACCTTGTCCCACACCCATGCTAAGGGGGTCCCAGAGTTAATCGAGGAGACATACTGTCTCCACGACGTCCGTCTAGCCTCCTTTAGCATGCGCCTGGCCTTGGCTCGGGTCTTTTTGTAACTGATCAAGGTTACAATGCTGGGGCGTCGTTTCAACTGCCTTAATGCAGCTTTCCTTGCTCTGACAGCTTGTTGGCATTCATCAGACCACCATGGTACTGGAGGTCGACGGTACTGTCCGCTACTTTTGGGAATGGATGCTTCTGCTGCAGTGAATTCGTGATGTGAAGTGATTAACAGCATCTTGAACACACTGGAAATCATTAACAGATCCTTGCAATACTGCAGTTGATCTAAAAAGATTCCAGTCTGCATGTTCAAGTCGCCATCTCTGCACTCCATTGACTGGAATACCATTCACCTCTTCCAAAATTATTGGAAAGTGGTCGCTTCCATGTAAGTCTTCCATGACCTGCCAAGTGAAGTTCAACTGTGAATCAGGTGAACCTATTGATAGGTCTATATTGGAGAATGTCCCAGTTTGAACTTGGAAATGTGTGGGAGTGTCACTGTTCAGTAAAACTGCATCTGCTCTTAAGACAAGGACTCCAAGGCCCTTCCTCGAGGGTTGCACAAAGTGTCTCCCAGAGGTGATGCCGACCATTGAAATCTCCCAAGAGTAGAAATGGATGTGGCAACTGCCCAAGTAGATCTTCCAAATCATTTATGTTGAGATTATGTGGAGGAAGGTAGATGGATGCAACAGTGTAAGGTCGTGTCAAGCCTATTCTCACAGCCTTCACCTGCAGTGTTGTCTGCAGGTGGATGGCCTGGAAGGGAATATCATGACGTACCATTACTGCTACTCCTCCATGAGGTCCATTGTCAAAGGTTCCATAATGGGCTTGAACTTGAAATCCTCTCAGGAAAATGGGACGATTTTCCCTGGTCATAATCTCTTGTAGCATACACAAACTGGGTTCCATGAAGCTATCAGATGTTGCAGTTCTTCCCATTTTGCATGAATTCCTTGACAGTTCCATTGGATTAGGGTATCCAGTTCTTTAGATTATTTCTTCATAAGGTGTTTGGCAGCACCTGTGGTCAAGGTTTGCCTCACACCTTTAGGCTGTCCCTTTCCAGGATCCTGGGAGTACCTTTTTAATGGTTGTTTACCTGTGGAACTAGTTTCCACAGGTTTCCCTTGGACAGGTTCAGGATTTCTTTGCCTAGGCAAAGGACGGGCCTGAGCTTTGCTTCAGGGCATTCTGTCTAGCAGCGGAGGCCCCTGTGGATTTTGTTGCAGCTGGAGCTGTCACCGTTGAGGCCTCTGGAGCCTTGCCTGATGGCTCCAAAGACCTTACTTTGGGAGGAGGAGTCTCCTCAATAGACCCTCACTCCTACTCCGTTTCTGGTGGAACAACTCACCAGAGGCAGTGTCAGCAATTTGGGACTGAGGTTTAGAGGAAGTGGCAGTGTGTGTGCTGTAAGAAGCATTGGAGGGCAAGGGTTGGTGGGAAGGAGGATGGGCTAGAACCGAAGCAAAGGACCTACCTGGCTGTGCAAACAGCACACGGGCACGTCGCTTTGCCTCTGGAAAACTAACTTTCTCCTTGCTCCTTATTACCAATACTTCCTTTTCAAATTTGTACCTTTTACATTGCTTTGAAGAAGCTTCAAATTTGTACCTTTTACAGTGGTAACAACATATTGGACCTGGACAGTTGTCATCTCCTTGATGACCTGTTGTACCACACTTAACACATACTCTTGGTTGTCCATTTTCTTTAAAACAGCAAGAGTTGGCTCCATGCCCATAACCTTGAGTGGAAGCACCGCATAGGGTTGGGCACATATGGCTTTACCTTGAGGTGGTACCATGCTAACTTAACCGATTCTGGAAGGACTAATGTGTTAAAAGTTAGAAGAGCTGGTGTCGACTGTTCCAAACCATCAACTTTCTTCCTAAAACGTTTTACTGCCACTACATTAAAATTCTCTAGTTCCTCTAACAGTTTCTCCTCAGAATACCTCATCAGGTCTCGGGAAAAGACATTCCCTTACACTGATTGAGAGTTTTGTGAGGAGAGCATGAAACTTGAGCCCCAGGAATGTTACATATTGCACGCAGACGGTCACTCTCGTCTGGTGACGAAACCTCAACTATCAGGCTACCATCTCGCTGTGGGGTGATACGAGGATCACGTTGACATACTTCAACTATTTTCCGATGAACCTCAAAGATGTCAAGATCCATGATTGATACCCATCAATGGTCTTCACTACCAGGTACTTACTATATGAAATGCTTTCATATTTACCAGGTAAGATCTCCTTAATGGATTGAGGAGGAGTTTTCCCCTTCTTACCTGGTTTGGGAGCCCGGGAACCATTACGATTCCCATTCTTGCCCTTTGGAAACTGAAAAGGTTCCAGAGTGACAACGTGTGATTTTCCAGAGAGAATGGTCGAGGGATTGCGCAGGTCGTCAGGGAGAGAACTAGATCTTTGTAAATTTGTAGTACTCATACAAATTTGAATTCTTCATTTCCTCACCCCCCCACCCACCATGGAGTCCAACGAGGGGAAGCTATAGTTGGGTTCAAATCTCCCAACAGCCACAGGGGTAATGAGGAAATATACGCAGCCACTATCACAGTACTGATGGCAGTCGCGGGACCTATGCGCTACGACTGAATAGTGCCTGCTTGACCCTAGCCATATTTGACCAGCCGATTGACTTGACCGGGCCTTGATCAAGCCACCGTCTAACCAGAATAAAGGACCAAAGAGGTGTGTTGCTAGCTGCAGGGCGCAGCGTGCAGCATCGCTCAACCTCCAGGACTCCTGTCTCCTGGTAATACGGGATGCCACGCACGGCAAACACACGTGGGAGAGTTCTCCCTAGTCCAAGATGGAATGAACCAGGGGTGGGTACACCATCCCCTCTCATAGGCCTTGGTGCACCAGGAAGCCATTTTGTCTCGTCCCTCACTGGTGACCCCTCCAGTATGGGTAGCCCTCTGGTCCGGCTCACCAGATCATTGGGACCTCAAGCCCCCCCACCGCGGCAAGGCGGCTTCCGTTAGGGGGGGCCTGGCAGGGGAGACTTATGCGGAAGCTGCTCCCTTTTTCGCACTGGGCTAGCCAGGGGTGGAAGCTGCAAGCGAGAAGGCATGCAAGCACTTAACACTATCTAGGCTACCACACCATCGCTTCACATCACCATGCACGTGAAGCACCCACCCATCTTAACATCCCAAACCGATATTCACTTCTCAGCGACGAAAATCTCAACATTGACCAAATCAACAAACAGTTCAATGACATAATAAAGGAAGCTGCATTTGAAGTAGGAAGTAAGAACGGGAAGCAAAGCTTTAGCAAGTTGCTGGTAGAAACTAAACAGCTTATGCAAAAACGTAGAGTCATGAAAGTATCGTCAAACAGAAACAAAATAGAATTAGCTGAACTATCAAAGACTAAAAAAAGAGAGATGTACGGAAATTCAATATTCAAATAGTACATGAAATAGTGATCTCAGGTACCAGCATGAAAACAGCTAAAAGGAGACTCGGAATAGGGAGAAATCAAATGTATGCAATAAAAAAAAACAGACGGAGAAGTGACGTATAATAAGAATGAAATCATAATAGTGGAAGACTTTTACAGGGGTCTATACAATTCAAATGAACAGCCATGGACAGAAGCAAACGCGGTAACTAGAGACGAGCCAACATCACAACAGAGGAAATAAAAAGAGCGCTTAAAGGCACGAAGAGAGGGGAAATGCCAGGTGAAGACGGAATTAGTATAGACCTTGTAATAGACGCAGTAAAAATTGCAACAGTGAAACTAGACAAATGCCTTCTCAACGGAAATATTCCGAAAGCCTGGAAAAATGCGACAATTATTTTGATACATAAAAAAGGGGATGGACAGGATCTAAGAAAAAGTACCGACCCATAAGCCTTCTTTCAGCTGCTTACGAACTGTTCACAAAAGTCATTACAGCTCGCACCTCTGACAGTCTGGATTCTAATCAGACTAGAGAACAAGCAGGCTTCCGCAGTGGATTCTCAACAACAGACCACATCCATACGCTCACCCAAATAAGAGAAAAAAATAAACGAATATAGGAAATCCCTGTGAATGGCATTCATCGATTACGAAAAGGCATTTGACTCTGTACAAATACCAGGAGTACTAGAAGCAATTCGAAGACAGGGAGCAGAGGAGGTATATTGATATATACGAAGATGGAACAACAACCATCAAGCTCCACACAGAAACCGATAAAATATCAATTAAAAAGGGGGTTAGTCAGATCATCTCAACAAAACTGTTTACAGCGTACCTTAAAGAAATATTTAAGAAGCTAGAATGGAACGGAAAGGGTATCAAAATGGGAGATGAATACCTAAACAATCTAAGATTTGCAGACGATATTGTTCTCTTCAGTGAATCTGCAAATGAAATGCAACAACTAATAAACGATCTGAATAGACAAAGTCTGAAAGTCAGACTTAGGATGAACAAGAAAAGATCATGTTCAACAGTAGAGTTCAATTCGAACAGATGCATGTACAAAGCGAAGCGCTAGAGGTAGTGGACAAGTATATATATCTAGAGCAATTCGTGCAGACATACACATCTAGAGGAAATATGAAGAGGAAATATAGCGACGCATCAGTCTAAGCTGGAGTGCCTTCGCCAGACACAGTAGCATACTAAGAGGCTCCTTGCCATTAAGTCTAAAAAAAAAAGTTGTTAACCAAGGCTTCCTCTCAGTTCTGACCTATGGATCAGAAAAATGGACTACAAACAAATTACTGGAGAGGAAACTAATAAATGGCCAGAGAGGGATGGAAAGCTTGGCGCTGGGAATTAACCTAAGAGATCGGATGAGGGCGACGTGGATCAGGGAACAGACAAAAGTGGAAGATATACTTAGGAGCATCAGAAAGAAAAAATGTCAATGGACAGGTCATATATGTCGGAGACGGACGATAGATGGACAAAGAAAGTAACAGACTGGGCTACAGTCTGGAAACAAAAATCGCAAGACAAGGTTGGAAAAGATTGCGAAGGGCCTACGTCCTGCAGTGGATTGATTCAAGCTGATGATATATATATATAATATATTATATATATATATATATATATAGATATATATATATATATATATATATATATGTATAGTATATATATATATTATATATATATATATATATATATATATATATATATATATATATGTGTGTGTGTGTGTGTGTGTGTGTGTGTGTGTGTGTGTGTGTGTGTGTACATATATATACACAAATGTGTATATATACATGGTTGTGTATATATGATGGTTGTGTATATATGTACTGTGTGTGTATATCTACACACACACACACAACACACACACACACACACCACACACACACACACACACACACACACACACACACACACAATATATGAGTGCATATATGTGCGTGCACCACCCTCTCTCATTTTATTACACAGTATTTCCCGGAAATTACAAACTTTACATGGAGATATTAACGTGGAATGCACGGGGCGGATTGTGATATCTGAGTACCCCGGAGAACGCAATTCCTCACCTACACTCTTTCCTTCGTATTTTACAGTGTGCTTCGGTCTGTCAACATCAACAGAGATATTGTGTTGACAGTCTTGCAAGTCACAGCAATATAATCTCGAAATCGCAGTGAATCGTAGCCATTTTGGCCAAAATTGTTTCTGAAAAATGCTTTCGTTTAGTGATATTATAATTTCGCTGTTATCGTTATTGTGTTTTTATCACCATTGTTATGATTGTAATTATTATCATTTTGTTACTTTTATTATCGTTATCTTTATTATCATCAGTATTATTATCATTGTTATCATCATATCACCCTTATTATCATGATTAGCATGATTATTATAATTATCATAATTATTATCATTATCATTTATTATAATCATCTATCATTTATACCATTACTATAATCGTAATTATAATCATTATCACTTTTTTATTATCATTATTATTATTATTATTATCATTATTATTATCATTATTATTATTATTATTATTATTATTATTATTATTATTATTATTATTATCATTATTATTATTAATACTACTACTACTACTATTACTATTTTATCATTACATCATTGTTATTATTGTTTTTATCATCTTTATCATTATATCTTTAATATTTTTATCATTATCCTTATTATATCATTATTATTATTATCAATAATAATATAGTTATTTTCTTATATGCTGTCATTATTATTATCATTAT
>NC_051389.1:43454520-43457020 GCF_015228065.2 Penaeus monodon
GCCTCCCCACAGCCACGCAGGGGGCACAGGGGCAGGGGTTAGTATGAAGCCAGGGCATGTCCACACCCCGGTGGGCCATGACTCAGTATCTCTAGGGCCTCCTTCTGCTCCAAGAGCTTCTATGGCATATACATAAGTCTATTTCTGTTACCAATAGACAAATAGGTTCCAAGTCCAATTTGGAGCCATCGACTCAGCAAGGGCGTAGATGACGATTTTATCTGACCTCGCCTGACCTGACAGTTCGGGCCCAACGCCCGACATGGTAAGGTCGGCCTAGCCTCCCCTCACCTCAGGCGGGTTGGCCTGACACGTGACCTCGCGCTCACCGCTTTACCCATAGACATCGTCTCATGTGTTCCCTTAGTGCTTCCGAAGACATGTTTAGAAAACCACGTAAGTACATGTTTGGGCCCTCTCTATTTCTTTTCCCTTCCTTCTTCTCCCATAAATATGTTAAGCCGTTGGTTTCATTGGGTAAAAATGCAAAGTGACAGCAAATGTCACGTTCTCACATGATTCTTTTGACCTCATATCACATTACTGTGTGATCATGTGGTCAACAAACATGAATATCATTTGTTAGTTAAGTAGTTAATTAATTTCTCTCATTATTAGTGATTTATGTTGTTTCAGCTGCAATGAATTTAATGCTTTTGTGATTTTATCCTATCATGAATATCAATTCATTTTATCCCATTCCTCCCCTCGCCCCAACCTGACCGCCCTTTCTCTTTTGCTTGTGGTTGGTTGGGACGAAGAAAAGGACAACAGATGACTGCTTGTTTTTCCGGTCTCAAGCTGACCTCACTTCTCTTTCTCCCTTCCGGTCAGTTGGGGCGTGGAAAGTGTTAGGAGATGACCACTTGTTTTTCCCGTAATTTAGTTGTTGTTGTTTTGTTGACAAATAGCACCATTACATTGTTCATGGGTGACACGTTCTATCGGCGCTAGAACAGAGCTTGTAACGCAATTTTATATAAATTTATTAATTTGAGTACAACGTAGGATCTTCCCCCATATCATATTCGTTCGATTGGCAACTTTTGAGTCGGTGTGACCAGCAGTTACGTCCGTTAATTAATGCAGGACTAGGGTTTAAGCTAGAATCATTATTCGCTTATTAATCACACCCTTCTCACCCTCTTGAAGTTGCTTGCATGTTTTGGGTAATTCCCAAGCATCGTGTGATTCGTAGATACCCGTAGGGAATGTCACGAGCGCCCATCACAGATACACAGAAAAGAGCAGGTTATTTATAGATTTCCCTGGCTCACTTCGCTTCAATGTATGGCATTTTGGGTATAGGATTCCCCCATCAATGAAGTCTAACATGCATAGCTAGACATGGCTACCTCGGCAGTTCAGATCTTCTGACCCCGAGAAGATTTGCTTGCTAAAAAGCTTGCAAATATTTTTTTCACATCACTATTCATTAATGCGTACACTGTTGAATTCAGTGTGGTAGTTGAAATAATTTTTGTTGCTAATTTATCTCAGTTGGCAATATTGAATGTTGATATTCGTGTTTGTGATTCATTCTCTGTGTGAGGTCACTCTCCCTTTCACTCTCATTCACGCTTGCTGTCGCTCACACACACACATACACACACACTTACTCACTCATTCACTCACTCATCCATGCAGAACAAAAGACACTGAAACCTTTTCATTAATAGGGTTCGTTGCTGTGGTAGTTGCCTGCATATTCTATGATGTATCTCTTATCCCGCAATTTTGTCAGTCGTGACAAGTGACTCGTACATGAAATTACATTTATTTCTTCTCTGTGTGATGACAACTGGTTCAAGTAAATCCTTGTGGATGGTCGTTTCCCTTATCTACTCTCATATCTATCAGAGACAGTTGGTAGTTCAAGCCAGGTCCATGCGGATCGCTACTAACGTCTCCCTCTCCTAGTTTCTTCTTTATCTTTGTGAAAATAAAACACAGAACGAAAAAAATACGAAAATAGATTAAAAAACGAACATTAAAAACCGCAAATTTATATAAATAAACGGCTAGTGGTACTTAACACCCCTTCTTCTCTGTTGCCTTTCTTTTTCTCTTGCTATCTGGCCCTTATGTGTATGATCTGGTTGCCCGACTATATATAACAGTCGGACCGACGATAACCGACACGGTACCGAAGGAGGACCCTGCTGCAGAACTTAGGAGGCTGTGGGAAGGACGTCACCGGAATATCGCCATAGGCCTGTGGACCAGGATGTTCGTCAGAGCAGGTGTGAAGCCACCCCATGAGTGGACGGGCGCCACCTGCCGAGACACCCACAGATCCAGCGAAGGACCAGGAACTCGCCAGCACAGGTACCAGTCACCCCAGGATGCTGAGGATGGGCGTCACATGCCTGAACGGCCACAGATCCAGTCAAATTCAAGGAGCTCGTCAGCGCAGGTATCAGCCGCTCCAAGATGCCGCCCCCTGCCCGGACGCCTGTAGATCCAGATGAAGATTACGAGGACGTGAGGACGAGCATCA
>NC_051389.1:43489520-43507020 GCF_015228065.2 Penaeus monodon
CGCTCGGTCAAATACCTATTAGTCCATAAACAAAGGAATGTGAACGGTGAACATCCAAAGCCCACAATGCAAACATCCTTTAATATGAAATGGGCCTCGCTCATAGCAAAAAAGACACTACAAGAAGAACGGCTTAAAGAAGATAAACCGAATGAAAAATAAAGGAATTAAACAAATTTAAACCATCAAAAACGGGGTCTCGTAGGGTAAAAGGTAAGTAACATCAGGGGCCGAGGCTGCGGGCAGGCCTGGATGAGACAAAGAGCCCTTGACAAGTTATTCATACGGCTCACAAATGTGGAAAAGATATGTCTCCAGATGATTCTTTGTTCCGCACTGAGTGGAAAGTCATAACGTAACGTGCTCCCTGAAGACATGCAAGGTTAGTCTGTCGGTCTGTCCATCTGTCTGTATGTCTGTCCGTTTGTCTGTCTTTTTGTTTGTCTGTCTCTCTGTCTGTCTGTCTGTTTGGTTCATAGCTTTAGTATTCTTTCATGTGTGTTGCCATTGTGCGTCGGTGTTTACATCTTTCCAATATTTTCAAGGATGAGATTTGGCTTTGTTGTCTCACGTGCTTTTTTTATAGATTTTGACTCATTTTATGCCTCGTTATCGAATATATTAAATATCATAGCAGAATTTTGCTATCTCTCTCTCTCTCTCTCTCTCTCTCTCTCTCTCTAGAGAGAGAGAGAGAGAGAGTAGAGAGAGAGTATGAGAGAGAGAGAGAGAGAGAGAGAGAGAGAGAGAGAAGAGAGAGAGAGAGAGATACACACTAATAAATACATAGAGAGATAGGTAGACAGATAGATAAATAGATAGATAGACCGAAATCCTAATATGGAAACAATATGATTCCCTATTTTCTTGCACCTTTTTCCACGTTTATTATTTAGTATTTTCTTTCCACTCATGAAATGTATTTATAGCTTATTGCACTTCGTAAATATCAGCTATTTAGCCACACCAAAAATTTTAGAATTAAAAAATGTAAAGAAATATATAGGATGATATCAATACCTCTTCATATTTAGTTATTTGATGATAGCCACAGTATCGCAAAACCCTCAGTATATTCCTCGAATTCCTGAATCCTCTATATGATACAACACAACCATTTGAATAAACCTCATTCAGATCTACCCTACGTATTTCTGTGGTTCCCACCTTATCTCAATTTATTTGCTTTGTTTCGTGCTGTTGGCTACGATAACTTATCTTCACTCGCAACGTCTGATTATTGTAAATAAATAAGGTCGTTTCCTTGAGCGGCCTTTAAGCGTGCACACATTGCTCCCGCCTTTGATCTGCCCAGGTGTGCCCCGCCTTCGTGTCCGAGCAGCTGGTTCAAGCCTTGTTGTACTGTCATAGTGGCTTGGCTCTGCATGCACGAGCATGTTATAACAGGCGCTGCATGTGGGGTTGTGTGTGTGTGTGTGTGTGTGTGTGTGCTGTGTGTGTGGTGTGTGTTGTGGTTGTGTGTGTGTGTGTGTATGTGCGTGTGTATATATATATATTATTGGTACTAATGTGTGTGTTTGTATTATTGATTATCATGTATATTATATAGTGATATATGTATAATTTATATATATATATATATATATATATATATAATGCATCCATTTCGGTTTTTTATCTAGATTTCGAAGTCACGATTTATTTATTCTTACGTGGCGTTTTCTTTCATCTTTGTGTACATGTACTTTGTGTCATATATATATATATACATATATATATATATATATATATATATATATATATATATATATATATATATATATGACACAAACACAGTAACATGTACACAAAGATGAAAAGGAAAACAGCCACAGTTAGAAATGAAAATAAATCGTGACGTTTCGAAATCTTCACGAATAATATACCGAAATGGAATGCATTTCGGTTTATCATTCGTTTAAAGAGGAACTCGTGAAGAGTTCGAAACGTCACGATTTATTTTATCTCTTACTATGGCTGTTTTCTTATATATATATATATATATATATATATTATATATATATATATATATATATATATATATATATATATATATATATATATATAAGTAAGAGAGGTGATAATAAGTGCTAAAATTTGCGAGTCAGAAGTGATCTGTGCTAGTGCTACATAAGAGAGAAAGATTCATGAATATATAGAACTTAAATTCCAACTAAAATAGAAATGATAATTCATCCAAATTTCTCACTAGTCTATAAATGCTCATCGTGAGTGCCACAAAAGATGGAAACAGTGGTAAAAATAGATAGTAATCACCCCACCCCCCCTCCGAGAAACTACCAAAGTACGGAATCATTAGAAAAGGACAAGCATCACCTGACCCCATACCCACAGGACGCCGAGTAACAGTGCCAAATCGCACGGGTATTACACTTTCCCCCAAAGTAGATTCGCTAAGGAACAGCCAAACCGCCAGTACGTAAATACAGTACATCACAAAACCAGGTAGGTTTAAACATGGTTACCATAAAACGACAAGTATAACCAGCCATTCGACAGAAGATTCGCCAGATAAACAATACATTAACGAAAGCATAATTCACGCGATGGCACCTCAAACGAGTGCCAGACACTGATCCCGCGACCTATGGCCGCGGTCGGCCGACGGCGCACGCCAGTTGGCTTAGCAACAGCTAAGGAATCACTTTTCTAACTTCATCTAACCCCATACCTCATCATTACCAATTAGAAAATCGTCCTAAATCCTCCTCTCCCACATCAACTGTCCCCTCCCCTGACCCCCACAACTGCAACCTACAATTTATGCCATTTTAATGCATGGGCTCATCATAATGAAGGGTGTATGTGCGCTCAGGCAGACTCTGTTCAAACGTTTGTGCACGAGTATAAGCGCGTATGCATGGAAGTGCGCAAAGTTATATGAGCGCTTGTACATGCGTGTTTGTGTATACGTGTCCGTGTGTGTGTGTGTGTACGTGTCCGTGTGTGTGTGTGCGCGCGCGCGCGCGCGCGCGTGTGTGTGTGTGTGTGTGTGTGTGTGTGTGTGTGTGTGTGTGTGTGTGTGTGTGTGTGTGTGTGTGTGTGTGTGTGTGTGTGTGTGTGTGTCTGTAAGAGAAGCAATACTCATGCGTCTAAATTTAAATATAGGCACATATGGTCGTATGCGGTCATGTGTGCACAGTGCATATGTATGCGTATAGTCATGTGTAAGAGTACAAAAGGTATGTGCATGTTCCCGTGCTTGTACATGAGGGTTTACATGTGTGTATATATACGTAGATATGCATATATTTACACATGTGTGTGTATGTGTATGTGTATGTGTATGTGTATATATATTTGTATATATGTGTATGTGTGTGTTTAAGTATGTGTGTGTATATGTATGTATGTATTATGCATTTATATGTTTATATATGTATATAAGTGTGAGTGTGTGTATATATATATATATATATATATATATAATAAAATATATATATATATATATATACATATATATAATATATATATATATATATAAAAATAATATATTTTAATATGTGTGTGTGTGTGTGTGTGTGTGTGTGTGTGTGTGTGTGTGTGTGTGTGTATGTATGTATATGTATCTTCTTCTTTTAACGGTAGGTTCATGTCTGAGCCGCCGTGATCACAGCATGATACTTAATTGTAGTTTCATGGGTTTGGATGCTCTTGGAGTGAGTACGTGGTAGGGTCCCCAGTTTCTTTCCACGGAGAGTGCCGGTTTTTCCCTTTTTTAGGTAATCATTCTCTCATTTTATCCGGGCTGGGACCAGCACGACTTGGGCTGGTTTGGCCCACCCAGTGGCTAGGTAGGCAATCGAGGTGAAGTTCCTTGCCCAAGGGAACAACGCGCCGGCCGGTGACTCGAACCCTCGAACTCAGATTGCCGTCGTGACAGTCTGGAGTCCGACGCTCTAACCATTCGGCCACCGCGGCCCCATGAATATGCATATGTATATGTATATGTATATGTATATGTATATGTATATGTATATGTATATGTATATGTATATATGCATGTGCGTAAGTGCAGCTATATGAAATGCATGTACAGGTGTATACATACATATATGAGTGGACACTAATGAGTACTCATAAATATATTTGCTCATACACATGTGCGTATGCATATGTATAGCTATATGTATGTGTGTGTATGTATAGTCATAAGTGCGGGTACAGGACATGTACAAATGTGTTTGTTCGTATGTGTATGTATGCGCATGTGATGTCCGCATATGTCTATATACGTATGCATGTGCATGTGTGTAGTTGTGTATAACGTAGGAGTATGTATGCATACCATAGGCATAGGAACATATGAAAACTTGTGTGCCTGCATGTGCACGAAAATGAATATATGTTAGTACTTAGGGCATTTGCGGATGAAATACTCTGTCTGCACTAGGTGTACATACGCATAAATGAAATCAGCATATAAAATATAATAAAACATATACGCACTTCTGATACTCAAGCCAGTGCTCACAGGAGTATACCCTGGTGTAGTGAGCAAGTCCACATAGCTGCTCAAAAGACCACAACTAGGTAGGGCCAACCCTGCTGGAGAAGCTTATCAGTGGCATCCCGATTAAACTACTCCCCCTTCCACCAAGGTACACCTACGCCAGTAAGTAGGGGGTAACTCGGCTGTCTACCTCTCAATCAAAAACCATGACTGCACAAACAGAGCAACAGCTCTCATTCCCCGGAGGCGAAGGAGCTCCTGGTTACGGCGGCGATCAGGATCGCCCCAGAGCAGAGGGTACTAAAAATCTCTGGTTAAAGACAGGCCGCCCTACATTTATGAACTTTTGCACATATAATATAAGGACAATGAGAACTGAATCCGACTTACTAGCATTATTTAAGGAATTCTCTTTCACCAAATGGGATGCTGCAGGACTCTGTAAAATTTGAAGACTAGGCAAAGAACAGAAGATACTAAATGATGGACATGTGCTCTATTGGTGAGGTAAACCCCAGGTAGTAAGCAGGAATTAGGGGCAAGTTACTTAGTTCACAAACTCTTAGAAAAGATCATCGTGGAATTTTATACTGTAAGCGAAAGAATGGCTTCAATAACAATAAACTAAACAATAGGTACAACTTAAAGATTGTTCAAGTCTATGCTCCAACCTGCAGCCACAGTGATGAAGAAATAGAGAGCTTCTCTGATGTTCTTTTAGCCAGCAAGAGAGTAAAAACGCATTTCATGATAATTATGGGAGATTTTAATGCCGAAATAGGTAAAAATACAGAAGGAGAAACCATAGTGGGGAACCCCAGAATAGGCACTAAGAATGAGAGGGGACAAATGCTAGTCGACATTGTGGAGGCTCGATCACTCAATATCGTGAATACATGCTTCGAAAAAAGACATGGAAGTGGACATGGAACTCGCCATCGGACATCTAAAACGAAATTGATTTCATAATTTCAAATAGGCGGGATATAGTAAAAATGTGGAAGTTATTAATAAAGTAAATGCTGGCAGCGATCAAAGAATAGTCAGAGGCCAAATCTATCTTGAAGACCAGAGCAGCAGAATTTAACCTTAACATCATCATCATCATCATCAAGGGGCTAACGCCGACGGGGGCGCATGGCCGCATCCACCCTTCGCTTCCAGCCACGAGGATCCCCGAGGCGAGTCTCCAGGCAGGCACACGGCCCTCTTGTTCCCCACGACAGGTCTCGTCGAGCTGCCCAAGCCATGATCTCCTAGGACGTCCCACAGGTCTCCTCCACCCAGGGTGTCTCGCAGAGAGACAACCTGGTGGGCAGGGTCGTCCATAGGGAGGCGAGCTAGGTGGCCATATAGCCTGAGTTGGCGATCCCGGGTTATGCAAAATAACAGGTCCCATGCCAGTTCACGGTGTAACCGCCGGTGGACACGTGGTCCTGCCAACTGTACCCCATGATCCGGCGAAGGGAATTGTTACAAAAGGCATCAAGGCGAGACTCCAAAGGGACTGGATAGCGTCCAGGTTTCGCTTCCATAGAGCAAAACTGGAAGTATCAAGGCTTAAAGACACGCAGTTTGGCCCTTCTGCATAGGTACCGACATCTCCAAACGCCTTGTTGACGAGTTCATGGCCTGTTGCCAGCCCAACCGCTACTGACTCCGTCGACAATCCAGAATAGGACTACGCTACCAAGGTATGTAAAACTTTCTGGATTCAACGCCCGCCGAAAAGCAGGACGATGAACGGGTTCCCCAAACAGGCCCCAAAGTCCGAATCTTGGTTTTGGGTCCAGGGGGGCCCTTGGGCCTAGGGGTTCCCCCTCTTTGCAAAATGCTAAAGAGCCCCCACAATGATCCAAGACCAGATAGGATGGCAACATCGTCGGCAAATCAAGCCCGAGCCCTTTAATATTGCTAGTTTTTGCTCCGCACTGATTTTGGCTGAGCTCTGCCCTTTATCCAGTCCATACATGTTAAAAAGGGGGGGGTGCAAGGCACAGCCTTGCCTCACCCTAAATTAACGGGGAAAAATTTCGACATCCCCCCCCCACACTTTACAGCATTTTCAGTACCAGTATAGAGGTTGCTACAGGCCAAAATCTGTGTGGGAAATTCCCCCGAGCCTCAGGTTTCCCCCATAGCGATCCCGTGCCCCGAGTTCAAACGCCTTTTTGAGGTCGATGTAGGCTGCAAGAAACCCAAACCAAACTCCGACGGGTTCCACAATTAATAAAACGCTAGTTACGGTCTTTTGTGGATTGCCGGAGTAAATCCAGACTGCCGGGTTTTTCCTGGTCCCAGTAGGGGGTTGCGGATCCTTTTCAGAAGAATGTGAGCGAAAACCCTTCCCCGGTATGCTGGCAGTGTAATGCCACGGTAGTTGCTACAGTCCCATCGACCCCCCTTTCCCCCTTCAGAGGGGGATGCCCACGCCCTCAGCAGGTCAGGGGGAAGGGTCCCAGACTCCCAAAGGGCAGTCAGGATGTAGAGGCCCCAGCCATGGGTTCCCCCCCAGCCTTGCAGTTCAGCAGGGAATACATATCCCTGCTGCTTTCCCATTTTCAGCTTGGAAATCGCCAGCCAAACCCTTTGTTAGGGGGGGGTTCCTCGCGAGGGTGGGTCGGCACAGGCACTGAACATCGCTTGATCCAAGAAAAGTGGAGGATCCCCCGGGTTTACAACTGTTAAAAAATACTCAGCCCAACGTTCACAAAACCCCAACATGATCCGAGAGATCGTATCCGCTGACGGATGAGCATCTGTGAGGAGGGTTAGGGTTCAGTTTTCTCAGGGTGGAGGCAGGGCGAAGGTCATTTACCAAGAAATGGCCTTTTTGACCTCCTCAGCAAAATTTCCCGAGAATGTTTCCTTGTCCCTTTTCAGCAGGTCCGGCCCTACGCACCAGGAACGACGCAAGACTTGATTCCATTCAGCCCAGCCTTGCGACCCCTTTATGGCCCCTAATGTTCCAGGGGGATGGATTTGCCTGTCCTTTGGGGTAGCCAAAGGACTCCGACTGCTTCGAGTGTTTCACGCTTTAAGGACCCCAAGAGCAACTGGGTCCTCAGGTTGCTGGTTTCTGAGAATCGGTAGAGATGCCGGGCGAACCCACGGGGACACTCCCCCTCCCTTAGTGTCCCCGTGAAAAAAACCTTGGGTGGCCATGGAGGGACGGGGAGTTTTTTAATGGACCCGAGGGTAGCCACAAGCAGCCTAGGTCGGGCCACAGAACACAGCACTCCGGTAAACCCCGCAGTTCTGGAGGATCCCCCACGCGGTGAAAGAATTGGTCGATCCCTTTGGGCCCCGTACCCGTACGCTGTACCAAGTCCAGCGATGCGGGTTGGAGCGCTGGTCCCGGAGCCAGAATCCTCATTTTTGGGACCAGCAAAGTCCTGGAGAAGGAGGCTATTTCATGCTGGGATCAGCTCCCGAGCCATGGGGGCCGACAGAATCTCTAGCCAGCTGGCACAGCCCGGTACCGCATTTAAATCGCCCCCGGGGCAAAGCGAAGTCTCGCCCCGGGGGGAATCGTCTGCCACAGAGGAGTTTGGGATAGAAGCCTTTTCACATGGTTTTATTACATCGGTAGGAGCGTAACAGCAAAAAAAGGGCATGAAACCAAAAGCAGCTTTAGTCTCAATGCCTGATACGCTCATCAACCCGGTTTTCACCCACTCCCAGGGAAAAGGGCTGGAGATGGCTATGGTACACCCCGGAGGTGGTGACCATCGCTGCGGCCCGACCCGTAGAGTGTAACCCCCACACTGATCGTGCCCCACCAGGTCTTCTCACCTCTGAGAGGGCACCACCTCAATCCCAGCGCTTAAAATTTCCCCCGATAGCAGAGGTAACCCCCATCCGCCGCAAGGCCGGAGTTTCCAAGGCCCTACCCGGAAAACACGCTGGGTTAAACCCCGGGGGGGCACTCCGGGTGCACGCCCCCCTTTTCCGCCCCCCCCAACACAGCCCCGATAAAGGGGGCGGCAGGCTGTGGGGCCGCCCCCCGCCCGTGGGGTCCGAGGGCTTTCCCCCCCAAGTTCATGGTGGGTGGTGCCGCCGGGGGGCAAAACGGGACGGTAACTCTGTTCCAATCCCGCACCCCCGCATTTTCCCTCCAGGGGACCCCCAGCCGCCTTATTTTGGGGGGGGGGCAACACCCCCCCCCCCAGCATTTCCATTTAATAGATGTTGCCCCGAGGGTCATTTGGGGGGAGGAGGATGGCAAAGGCCCCCCTCCCCCCAGCCCCCCCATTTACCCCAGGTGGGTGGGGGGAGGATTTTTTACGAACCAGGCGTGTCCCCACGCCGGTAGGCCATAACTCCGTACCTGGGGCCTCCTGCGCTCCCATATCCCCCCCAGATTTTGCCTGGGACCCCTAAAGGGACCCCCGTTACCATGGGTGGCCAGGGAGGCACGCAGAAGTTAATGATGGAGAGGCTGGACCCGGCAGGGGAGACTAGCGGAAGCTGCTCCTTTTCGCAGGGCTAGCCAGGGGGGGAAGCTCAAGCGAGAAGGCGCAAGCACTTAAACTATCTAGGTACCACCCATCGCCCCATCACCATCCCACGTGAAGCCCCCACCCATTTTAAAAATCCCAAACCCGATTATTCTCAGCGACAAAAATCTCAACATTGCCCAACAACAAACATTTTCAATGACATAAAAAAGGAAGCTGCTTTTGAAGTAGAAGAAGAAGGGGAAGCAAGTTTTTAGAAATTTGGGGTAGAAAAAAAACAGCTTATGCAAAAACGTAGATCATAAAAGTATGTAAAAACAGAAACAAAATAGAATTAGCGAACTATCAAAGAAAAAAAAGGGAAGATGTACGGAAATTCAATATTCAAATAGTACATAAAATAGTGATTCAGGCCCAGCATAAAAACAGCAAAAAAGGAGATCGGAATAGGGAGAAAAAAATGAGCAATAAAAAAAAACAGACGGAGAAGTGACATATAATAAGAAAAAAATTAAAGTGGATTTTTTAAAGGGGGGTTATAAAACCCCAAATGAACAGCCATGGACAAAAGCAAAGCGGTAACTGAGACGAGCCAAATCCAACAGAGGAAAAAAAAAAAGAGGCTTAAAGGTACAAGAGGGGGGAAATGCCGGGGAAGAGGGGAATTAGTAAGACCTTGAAATAGAAGCAGAAAAAAATTGCAACAGGAAATAGACAAATGCCTTCTACGGAAATATTCCGAAAGCTGGAAAAAGCGACAAAATTTTTTTGTAATAAAAAGGGGGGACAGGATCAAGAAAAAGTACCCACCCTAAGCCTTCTTTCAGCGTCGAAAATGTTTACAAAAGTCATTAAGCTCGACCTCGACAGTCGGATTCTAATAGATGGAACAAAACAGGCTTCCGCAGGGGATTTCAAAAACAGAAATCCATAGCTCCCCAAATAAAAGAAAAAAATAAAAGAAATAGGGAAATCCCTTTTTGGGAAAGGGACTGATTTCGAAAAGGGATTTTTTGTAAAATACCCGAGTATAGCAGCAATTCGAAGACAGGGAGAGAGGGAGGTATATTGATAATACGAAGAGGAAAAAAAAAAACCCTCAAGCTACACAGAAACGATAAAATATAATTAAAAAGGGGTTGTCAGATATCTCAACAAAACTGTTTACAGCGTACCTTAAAGAAATATTTAGAAGTGAAGGAACGGAAAGGGTACAAAATGGGAGATGAAAACTAAACAAAACTAAGATTTTAGAGATATTGTTCTTTAGGAAAACTGAAATGAAATGCAAAAACTAATAAAAGATCTGAATAGACAAAGTCTGAAAGTCAGACTTAGGATGAACAAGAAAAGATCATGTTCAACAGTAGAGTTCAATTCGAACAGATGCATGTACAAAGCGAAGCGCTAGAGGTAGTGGACAAGTATATATATCTAGAGCAATTCGTGCAGACATACACATCTAGAGGAAATATGAAGAGGAAATATAGCGACGCATCAGTCTAAGCTGGAGTGCCTTCGCCAGACACAGTAGCATACTAAGAGGCTCTGCCATTAAGTCTAAAAAAAAAAGTTGTTAACCAAGGCTTCCTCTCAGTTCTGACCTATGGATCAGAAAAATGGACTACAAACAAATTACTGGAGAGGAAACTAATAAATGGCCAGAGAGGGATGGAAAGCTTGGCGCTGGGAATTAACCTAAGAGATCGGATGAGGCGACGTGGATCAGGGAACAGACAAAGTGGAAGATATACTTAGGAGCATCAGAAAGAAAAAATGTCAATGGACAGGTCATATATGTCGGAGACGGACGATAGATGGACAAAGAAAGTAACAGACTGGGATACAGTCTGGAAACAAAAATCGCAAGACAAGGTTGGAAAAGATGCGAAGGGCCTACGTCCTGCAGTGGATAGGTTCAAGCTGATGATATATATATATAATATATATATATATATATATATATATATAATATATATATATATATATATTATGTATGTATGTATATATATATATTAATATATATATATATATATATATATATATGTGTGTGTGTGTGTGTGTGTGTGTGTGTGTGTGTGTGTGTGTGTGTGTGTGTACATATATATACACAAATGTGTATATATACATGGTTGTGTATATATGAATGGTTGTGTATATATGTACTTGTGTGTGTATATCTACACACACACACACACACACACACACACACACACACACACACACACACACACACACACACACACACACACACACACACACACACACACACACACATATATATGAGTGCATATATGTGCGTGCACCACCTCTCTCATTTTATTACACAGTATTTCCCGGAAATTACAAACTTTACATAAAGATATTAACGTGGAATGCACGGGGCGGATTGTGATATCTGAGTACCCCGGAGAACGCAATTCCTCACCTACACTCTTTCCTTTGTATTTTACAGTGTGCTTCGGTCTGTCAACATCAACAGAGATATTGTGTTGACAGTCTTGCAAGTCACAGCAATATAATCTCGAAATCGCAGTGAATCGTAGCCATTTTTGGCCAAAATTGTTTCTGAAAAATGCTTTCGTTTAGTGATATCATAAATTCGCTGTTATCGTTATTGTGTTTTTATCACCATTGTTATGATTGTAATTATTATCATTTTGTTACTTTTATTATCGTTCTCTTTATTATAATATATATTATAATTTAAAATATATATTATATATTTAAAATTTTTATTTTTAAAAAAATTTAAATATATATAAATTTTTTTAAAATTATTTTTTGTTTGTTTTTTTTTTTTTTTAATATATATAAAAATTTATATTATTATTTTGTTTATTGGGGTTGTGGTTTTGTTTGTGTGTGTTTTACAAAACACCAAAAAAAAAAAAAAAAAAACAAAAAAAACCCAAAAAACCCCAAAAAACAACCAAAACCACAACCAAGAGGCAAAAACCCCACAACCCCCAAAAAAGCCCCCAAAAACAAAACAAAAAATATAATGAATCCCGGGGATTTATTTTTCCAAACCCCCCAAAAACTTTTTTTGGGATTTTAATTTGGGGCGCGGTTTTTGTGTTTTGATCCAAAAGAAATTTTTAATTTTCATTTTTTTAAAATTTTTTAAAAGTTTTTTATTTCATAAAATTTTAATCATTGGTTTTTTACCCCTTTTTCAGATTGAATTTTAAAATTTTTTTTTATTAAAAAATTTTTTTTTTCTTATTTTTTTACCATTTTTATAATTTAAATTATATTTTTAACTTTTTTATTTCATATTATTATTATTTTTTTTTCATCCCTTTTATTTTTCTTTATTATTATTATTATATTTTATTATATTTTTTTTTTATTATTTTATATTATTAATATATTTAATTATTAAATTATACACTTTTCATTTTTTCTTTCATCATTTTTTTATTGTTTTATCATTTTTATTATTTTTTTAATTTTTTCTTCCATATTTTATTTTTTAATAATAATTTTTAAAAATGTTCATATTTTATTATTATATTTTTAAAAGAAATTTTTTAATTTTTTCTTATTTTGGGTTTGTATTAATTTTTAAATTTTAAATTACATTAAGGCAATTAATTTTTGTTGTTCTCTCACTCACACATTCCCAAAAAATTTTTCTAAATCTTTACAAATTTTTTTTTAGGATGAAAACATCATACGACGCATTTTTACAAAATTACCCTGACAATCAACAGAGACACCAACATCATTCTGTAAAATTAACACAAAGGGAAAATTTTTCTAAAGAAGGGAAATATATTACATTGTTTTAATTTTCATTTTGTTTTATCAGATCTTAATACACAAGTAAATTTTTTTAAGGGGACACACAACATCAAAACAAAAAACATCAGACACACCCAAACACGAACGTTACACACACGAATCACACACATCCCAAACAAACACAACACAAAACAAAGATAACAACCAAACCCAGAATTACAATACGGCAAAGAAACAGAATTGCCCGGGACAAACCAGAAAACAAAAAACCAGGGGAGAACCCGTTTCCCCCCGCTCCTCAAAAAAAAAAAAAAAATAAAAAATAAAAAAAAAAAAAAAATAATAAAAAAAGAATAAAAGAAAAAAATAGAACTTTTAAAAATATATTAAATTATTATTCTGATTCGTGTGCAACGAACTGTGGATTCTGCACAGCATCATTTGTATTATAACATTATGAAATGTAGTTTATCTCAAAGACTTCATTTCTATTGAAAATGTTCGGCTCATGAAACCATTATTATGTTCACTATGAGTTAGATTTAACAGAGTATTAAATGCACTAATGGAGGTCTATAGCTACTAAGTGTAAATTCCAGAAGTATTAAGTATACCTTTTTCTATTCTGTGATCCCTAACCAATATATAAATATTCTCCATGGCACCTTTCAGTGTCAGATTCTGTTACTGATAGCGTAATGGTGCCAGTAGGTAAAGAAGAACACAATATGAAAAGATTCAATTGATACTTGTAGTGGATTCTGTAGGTACTGTAGGGGGGGGGGCAAAATCCTGTTTGATTACAAGCCACAATTTTCATATTGCTCCATGGTCCCCCAGAGAGTATCCCATGGCCAATCTGGGGACCATGGACCCTAGCTTCGGAACCACTGCCATATACTCTCTACTATCACTCAAGGTTTAACTCATCTTGACCACACACCCCGATAAGAGGATTGTCCAAATAGGATCACGTGTGCTCCACGTGAGAGTAATGATAGCCTAAGTTTAACTGACAATCCCCGTGGTCAGTCAATGATACCGGGTCGGGAATTCAAATGCAATCTCAAGGTATATTGAGATTTCTTTTAAATGGGAATAATGGAGTATTTAAAAATTTTTATTTTTAAGAACCTCAGTGTACTTGGGGCTGTATTTCTGAAAGAAAGTTTTCATCATAGTAATTACTTTTATTTTCTTTATCATTTTCTTTATTATTTTCCATCATCATTACTGTTATCCTGTTATTACTGAAGATGTAAACGTTGGAGTTTTTTTTAAGTGATAATAGTGTATAAGTTATGATAAGGATAATAATGACAGTGGTGATTATCATGATAATCATGGCTTTCCAAGGATGGGGTTAGATCACTAACTTGATCGAACACCAAGTTAAGCATATTTTATGATGTTTCATTTCATAAAGGTCATGAATGAATCATCATCACAATGGTTTATTATACTGAATTCAATACTTCATAATATTTTGAATCCCCCTTTTCGATATGTAATTGCACCGCAGCTTTTTTGTTCTTTAAGCTAATTGTTATACTCTAGAAGTTTTGTAACCCGCTAACGAAGAAAAGTAGATAAATCCGGCAACTGGAGAAATCTCCTCCACCCCATGCCCCATTGTTGTTTTCGTTTGTAGAACTCCCATGTTTGAAATAAATGGAAAAATCGGCCTATGCGTGGATGCTTGCCCACATCACTCTTTGGAAAGAATTTTTCGCTCTTAAAAAAAAAAAAAAAAAAAAAAAAAAAAAAAAAAAAGGAAATGAAAATAGCTCGTTCGGAAAGGCTTACGCTAATACTCTCACTTCTACGTTCTTTGTAGAATCAGCGCGTCACTCTGTTACAAAGGCAAAACAAATTGAATCAGAAGTAACTACCCGATAGCTCGTTCGGGGAGGCGATAAGTGGATAAAGAGTAGCACTAACCTGTTCTACGCGCATGTCCTAAAAGATTCACGATATTTCATGGGGCGCGTCTCGTGTTCTTTTGTCACTACTATATGGCGTAGAACTTGGTGTTTGGTTGATATATATATATATATATATATATATATATATATTTAAAATTTTATATAATATATAAATTAAAATAATTAGGGACAATATTTTTTTATATTTAATTTTTTTTTAAAATTTTAATTTGTAAAAAGCAGTGGGAGCAGAAATTTTTTCTGTTCTGACGGCCTTACAACAAGAATGTCAGAAATTGACAACGGTTTTCCGTGAACCTTTCAAAAGAAAAAGTGGGTGGGAGGCTTAAAAATTTAAAAAAATTATTAAACTGAATTTACAGTTTTGAATAGATGGTCTTGTTTGCATATCTCTTCCTAGCTATGCTATTGCTAGAAAAAAAAAATAATAAAAAAAACAGCAAAGAAGTTGGCAATATTGATGCAAATGATACACCGACAACAGTAAATAGGAAAAGTAATGATTTAAAGTAAAAATTATAATCCAATAGTTATTCATTTATTACAATGGTTCTTATCAATGCAGGTTTAAGCTATCGCTATAACAAAAAGAATGAACAGACTGATAGAGGAAAAAATTAAGAATCCAAGCACAAGAGAAGCTTCTAGTCTGGAATCATAGAGTGGAGCCTCCACAAAGACATTCAAAAGAAGACCGCCCTGAATTGCTTAAGAATTGCCTCTTTCTCTCCGTCAAGTTTCCTCCCTGCCTTGACGGAGAGGACTCGATCAAAATTCCCCAAATTTTTTTTTGGAGAGAAGTCTTGGTTGAGGATTTAATAATAATTGTAACGCTTGGATAGTTTTGTGCAATGTGCATATTTTTTGGGCAAGTCATATATATACATTATAGTAGCGAAGGATTAGTTTTCCATGTGGCTGGTCTTCTCTGGTGGCTTCACAGCTTCTTTTCTTCATTTATTTCTTTTGTTTTCTGTTTTGAGGTATTTATAAACCTCTTTAGGATTTCTGGTTATTTTCCTAGCGTTTCAATCTCTCTCTCTCTCTCTCTCTCTCCTCTCCTCTCTCTCTCTCTCTCTCTCTCTCTCTCTCTCTCTCCTCTTTCTTTTTTTCCTCTTCTCTGTCTATTTTTTTCCCCTCTTCTTATCTATTGTCTATTTATCTCTCTCTCTATCTATCTATCTATTAGTCTATTTATATATCAGTCTATATATCTCTTTATCTATCTCTGTTTATCTATCTCTTTTTGTTTCTTTCTCTCTTCCGCCAAATTTACTCTTCCCATCTTCCCAAAGCTGTCTCTAACTATAGTAATTTCTTTTTGTTTTAAAAAACCTTCTGTTTTTTTTTACTTTATTCTTTTTTCTTATTGCTTATAAACAAGAAATAGGAAGCCATCATAATCCGATTCATAAGACTCACATTTACACATCGTTCTCCTTCAATATTTCATGACAGGTCGGCAACATGAAACGTGGGAGGCCCTGCCTGTATGTGGCAATATATTGACTTCTGATAAACGGTGTGTATCATTGCCAAAATAAATCGAGGGACAGACTAGAATCGCAATAATCTTCTCGTTAAATTGATACGTTATGTGTAATGCTAAATAATAGTCTCTTCATTACCACTGGTTTAATGCGTTATCGTATTTATATATGTTTTGCTATGGTTTTGGCAATCTCTGGAAGGATGAGCTTGCATGCTGCAGACCATTCATCAGTCACCCATGCTTTGTCCCGCTGGATGTGTAGTAAAATATCGAGCAGGATATTGGCTCCAGTCAGATTTATGGACTGAGTTATTGTCATGATAATACCCTCGAAATTCGAAGGTAAATGCTATTTCGTAGTTTGCTGGGCGCGGGACGCAAATAGGATTGCGCGAAGAATCTCTCTCTTTCGGTCTCTCGCTCTTTCTCTCTATCCCTATTTCTATTTATCTGTCTGCTTCGCATTCTCCTCTCTCTCTCTCTCTCTCTCTCTCTCTCGCTCTCTTCTCTCTCTCTCTCTGTTAATACATATATAAAATATATTAAAATTTTTATATTATATTATATAAAATAGTATATATATATATATATTATATCTTTTTCTTTTAATTATATATGTAAACTATAATATTTTTATATATATATATATTATTATATAATATATATATTTTAAAATATTACATAATTTAAATATTATTTTAATATTATTATATAATATATTATATATATAATAATAAAATAAAATATTATATAATTATAAAATAATTCCTATTTTCTAGTATTTGATTATATTATATATATATATAATAAATTTAATAAAAAATATATTATATAAATATAAAAATATATATTTATATTAATATAAAAATTAAATATATATTAAATATATAATAATATATGCGTGCGTTGTGTGTGTGTGTATGTATATTGTTTATATATATATATATATATATATAAAATATAATATATATATATAATTATTTTTTGTGGTGTGGTGTGGGTGTGTGTGTGGTGTGTTTGGGGGGGTGTGTGTGGGTGTGTGTGTGTGTGTGTGTGTGTGTGTGTTGTGTGTGTGTGTCTCATCTTATCACATTTTTTTTCTCGTATTTATGGATAGCCAACCGATGTTTTTGTAATGGTGTTTTTAATTCAATAACAGCAATATGTACTGCTTTTCGTAATACACCGATAACATGCAATCGTCATGCCTGGCACTGTGTAAGACGTCATTGGGGATAAAAAATATAGGAGCATGTTTCGACAGATGAAGATAGTTTTATTGGGCCGCCGGGATGTGTTGTATGTGTGTGTGCGTGTGTGTATTTGTGTGTTTGTTTATGTATGTACTTTGATGATAACAATGCTAATGATAATAATG
>NC_051389.1:43522020-43524520 GCF_015228065.2 Penaeus monodon
TCTCTGCTTTCTTTATCATTATCCTATCCATTTTCATTTTCTATTTCTGTCTCTTCTCTCTTTCTCCCTTCCCCTCTCCTTCTCTTTCTCCCCTCTCTTTTTCCCCTTCTTCTCTTCTCTCTTCTCTCCCCTCTTCCCCTTTTCTCCTCCTTCTCTCTCTCTTTTTTTCTCTCTCCCTCCCCTTTTCCCTCTCCCTCTCCCCCTCCCTCTTAGTTTCCATTTCCCTTCGCATTTCATCTAATATATCTCTATCGGATTCTAGAGCAAACTCGGCTATGAAAAAGACTTTTGAACCCCTTTGCCGGAGCCCCTCCGGGAAGGAAACTCTGGGGGACGAGTGGCCAGAGTCGAAAATATTTTTACATCATGAGAGTTCAAGAGTGGTACGTCAAAAAGCAAGAAAATGGAGAGCAGAGGAAACACGAAATTAATGAGTAAGAAGGAAAAAAAATATATATATGACCAACGAAAAGGTTGGAATTAAAACGTACTTTATAAGCCTCGGTGGATTTCATGTCAACCAGGATGAAAAAAAAAATGGAATGAGCTGAAAGAGTTATGTCATTGATTTTGATTATCATTTTCATTAGTATTCGTATGTTTAATCATTATTATTAGAATAATAATAATGCTATTATTAACAACTGACTATGATTATGATTTTAATTCTAATCATTATCACAGTTATAAGTATGATTATGATTATTATCGTTATCATAATCATTATCATTATCTTTATCATTAGATTATTATCATTATCATTATTATTATCATCATTATCACGATTAACCTTTGTTATTATTATTATCGTCATCATTATTACTCAATGTGCATATAAAATGAGTATCTTTAATACTCAACCCTCATTTCTAAGATGCCAATGTGACTTGCATATTGCTTTACCAAACACTGACATCATCAAATATATTCCAGCGTCAAAGGAGATGAGGTCGAGGACATGGAGATCTGAAGTCCTGAAGTCCTGAAATCCTGAAATCCTAAAGTTCTAAAATCCTGAAAACCTGAAATCCGAAAGTCCTAAAATCCCTAAATCCTGAAGCCTTGAAATCCTAAAATCCTGAAATTCTGAAATCCTGAAATTATGACATTATGTCTTCTCTGTATCATTACCTCTGCTTTACCTTCTGTTCATGCGACCATATTTTGTGTGATTATCTTTATAAATATAATAAAAAAATTAGACTTTTACATATATTCTCCACGCATATTTACTTACATTAATTCATACTTACATACGTACTTAGATATCCATTTACATATATAATCAAAATTAAAGTAAACAACTGGGGCGAGATACCCACTTATATATACTTAGATATACTCATAATACTTACATATACTTAGATACACTTAGATATACTCATAATACTTACATATACTTAGATACCCCCTTACATATATGATTTAAAGTAAACAACTGGGTCGAGATATCCACTTACATATACTTAGATATACCTATCATACTTACACATACCCCCCACTCACGTATATGATTTAAACTAAAGTAAACATCTATCGTCCAGAGATCAGCGTTTGCCACGCACATAGTCCTCTCTGCTATTACCAGCCGGCGCTTTTTTAGGCCAAAACCTCGTTGCAAAATTCAACACGAAATGTACACCCACCATTTTTTTTCTTCTTCTTCTTCTTTTTCTTTGTCTCCATCTTTTCTCTCTTTCTTCTCTCTGTTTCTTTGTTTGTCTATCTCTTTGTTTATTTATTTATTTATATCTTTCTTGCTCTCTTTTTCTTTTTCTTTATTTCATTGTTTTTCTTTGCTTTTTACTACGATACAACATTTTTCTTGTCGGTATATTGTGTGTATGATAAGTTTTAAAAATTCTTTCTCAGATTCGAAAAAGATATTAATAAAATAATAATAATAATAATAATGATAATGATAATGATAATGATAATGATAGTGATAGTGATAGTGATAGTGATAGTGATAGTGATAGTGATAGTGATAGTGATAGTGATAACGATAATGGTAACACTGGGTTACAAAAAAAAAAAAAAAATGGTAAGTTGTCTTAGTTTTTTCTACTGATTTAGAGCAAATCTGCATCGCTGAATCCAAAAATGACACCCATTTTCCCAGATCAGGTCAAGTTTTTCAACTATGTGAATATAGGAAAAATCGTTTTTTTTTTTTTTTTACGAAGTGGAATACATTAGAGCGGCATTTTTGTTTTATTTGTGATACTTATACATCCGATATATATTTTTCATTTTGTTTTCTCACCCAATTTATAATTATCGACATGTTGCAAACATTGATCGGTATCTGTATTGACATCAACATTGCATTACATTGGTAACTATTACAATATCTACTGATCCATGCTGACCATCGATCAGAATTGATCAGTTGATCAGTAGACAGGACACTAATAAAGACAGATGCATGAAAACTAGATGTTTGGTCATCATTGATCATTCAGTGCTGACACTTCCGTTTCTTTGAGCTCCTCGAATG
>NC_051389.1:43534520-43537020 GCF_015228065.2 Penaeus monodon
TCATAAAACTCAAGAAAGTGAATGTAGGGACACTTACAACACTGAAGTGGGCTGGTGCTATACGAGTATATCTCTTGTCACTGTGGAGATTGAAACAGTTTTAAAGACTGGTATAATAACCTTTTCACTATTTTTAATAGGGTCAATAATAGTTAAAGCATGCAATTTTAAACAGTTGCTTTGAACTTAAATTTGCAATGTGACAGCCGGAAGAATAACAATGGAATCTAAGCAACGCGTCATTTTTATATTAATATCTTTAAGGCTATCTTCCTTGTAAATTATATTTTAAAATATCTTACAAATGAAATCAAAGGACGAACTAAAACATACAGAGCTATAAATGTAATGTGTACATGATAAAATCAAACCATAATTCTAAATAAAATTATAGACAAAACTGAAAGAAATGCATTAGAAATCTTAGGACGAGTGCAGCGCCCCTTGCATCCCTCCCACCTCCACCCCTCCACCAAAATACGTCCGTAGTCCAAACGATTTTTTTTTTAATGATTGCCGACGTGATACAAAAAATGGGAGATGGCCAAGAAGCCTAAAACCTCTTCTCCTCAATTTAACTCCGTCAGGATTTGGCCAAGATACGTCTGCTCTTCAAAATCTCATCGTCCCATCCTGTCTACGTAATTGAATAACTTTCTACGAATAAGACATATGTAGCCATGATTTCTGCATCATTTCTCAGATTCAGGTAACAAGACTATTTAACTTGATAGTATCCAGTACAATTTCTGCTTCATTTGCAAGATTATCTGTCGTATTTTTTCTTTTCTTGCATTATCAGACAGAGGTCGATTCATACTTACAGAAACACTAATCGAACTCCAATTTCTCATATTGTAATTCTTAGGTTAGTACTTGGCCTAATGCGAATTTATTATATATCTGATGTCTCCTCACTGTTTCCGATGGAATTATCTGTTCTGATCTTATTGAAATACAGTAATGTTTTTTGAGTGTATATGTTTTCTCATCCATAGTAGCAAAAGGATATTATAATAGCAGGAATTATGACAGTATGAAGAACATCGATTATCAATATAACCAAGATAATGATAAAAAATAAAGATAAATAATATCACACCATTTATGATGGCATTTCCAATAATACTTAATGAAAAACCTTGAAGAAATGGAGAACAGGATAAAATAGAATCCACAGAAACATCCGTTCCGTTTGGACCTGATTCCCAACTCTTGCTTTTTCCCAGTCGAACAAAACTCGGTATTCAATATTTCGTGTTTCGTGAAACTGACGAACAGCCACACTCTTTCCCTCAAAGGGTGAGGTCGTCAAATTTTCTCTCTATAGATATTCTCTCTACTTCCTTCTTTTTTTTCTATTTTCTTTTCTGTCTATTTTTTATCTATCTATTTCTGTTCTTCATCTATTTCTTCTATCTCCCAAACCCCTTCTCTCTACCTTTTCTCTTCTGTTTCTCCACACCCTTTCCCCCCCTTCTCTCTCTCTCTCTCTCTTCCTCTCTCTCTTCTCTCTCTCTCTCTCTTCTCTCTCTCTCTTCTCCTCTCTCTCTCTCTCTCTTTTTATTCTTCTCCCTTCTCTCTTCTTCTTCTCTCTCCTCATTCTCTCTCTCTCTCTCTCTCTCTCTCTCTCCTCTCTCATTCTCATTCTCTCTCTCAAATATCAAGCATCAGAAATGAATGGCTTCAGAGCTGGATGCGATTTCAGGTAGTCGGGGAAGGAATCTCGTTAAAACAGTATTGACTCCTACTGTCAGTGAATTCAGGGCCGGTTGATTCAGGGCGATATTCCTGACTCCACGAAGTTTAGGGTATAACTGCTTTCATGCACACAGAATGGCGATACAAATGTTCGCACAACGCATGACATGACGTTTGTATGGATCAGTGGTCAATGCGCATGTGCAGTGTGACATAGTCATATACTCATCCCCAAAACTAATGTAATATTAATATATATTTAAAAATGATTCTCGACGAAAGACAAAAATACAACTAACGAACTACATACGCGCAAAAAGATCAGCATACTTTCAGTGATATGCGCCCCGTTTGTCTCAGTGGTTATGCCTATCATTACAGTAGTTTATAACAATTAATTCCTTCTCTTCATCTCTCTCTTCATCCTAATGCTCCTTTTAAATTCCTTCCTCTTTCTCTCGTCCCTCATACTCTATCCTTCTTCTATCAAATCATATCTATAAATACTCTTACGTTTCTCTTTTTCTCAGTCTCTTCTATCTTCTCATGGCTTAAGTTTCTCCTCTCTTCCTCTCTTTCTACTTTCTTATCTATTTTTCTCTTCATATTTCATCTACTATTTTTCTACTTCTTATCTATCCAATTTATCTTCGCTTCTCTACCAAATCGTCTCGTATTCTTCTTTAATATTTTTTCTCCTTCTTATTTTTTATTATCTATTTCTATAATAAGCCCTTTTTTCCCCTCCATCTTCTTCTAATATTTTTAAACTTCTCTTTCATCTGTCACAGCTTCTTAC
>NC_051389.1:43552020-43554520 GCF_015228065.2 Penaeus monodon
GAGAGAGAGAGAGTGTGTGTGTGTGTGTGTGTGTGACAGAGAGAGAGAGAGAGAGAGAGAGTGTGTGTGTGTGTGTGTGTGTGTGTGTGTGTGTGTGAGTGAGTGAGTGTGTGTGTGTGTGTGTGTATATATGTGTGTGTGTGTGGTGTATGTGCATACGGGTGTATGTGTTTATGTATGTATCTGTGTGTGTGTGTGATGATAAATATAGAAAGCTTTCAAAGACTCATTTTATCTAACCACACAGCTTCCTTCTTTCGTCCTGCCCGACAGACACAACGGCCACAAACCGCCAGTATTCATGCTGTTTCATGAGTAACTTTTTCATCATCAAGCTCAAAGTTGTGTTGCAAATGACGTCATTACCTTACTGCCAACGGTGCAATAACCGCGATACCGCAGCGGTACCAAAGTTATAGTGTTAATCTTCGTGGTGCGTAGGAACGCTAATATTATACCAAAAATGTGCGACATATGCTAAAAGATGTTTCATAATGGCTGCGTAACCATAAATGCGCTGCAACCATGATAATAATGATAAAGATAATAATTATAATAATAACAATGATGATAATAATAATAATGATAATAATGTTGATAATAATGACACAAAATACCGGCGAGGAGATGCGGTACACTGAACTACCTACGAATAATACAATTTGTGAGGCTTCTGTTGCATAGTTGAAAGGAGGCTAGGTACAGAGAGAAGCCCATCTTTGAAATCAATTAAGTATCTGGCAGCCAACTCTAATTATACCAAATATTTATAAGCCCGTGACGTCAGAGCAATTTATACTTTCCGATATTGGACATAATTAGCATATTCATAGAAAGCGGAGCTGCCGCACACCAAGGCATCCGCCAGAAACGACTTGCCAACCGCGAAGAGCTATCCAAGGACGACCTCACTGCTGACAACATAATCAGCAAACCACACTAACGATGATGTATTAGCATCATGCAACGGACAAAAGAAGAAGCAACAGTTGCAATCGACAGTGCAGAGGAAACGACTCGAACGACATACTTTTCCTCCCTGGGCAGAGCGAGAGAAACGACCCCACACCCTGGTCGTGCGAGCGATGTGCTTGTCCACCTCAGTCACTCCCATTTAGAGCCATGAAGCTGGATGTGTTGGACGGGGCACAGATGCTGGTGCGAGCTGCGTCTCCAGAGGAACTTCAGTCTTCTCACGGTCAGCGCTCCCAGATGAGAGGGGTGGGTTGGGGGGGGGGAGGTAGCTCTTTGTGTATTTGTTTGTTTGCTTTTGTCTCCCTCAGTGGAGAAGGCGCATGCGTATGGCTATTTGTTTGTTTGTGTGTGTGTAAGTGTGTTTGCGTATGTGTGTGTGTGTGTGTGTGTGTGTGTGTGTGTGTGTGTGTGTGTGTGTGTGTGTGTGTGTGTGTGTGTGTGTGTGTGTGTGTGTGTGTGCCTGTTAGTTTGAAATCCCAGGTTTCCCAGGGAAAAATAAAAACAGTTTAATCAAAGCGTGTTTAAGTCTTATTTGGCAATATTGTATAATGTAAACAACCAATGTGCTAACGGATTTGAGCACTGATTATTATTAGTTTTAAAGCCGCTCTTGGTTAGAGTTTCAACAAATAATAGAACCGTAATTCTGCATGACAATTAAGTTTCAAATTAGCATATCAACATATTTACACACAATTAATTTTGATGCGACAAAGGGTTAGTAGATTTTGGTTCTAATAGACTTCAAATCTAATGTCATAGATATCCGGCAGGTTTGCTAAAATTGCGAGGCCCGACCCAATAAATATTCGTTATACGGACATGCATTGACACAGTAAGTTATCGATATTTATCAGTCTATACATGCATATCTGCCAAACAGATAGACAGATAACTATATACATATCAGATAGATAGACAGATATGCATTTATTTCTGTGTATATACATATCCGTATATATGAACATTCACTGGGCCAGGCTTCGCACAATTTTAACAAACCGGCTGGTAGACACGCATGCACTGATACACACACGGACATGTAGATATGTAGAATAATACAGAGAGAGAGAGAGGGGAGGGAGAGAGGAGAGAGAGAGGAGAGAGAAGAGAGAGAGAGAGAGAGGAGAGTGAGAGAGAGAGAGAGAGAGAGAGAGAGGGGGGGAGGGAGAGAGAGGAGAGAGAGAGAGAGAGAGAGAGAGAGAGAGAGAGAGAGAGAGAGAGAGAGAGAGAGAAGGGGGGGAAGGAGAGGACGCGGAGAAGAGACAGATTCCTCCCCACAGCTTTAACGTCACTTCACTCCTGCATCAAGACCCATTTCGCACTCCAAAGCCATCTGCACATCGCCCTTACAGCTGTTCACAAAACATTCCCCAAACATTAAAACGCGTCTCGAGAGCAGCTGATGCCCTTCAGACCCCCGTGTTGTCTCGGACGAGTCGCAAATCCCCACGAGTGATACCAGCCTGGAAGAAAAAGCAACGAGAATGCAGAAGTGTCTCTCTCAGGTGGATTTATAGCTTCA
>NC_051389.1:43559520-43569520 GCF_015228065.2 Penaeus monodon
GTCTTGTTATTGTTGTTTCATTTATCATTATCATTTCTATTACTTTTATCGTTATTATCATCATCATCATCATTATTAGTTGCAATAAAAGTAATAGTAGTGATGATAGTAGTAGTAGTAGTAGTAGTAGTAGTAGTAGTAGTAGTAGTAGTAGTAGTAGTAGCAGTAGTAGTAGTAGTAGTAATTGTAGCAGTAGTGTCCTTAGCCATTACTGTCATTACTATTAATATTGCCATTACGTTTATTATCATCATTAGTATCATTAGTACAGTAGTATTAGTATTACTATCATCACTATTAGTTATCTCTGTTATCATTATTATAATCAACATTGGTATCATTATGATTATCAATATCAATGCTGATATTGACATTTTTGTTATCATCACTATTCATTATAATTATTATTACCATAATCATTATCATTATTACAATTATTATAATTAGTTTTATTAATGACCTTATCAGTAGTAGTATTACCCGTATCATTATTATTATTATTATTATTTTTATTATTATTATTATTATTATTATTATTATTATTATTACCATTATATGTTATCAGCATTATTACTGTTGTTGTTGTTGATATTATTGTTATTGTTATCATCATTATCAGATTTTATCATCTTCACCATCACCATTCTTTTTATCATTGTTATTAATGATATAATTATCATTATCTTCATATGATCATATTTGCAAGCAATTACGTCTCCTCAAGAAGTGCTCTTGTCATGCTTTTTTTTTTTATCCCCACCTTGTTCCAGTGCTTGATTCGCTAATTGATTTTGCAATTTCATGTGTCTTTTGAAATTATATTTTAAGCATAACTGGGCCGGGAGTGTCTGAGGCTCCGAAATGAATATATTACTACTGATGAGACCTCTGTGTCAAAGCTATACCAAGTGATGCTTCCAAAGACAGCGGGATAGAGTGTGTCGAACCTGCACTGCTACCAAATACAAACATTGAAAGGTTTCACTATCGTGTAGACTGAGTCTTGAGAACCTTCTAAAGTATGTCATAAAGTTCCAGCGAGAATTTCGAGATTGATGTGATGCCAGTTTCACTCTATTCATATTATGGTAAATAAATGCTCAAACCAGGTTTACCAGTATTTGAGAAGTGAGGAGACAGTTTATCTTATTCACTTTTCACGAATTATTAGTTATGGAATAGTAATCTGTTTACTCGCCCCTGAATATCAAAAATCTAAACAGAGTGCACCACGCGACTAAAATACCATCACCCTTAGACGAGTACTTAAGAAGTCTGCAATATGAACAAATAATTTTTTTCATAGTAAAATAATTAAATTATATGCAAATGCATGCAAAATAAAAGTAAATGACGTCATAGAACGTATTTAAGACACCATAGGCAGCAATTTTATGAAAGCTTCGGATAGTTTACTAAACATTAATCACATTTGATTTCTAGAGTTAGAGATACAGGGTCCTCTTCATCCTGTGACTTTCCTCTAAAAAATACTGAACTTTACTGCTCATGTACTAAGTGCTAGTAGTCATCCCACCCTTACAACCTCCAAATTTTATAGCGGAAAACGCTTTATAGATTATGCCATTTGGTTTACCTTGATATGAGCACCGCATTTTCAAATCTACTAAAATTAGTAAGGTTTTGCGAGTACTTTGAATATGGTGATACTCCTTTGCAGATAGATCTTGGCCGCTGATAGTTAGGGAGGACATGATAGGATATTGGGGAAAAGTCTAGCAAGTAATATAAGATCCAAGGTCAGATTGTAAATTACTCAATAGTGGGTACTTCACTGTGAATTCACAGCACAGTCCTACATTATTGCAATAGCACTGGATTGCACCCACTGCCTTTTATGAGGGCTGCTGTCACCATGACGCCGACACGGTCAACAACCATCCTCCATGTATCTAGTGCCAAGGCAGAGTGCGCCGAGGCTACAGAAGCACCATAAATCACTCATCCCCCACGCATGGAGACTCCACAACGACGGTACGGTATTATGATCACTTCCAGCCACCACATAAGGCAGCACCACAGACACGAGGCCGGACGTAAACATATGACAGTCATTACGTATAATTCCTTCCACATCGAAGAATGAAGCAATCTCAGCTCCTCCCGGCGTGGTACTTTCCCATACAGTGATATCCCTGTGTGGCAGAAAAAAATCTATTTCATAGAAGACAGGGGTCCTGTGTAAGGAAGTGATTATTCCTATGTCCGCCGCCGATAGATGGCAGCACATCAGTTACATAGAGTATTATCAATGTCATATATTGTGTATCATCGGATGCCACTACTAAATTTCCACTTCAGAAAATTTATCCAATATCTGAGGACCAGGACTGCAGAAATAAAGAGTGAGCTAGGGGCGTTCTAATGCACACAGGAGATGTTTATTGAGTATGGGGGGACGGCAACTCCTACAGAGGGGAAAGGGTATACGAGTAATACAGAAGTGTTCAGGAAGATCACAGTTTCCTTATAATTCATACCAAAATCGAGCGTTACTTTTACCGCGCAGATTCTTTAGATTCCAACATGCCTTCCCAAACTACTGGGACCAAGCCAAGCGGCCTATCATCTCTTTATCTGCATATCAAGCCCGTGTTCTACCAGCCAGACTTACCCTGAAGCATGATTTCTCCAGAGGTCCAATTTTCTGTTCTGGTTACGTCATGAATACATCCCCATCGTATTGATGTGCTTAAGCTGACTTTAAAAGGATTCAAGGATGTTTTAAACTCCATACTGATATTTTTACATGAGGCATGCATCTTTCTTTTATCCAAACTGACCTAAAATACAAAAACTAATCATATTGACATTTTATCGTAAAGGTCAGGTGAAGTCTTATAGGAGAGCTGTTTTTCGTCTGAAATGAAGTTCTACAAACGAAATCTGCATGAAAAATGATTTACCACCACACATTCCTTGTTGACAATCATCGGGGTTCATGATAGGGCATACATGGAAACAATTGCTCGGTGTGATATACGTTGAAGTAAAAACTAAGCAATTGGCTTATTAGTTTACTTTAAACATGTACTTTCAATTAAGAATAAAAACAATCTTGAAATCCGGGCCCAAGACCTTTGGACAAGAGATAGTGTACAGGTAGCAGTAAACTTGGGTTTATGCATAATACTGTTACATGAAAGCAATCTCATTAGAATACCTGTTTACCGTTGATTGCTTCTTTGTAAGCAATATTAACGTAAATTAATAATGAAGACACTATCGTAATTTAACTACATATAAGGATGTCCTATGTATGATGTTTCTAAAAGTTTCTTGATTATCTTTTTTTTAATAAGCTTTCAGTGTAGTAAAGTCATTATTTAGCCATTTCAAGTTTAGCCATTTCAAGTTTACACAGACGAGAGTGAAATAACTTTTAAAGCTGCTCTTGACTTAATCAATAGGACAAAAAGTAACCCGTTATCGAGTAGTTTAACATTAACTCATATTGTTTTACTTTATTTTCAAGTAAACAAAACTATTCAGAGTTATCAGATGTACCATAAGTATCCGAGAAAGCATATGTGCACTACTTATATAAATATTAGTTTGCAATATTTGCGCCTGTACGTAAAGCAGTGTTATTCCTTTTCGTATTATTTTCGTTTATATTAATATCTTTGTAATTTTCAGCATCTGTGGCATCGTTACACTTCTTGACAATTCTTCATTATACTGTAACTGTAATCAGCAATTAATCATCACTGTATATGCAAAATAACACACGTCACATTATCCATTTGTCATTCTTAGATAAGGCCCTCTCATTCCCCCCATCTGTATGAAAAATAAATAAATAAATATATAAATAAATAAAAGAAAACAACGTTGCAACACAGAGCAACGAGCGAGCGCCCCATTAGTCGGAGCGGCCAACGGGAGCAAAGGGGAGGCGAGCATAGCAATGGAGGCATCGTTACCCGCCGGCGCTCCTCCCCTTGAAAATCGTCGCTCCAACGGCGGCTAACGGCTGATGGCTCTGGATTTGCAGGACGTGTGAGCAGGGCCGTCGCTTGAGGAATCTACGCCATAAAACTGGGGTAAAAATCAGCTTGGACCAGTCGTTGCCAGGGATATGGGAAAAAATCCTCTTGCATATTACTCCTCGGAGCGAGACGGTTTAGGAGGCGATGTAAGCCCAAATGCGGGTCGGCATATTTATGTGATCTTAGAGATTTCATGTGAATTCCCACCTCCTTGTATTTCTCCTCGTTTCTCGAAGAATTAAGGCCCTCGAAATATCCTTCCGAATATGTTACGAACATGCTACAAACGTGTACAAAGCATTTTAATGTATCAGTCCTTAGCCTCAAGCATTCTACTTTTTCTTGGACTATTAATGAGTAAATACATATATATGTATGTGTGTGTATCTATCTATCTATCTATCTATCTAAATATATATATCTAAATATATATATATATATATATATATATATATATATATATATATATATATATATATATATATATATATATATATATATATATGTTATAAATTCCACCTGTTCCAAATGGCTCAAGAACCTCGGATTAATGTTTTCTGAATCTTGAATTATAAGATTTTTTCCCGAGCAGATGATAATGGCTCTCCCTCGGCTACAGGCAATTAAATTACCCCCCCCCCCCATTCGAGATTCTGGCTGTGATCTATAGGGGTTGCCGGTTACTTCGACGATACAGAGAAGCAGATGATGTTCCGCAACGAGATGCTATAGTCGTATATATCTTTTATACTCTGATCGGTGGTATATTATTTTACTGCTCTTGTTTATGTGTATGTAATCTTTTTTTTTGTCTTTCTTTCTTTCTTTTCTTTTCTTTTCTTTTCTGGCATTGGGATTCTGTGCAAGAGCCTTCATGGGGTGTTGTTACTTCACGAGGTATGTTTATCCTGCTTTTAATGATGAATGGAACCGCTATCTACATTTTACTTATAATGATCTGCACCTTTTAACTTTTCATCCACCAGCGTTTGCATTGCCATTGTCTATTTTTTTTCTACGAATGCCAATAAGTATTTTCCCCAACCCGATTCTTCATCTCCCTCTATGCAAATCGTACATCATTATTTCACTCCGAAGAAGAGGAACATTCTCACAAATGGAATCCGCGTTCTGTTCAAAACTAAAGATGGCAGAGCAGCCGCTGACCATTACCCCGCGACGTCCGACAACCAGTTCTTGGAGATCCATATAAGCCTTGGCCCGGAATATATTGGAAATTCCACGGTTCTGTCGTCCCTTGGAGGGAATATGAGGTACATTCTTGCAGGCTCTCGGGTGGTGGGACCGGCACCGTGGGGTCAAAGCAGTAGCAGAGGATTTCACGTGCATAGCCAAGTAATCCGGCTCGCTAGGCACCGGGATTTCTCTCGCCACCTCGCCGCCTGCCGCCTGCAATGAGGAGCTGGATGGCATCCTTCAATATATGGCCCTTTGCTCTAAGCATTCCGGTATTTGAGACCAGGCTGCATCATTTAAAGCTTCCTCGTGGAATCTCCGTCAATCTCTCTCTCTTACACATTTTATATGTGTGTGTTCTGCGTGTGTTATGTGTGTGTGTGTGTGTGTGTGTGTGTGTGTGTGTGTGTGTGTGTGTGTGTGTGTGTGTGTGTGTGTGTGTGGTGTCCTTTGTGTATATATATGTATGTGTGTGTGTGTGTGTGTGTGTGTGTAAGTGTGTAAATATATTTATTTATTTATTTATTTATTTATTTATTTATTTATTTATTTATTTATTTATTTATTTATTTATTTATCTATTTATTTATTTATTTATTTATTTATTTATTCATTTATTTATTTATGAATATATGCGTATGTATATGTATATATATATGCAGAGACAGAGAGAGGGAGAAAGAGATGATATGATATATACATATATATATATATATATATATATATATATATATATATATATATATATATATATATATATATATATATATAATTATTTATACACACACACATGCCCATACATATATGTATTTATCTACATCTCACACACACCACACACACACACACACACACACACACACACCACACACACACACACACACACACACACACACACCACACACACACACACACACATATATATATATATATATATAATATATATATATATATATATATATATGTATATACATATATATATACATATATATATATATATATATATATATATATATATATATATATATATATATATATATGTATATATACATATATATATATATATATATATATATATATATATATATATATATATGAATATATAATATGCATATATATAGACACATAAAAAGGAAACTGACTTCATACTTTCAAATAGGCGCGATATAAAAGAAAAAAATAGTTATCAACATAGTATATGTTGGCAGCGACCATAGAATGTTCAGAGGCCAAATTAAATTACACCTCAGAAGGGAAAGGAACAAACTCACACGAAAACCGCAGCCAAATTTACCTAACTTGAAGACCAGAGCGATAGACTTTAACTTTAGCATCAAAAACAGATATTCACTTCTCAGCGACGAAGATCTCAACCTTGACCAAATTAACAAACAGTTCAGTAACATAATAAAGAAAGCTGCACTTGAAGTAGGCAATGAGAACGTCAAACAAAGCTCCAGCAAGCTCTCGATAGAAAGTAAACGGCTTATGCAAAGACTATAAATAAAAAGAAGAGAAAAACAGCTAAAGGGAGACTCGAAATAGCCCATTTTTAAGTTTTCCCATTAATTATGTAGTTTAGTGTGTGTGTCATAGATGGCAGCACTCTCGAAAGGTCATGAACTTCAAGCATTCCTAGCTCCGGACTTATATTTCATTGCATATGTTTGGTGTTAGGGGAAAATAAATAAATAAATAAATTGAACTTTTGGTATATTTCCCATAATTTATTTATATATTATTATTTTTTAATGATATAATTCACAAAAGAAGGATAAATTGTGCAATGAATTTCCCCTGGCTTCAGGCGGGTCACCATACAGGCTTCCGGGCCGCCTGATCCCTGAAGCTACGGATCTGTATAGAAACTCTACGGAATCCTCTGCTTTGCAAGATGACGTGGTTTTGTTGTTTTCCTTTTTTTAAATAATAAAACTGTTTTTATATCCTCTGACTTCCCTTTCCCATTGGTCCGTGATATACATCTACATCAACACTATTTCTACTGCACGTAACACTACTTATACACTACCTTATATTCTATACTTACCTTGTCCTATTCTTTCACTTTTTCGTACTTTCCTGTCTGCTGTTTCTTTTATTTGCCCATTTTTGTATAGTTTTATTATTCTTTTTATTTGTGTATTTTTAAACTTGCTTCAAACTTACCATACACTAGTTAATGATTAAATGAACTGCATTCTGGGTAAAAACATCACCAAGCACAGGAAGCCACCAGTATAAAAGGTCAAGCCAGGTTGGTCAGAAGGAGAGGCTTTTTATCTTGTGTGGTGACAGACCGTTGGATTATTAGCTGGCTGACTGGCGCTTCTCGTGCCGTGGCGGGTTGCCTTTCTTGTTCCAAGTAAGTGTATGGTGTGCTGTCTTGTGTATTGGTTATGTTCGAAAGATTTGTGCGAAATAAATGTATGATATGGAGGCCCTTTTTATGTTGCTTTTTAGTCAGCCAGTGATATTATTTTATTGCTCTGTTTATTGTGACTATGTTATCGCTTTAAATCACCTGAGAGTCATTCTAAAAATACTCCAAACCCACATGGACATTACCTGTAGTTGAGTGCCAAACGAACATTAACTCTGCGGATTTTGATTATCCACTACAAATTGATATTTCACGAAAGAAGGATTAATTGATATTTCAAAAAAGAAGGATTCATTGATATTTCACAAATAAAGGATTAAATTGTATATTTCACAAATTGAACATTAAAGGATTCTCATGGAATGTCAAGATTTAAATGTACTTTGTTATCGCGTCGGTAGAACCAACACTACAAGGACACGAATATGCTTTTACAGATTCAGAACTTAACTTTAACTTCACACCCTCCTTTTGCCTACTAATTATAAGTCAATAATAATCATAACAGTAAATATGATGAAAATAAAAGTGAGACAGGATCAAAACACTCCACTACAACTTGAAAGATATAAGTAATAAATCCTACTTCTTTCGGGATCTTCCTTTCCTACACTTTACTTTGATTTATTGTTCCTACCCCAATTTATTCTTTGATACAGTCGGAATTATCTCCTTTGACTAATTCTTATGTATCCACACCAAGAGAGAGAGAGAGAGAGAGAGAGAGAGAGAAAGAGAGAGAGAGAGAGAGAGAGAGAGAGAGAGAGAGAGAGAGAGAGAGAGAGAGAGAGAGAGAGAGAGAGAGAGAAACACTGGGCTAACGGCAGCATGGCGTGTTGTTTTTACCACTAATTTTCCCAAACCTCTTTCTCTCTTTCTGCATGTGGGAAGAGAGCAGAAACCCGTCTGAAAAACGGTTATGAATATTTGCCAACTCCCCCTCCCTCCATTCAACAAACCATCCTTTTACAGATCATTAATATAACTTAACTCTATTATTTATATCAGATTTTGCTTTACTGATATGCCTTTAAAATTAAACTGCGTAAATAGAAATTTCGGTGGCAATTTACAAGGTCCAGATATATTTACAGTTTTAACCAGTGCACTTGTTAAATGTCGAATCAATATCGTTCTCGACATGAGACCCCCCCCCCTTCAGAAATTATTAACATATTGAAATTTTTGCCCACCATCCATATTAATACTTTATTGGTTCATATGACATAATTACCAGTAGATACATAGAAAATAGATTATGAAAGACCCATAAATGACTGAAAAAGAAACAACACATATATGAACCGAACAGAAACGTATATCAATAAGGCAAATTATCAATTACATACAAAATCAATAAACATATTAGCTAATTTAGAAATGGACACATTATGACATATTTGGTAGTGATACTGGCTCATTTCAGAGAGCGACTTAAGTAATATGTGTAAGTAAATGTAAATGAAATATTGTATGTTGAAAATGTGATCGTAGAATAAGATATTCAGAAAAAAATGATTTAGCCCCGAGAGTCTGTGTATGAAAATTATTTTTGCTGAAAGAGTATCATTAGTAATTAGCAAGTTTAGAATGAATAAAACTGGTTTAAGCGCATCGCTCTGCCCATTAGGACATTCGCCCATACGTGATAAACTTGGGGCCAAGCAGAGATGCAGAAGGGTAGCTACCTTGCTGTCCTCGCTAGTTTCTGGATTTCTTGTACAATCCGATGGCTGCTCCTTCGTTGGTTTTCTGGTTAGTCGCCCATTTGTTAACTCCTGAAGCTATCCCGGCTCAGGAGATAGCTGATCTAACTAGCTGAGCATGCTCTCCGCCTCACTTTGTTGGTTACTCCCCAAAGGGCGTCTTCCTCAACTGTTTTGCTTATGTTGACACCCATGCCTCAGCATTGCTCCGCACATTTTGGTGCCGCACGTCCGTGGTCGTCTCATAACCGTCGCCAACACCTCTTGGACCATGTACGCCATGCCCACTAATCACTTTCCTTTATGTAAACCCATTTACCAATATTACCTTTGCCACCAATGAAATTTGTCAAAATTGGTCTTAATTTTAACATAATAACAAGTAACAAATAAACAATCCCAAACCACCGCGAATATTTCGTAAATGAAATACAATATTATCAAATTGCTGCTGTCAATTTATTAAGATCAATTCTAATACAAATAATGAAATGTTACTTTGGTATCGAGCTACCACCCGGGGGTTTTGACACCTAATATTAATACCCAATTTTAATTTGAGTAGCATGACTTAACGGTCTCTTAGGGATGGATTGACCCGATTCCTCTGCAGAGTGTGCCGAAGATAAAACGGTCGTAAAGACAGTTTTAACCAATTTCTTTCATTCTATAATAAAAAAACAAGTGGTATATTACAATGGGAT
>NC_051389.1:43577020-43583929 GCF_015228065.2 Penaeus monodon
CCCACACACAAACACACACAACACACACACACACACCACACCCACACACACACACACGGACACAAAACAAACACACCCACCCATATATATACATACCTATATATATATATATATATATATATATATATATATATATATATTATATATATATATATATAGATTACTAACATGTATTTTATGTATGTTGTATTTCTGTATTTGTATATATGTGTATATCTATATAATATATATAAAAAATACATAATATAACTTTTTATATATAATTTTGTTTTGATATACATATACACATATATACATATACATAATACATACATACATACATAATACATATATATCTATATTAATAGATTTATATATTATATATATATATAATATATATATATATACATATATATATATATGTATGTATTGTAATGCATTATGTATATGTATATTATGTGTATATGTTTATATCATATATATAAAATATATATAATAATATATTTTGTATATTATCTATATATACCTATTATCATATATATATATATAAATATATATACATATAGTATATATATCTATATATATTATATAATATAATATATATATATATATATATATATAGGTTTTTCTACACATATATGTTATATTAATATATACAGCACATATATAATGTTGTATATAAATCTACACAGATTATGTTTATATATAGTGTATATATAAATAATATAAATCATATATGTTCAATAATATTTATATATATATATATATATATATATATAATATATATATATATATTAATACTATAAATATATTAATACGCAGATTTGTATATATATTTATATATATATGTATATATATTTATATATATATTTGTGATATATAATTAATATATTATGTATATATTAATATCTATATTCCTCTATATATCTATATATATATATATATATATATATATATATATATATATATATATTATATAATTAATCTATATATATAAAGATATATATATATATATATAATAATTATTATAATTACTATCTCTATATATATAATATATCATATATATAGAATAATATAATATATATATATATATATATATATATATCATGATATAATATACATATATATATATATAGATATATATTATATATCTATATTATGATAATATATATATATATAGCTACATATATATATGTATATATATATATATCCTATATATATAATATATATCTATATATATATATATCTCATCTCTATATACCTACTTATTATATATATATCTACATCTATTATCTATATAATCTATCTATCTACTCTTATCTATAATATGTGTGTGTATAAGAAATATCTCTCTATATATATATATCTCAATATATATATATATATCCATAATATCTCTATCTCGATCTATCTCTATATTATATTATTATTATATAGATATATTAAATATATATATATCTATACAATATATATATATATATAATATACTCATATATATATATATATATACTTATATCTCTCTCTTATATGTATATATATCTATATATACTATATATATATATATATATATGTATATTATCATATTATACATATATATCTCTATATATTAATATATATAATACAGATGCTATACATACTTATATATTTATGTATATATATATAATAATATTATATATATATATATATTTAATGTTAATAATATATATATATCGTATAATATAATATATAATGATATATATATATATATTGTGTGTGTGTGTGTGTGTTGTGTGTGTGTATAGAATATACATTTATACATATATATGTATATATATGTCTATATATATATATATAATATATAATATATATATATATATATATATATATATATATAATCGTATTCATCTATATATATAGATGTATATACATATATATATATGTATATAATATATATATATATACATCTATCTCTATACTATCTCATTTACTATATAATCAATCCCTTCTATATATACGTATCTCTCTATATATACTATACTCTCTTATATATATATATCTCTGTCAATATATATATATACATATATATATATTATATCTATATATATATATATCTATATAGTTATATCTATATATACTATGTATCTACATATATTAAGAATATATATAAATAATTTAGTATATCTATATATATTATCTATATATATATATAATATTAATATAGGATATAGAAATATTATAATACAAATATATATATGTATATACTATAACTATATATATATATAATATATATATATATATATATATCTATACATCTCTATATATTATCCTGTATTCTGTCTATCTATTCCTCTCTCATCCATCTCTCGTATCTCTATATCTTATATCTATATATTATTCATATATACCTATATCTCTACATATATTATTATACTATATAATTACATATATATATATATATATATTAATATATTATATATATATATATTATATCTATATCTCCTCTATCTTCTCTCTATACTCTCTATATACTTTACTCTAATATATCTATCTATATACCATATAGCTATCTACCATCATAGAATATATATATCTCTCTATATATATATCTATATATATATTCTCTATTAATATCTCTTGCATACATATATTGCATATCTATTGATATATATTGCTATATAGGACTATATTGATATATATTCTATAATATCTATATTATAATATTCATATATCTATACGTATATCTACTATCTATATCTCATTATATATATATAATATATTCATATATCCAGGTACATATATATCTATCTATATCACTATCTCTCTCTATCTATATATCTATGTATTAATCTATCCTTTTTTTATAATTATACTATATATCGATATCTATATATATCTATATCTATAATATATCTATCTATATATTATATATATTCTATCTATAGAATATATCTATATATGTCCCTGTATTGTCTACTCTTATATAACATGTATCTATATAGATAATATATAGATATATATATCGAGATCAATATCTATATATATGAATATATCTATATATATATATCTATAATATATTATATTATATATATATCTATCTTATCTATATAATATATATAATTCATGTGTCCTATCTATATACGTATATATATTAATATAATTATTATTATATAATATATATCTTATATATATATATATTTATATCTATCTATATGTATATATATCTATTATATATTATATATAATATCTTATATCTATCTCTAATATCTATATATATTACTATCACATATATATTCAATATATATATATATTCGATCTATATATATCTCTATCTCTATCATATCAATCTATCGATATATCTCGCATCTAGCATCAGATAGATCTCGCTATAGCCCCCTCTATATATATATATCATCTCTCTCTCTCTAGCCTCTCTCTCTATATATCTCTTATATATTTATATATATATTACCTATCTCTATATATATCTATATTATATCCTATCTATCTATATAATATATATCATCTTTATGTAAATATCATATATCTATATCTCTATATATAGACTATAATATAATCCTATCTCTATGAATCTATCTATAGATCTAATATCTTATACTATCTATATACTTAATATATTATATATTACATATATCTATATTCCATCTCTCTCTACTCTATATATCTATATACTCTATATATATAATATCTATACTCTATATATATATATAGATATATCTATAGGTGTGTATGTATTATATATCTATTAAGCTATAATAATATCTATATATCTATCTATCTATATCTCTCTTATATCTATATATATATCATCTCTTGTCTCTAGATATAGTCTATCTATATATATATATATATATTATACATATATATGATATATATCTATTTATATATGTATTCTAATATATAGCACTACCTACATCCTCTATCTATATCTCTCTATATCTCTCTCTATATCTCTCTACTCCTACTCTCTCTTCTCTCTATCTCATATCTCTCTGTATCTCTATCTATATATATATATCTCTACTCTATATATATATCTATATAGTATCTCTTGCTTATGTATCTATCTCTCTGTCTGATATATACCTACTACATCTCTTCTCTATCTACTCTACTCTTATATGATCTCTCGTTCTATCTCTCATCTATCTCTCTTCTGTCTCTATTCTCTTATATCTATATCTCTACTAGTCGTATCTCTCTATATATATACTATCTATATCTCTCTATGTCTCTGCTTCATATATATCTATCCATCCCTCTCTCTCTCCCTCTATATCTTCTCCTCCTTTCTCTCTCTAGAGCTACTATATCTCTATATCTATCCTACTCTATACATCTATATACTATCTAAGCTCTATATCTCATATACTCTCTCTACTTCGCTCTCTCTCTCTTCATCTATCTCTATATCTCTCCTCTCTTCGCCTCTCTCTATATACTCTATCGCTCGTATATTATATATTCATAGTATTTATATCTCTGTTTCTCTGTATACCTTACTCCCTCTCACTACTAGATATCTCCTATATTCTATCTACTATACTCTATCTCTATCTCTATCTCTCTCTTCCTATCTATCTAATCATATATTCTCTCATCAGATATCTCTCTATACTCATACTATATCATATATATCTATATCTATATCTCCTCTCTCTCTCCGCGAGCGCGCTGCGAGGAGAGAGCGAGCGAGAGCAGCGCGCGCGATTTCTCTCCTCTCTACCTCTATCTCTCTTCATCTATTACTCTCTCTCCTCTCTTCTCGTCTAGCAATTCGCTCTCCTATCTTACTCTCTCTTCTCTGATCTGTCTCTTCCCTATTCCCTATACATCTCTACCCATATTTACCTACACCCCCACACCCCCCCACACCCCCCCCCCCCGCCCCCCCCATCCCCACCCCCCACCTCTCTTCTAGTGCCGCGCTGTGAACGAGGCTTCTCTGCCCATTTCATCTGAGGCAGACAATTGTACCCGGCAAGACGTTCGCATTGTTCTGGGTGACTTGAATGCGGTATTCGGCTGTGATCGAGCTGTCTCCGAGATGTCTATCGGTCCTCATGGCTCGGGAGTTGATCCCAGCAGCAAGAACAGCCTCCTTCTCCAGGACTTTGCTAGGTCACAGAGATTGAAGATTTCTGGCTCCTGGTATCAGTGCTCTAACCAATATCACTGGACATGGTATACAGGTACAGGTACAGCGATACAGGTATTGTGGCCAAGGAAATCAACCACATTCTTGTCAGCACTCACTGGAGAATCCTCCAGAATTACAGGGTTTACCGGAGTGCAGAGCTGTTTAGCACTGACCATAGGTTGGAAGCAGTATATATATATATATATACATATACTGTAGTATATATATTTTTTGGTGCGTAGGGCTCGGGCACTGCTGAGAGGCTACAAGGAACGCTTCATCAGGAGTTTTGCTAAGGAGGTTAAAGGGCATTTCTTAGTAAATGACCTAAGCCCTGAGAAAACTGACCTCTAAGCCCTCCCCGCACATGACTTCAGTCTGCTCATTGGATGGACAGATCATTTAGATCATGTTGGGGTTCATGAACATTAGTATTTTGAGCAACGGTACCAGGTAGACCCTCCAGCCGTTAGTTCGGATGCAAGTGGTATCACAATGCCTGTACCAGACCCACCCATCAGCAAGGAACCTCCTACCGTAACTGAGGTTTAGATGGGGATATCTAAGCTGAAGAGTGGGAAAGCTTTAGGTATATGTGATATTCCTTACATGATCTGCTAAAGGCTGGGAGTGAACGGGGCTTGCATGCGGTCTTGATTTCCTTGGCCACAAGACCTGTATTTCGTTCCCATGTCCTTTTGGGTTTAGGTTAAGCCAAAAAAGGGGGTTTTTTTGCCGGGGAAAGGGGTTTTTGCGGGGGACCCCCCAAGAGGGACCCTTGAAACCCCACCCGGCCCTTAATACCCAAACAATGGGGAACGTCTTTCCGGGGACAATTGTCGCCCCAGATGTGAATTTTGGGAGAGAATGCCTCTTTTACACTTTTACAATAAAGGGGTTTTTTTGGGGGTGTATGGGTGGGTGTGGGTGGGTGTGGGGGGGGGGGGGGGGGGTTTGGGGGGGGGGGGGGGTGTGGGGGTGGGGTGGGGTTAAAAAGGTAAAGAAGATAATTTAAAACAAAAATAAAATAAGAGAAAAAGAAAAACAAAATTTTATAAAAAAAAAGAAATTTAAGCAAAATTTAAAAAATAATTTTAAAAAAAATAAAAAAAAAAAAATAAAAATTAATATTTAAAAAAATAAAAAATTTAATAAAAAAAAATTTTTAAAACCCCACAACACACAACACACACACACACACAACACACACACAACCAACACACACACACACACACTAATAATAAAATATAATTAAAAATAAATATATAATAAAAATATAAATAAACAATAATAAAATTTTAAAACATTTAAAAAATTATATATATATATATATATATATATATGTAAAATATATATATATTATATAATATAAAATATAATTATATAAAAAATAAAATATAAAATATAAGTATATTACATTAATTTAAAATATATATTTTATATATATTAATATAGATAAAATATTTTATATATAATATATATTTTATAATATAATTAAAAATATATTATATATATATATATATATATATATATATTGAAAATTATATATTATATATAAAAATATTAATATTAATATACATTTTAATATAAAATATATTATATATATATATATTAATATATATAGAATATATTATATATATATATATATCTATATCATGATATATATATATATATATATAATATATATATATATATATTATCTATATACATATATAAATATATATCTATTACTATATATATATTTACTATATATATATATTAATATATTATATATATTAATATATATATATATA
>NC_051389.1:43584029-43597700 GCF_015228065.2 Penaeus monodon
TTTAAATTTTAAAAAATTTATTATTATTATATAGTATATTATAATATATTTTTATATATATATATATATATATATATATATATTTATATATATATATATATTTAAATAAATTTAATATATATATAATATATATATATTATATATTATTATATATAATATATATATATCTATATATATATATACATATATATACATATATATATATATTATATATATATTATATATATATTATATATATATTATATATATATTCACTCTTTGGTGCGTAGGGCTCGGACATTAGTGAGAAGGGGACAAGAAACAGCTCATCAGGATTCTTGCTGAGGAGGTTAAAGGATATTTCTTGGTATATGACCTTCGCCCTGCCTACCAAGCCCTGAGAAAGCTGAACTCTTAAGCACTCCTCGCAGATGAATGTAGTCTGCTCAGTGGATGGACAGATCATCTCAGATCATGTTGACGTTCGTGAATGTTGAGCTGAGTATTTTGATCAGCTTTACCAGGGTAGACCCTCCAATAGTTAGCTTGGATGCAAGTGATATCACAATACCTGTGCCAGACCCACATATCAGTGAGGAACCTCCTACCCAAACGGAGGTTAGGATAGCGATTTCCAAGCTGAAGTGTGGGAAAGCTGCAGGCATATGTGATATCCCTGCTGAACTTCTAAAGGCTGGGGCCGGGGCTTGCGTTGCAGTCTTGACTGCCATCTGGTAGTCTGGTACCATTCCTCCTGAGGGGCGTGGTTATCCCTCTCTGGAAGGGGAAAGGGGATCGTTGGGACTCTAGCAACTACCGTGGCATTACACTATTCAGCATACCAGGCAAAGTCTTCGCCCACATTCTTCTGAAACAGATGTGTGACCACCTATTCAGGCACCAGAGACCAGAGCAGTCTAGATTCACTCCTGGCAAGTCCACAATAGACAAAATATTAGCGCTTCGAGTAATTGTGGAACGCCGTTGTGAGTTTGGTCGTGGGTTTCTTGCAGCCTACATCAACCTCAAGAAGGAGTTTGACTCGGTGCATCGAGAATCGCTATGGGCGATCCTGAGACTCAGGGGAATTCCGACACAGATTACTGGTCTAATAGCAAGCCTATACCGGTACTGAAAGTGCTGAAAGGGTGGTGGGAGCCTGTCAAACTTCTTCCCTGTTAATTCAGGAGTGAGACAAGCCTGTGTCCTTGCACAAACATTTTCCAACACCTGCATGGACTGGAAAATGGTGGGGGTTCTTGATGCATTTAGCAATGAGGCGAAGCCCTTAGGCCTAACGGTCTCCTGGACCAAGACCAAGAATCAGGACTTTGGGGATCTGTTAGGGGAACCCATTCAGTCGATTCATGCTTGCAGTGAGGACATTGAAGTCACAGAGAGGTTACATACCTTAGTAGCGTAGTCCACATCTCTGGGCTGTCAGACGTCAGTAGAAGGATTGGTCTGGCAAAAGGAGCCATGAACTTGATCAACAAGAGCATTTGGAGATGTCGGTACCTGTGCAGAAAGACCAAGCTACGTGTCTTCAAGGCCTTGATACTGCCAGTTTTGCTCTATGGAAGCGAAACCTGGACGCTATCTAGTGACTTGGCGTCTCGTCTTGATGCCTTTTGTAACAGTTGGGAGGACCAAGTGTCCAACTGACGGGTACACCATGAGACTGACTTGGGACCTGTTACTTGCATAATCCAGGATCGCCAACTCAGGCTATATGGACACCTAGCTCGTTTCCTTGTGGATGACCTTGCCCATCGGGTTTGTCTCTTTGAGACAATCCTCGGTGGAAGAGGCCCATGAGACGACCCAGGAGGTCATGGCTTGGGCAGCTCGACAAGACCTGTCGCGAGGAATTAGAGATGGGCCGAGGGCCTGTCTGGAGACTGGCCATGAGAGACCCTCGTGGATGAAAATGAAGGGTGGATGCAGCCACGCACCCCAATGGCGTTAGCCCCTTGATGATATTAATATATATTACATAGATATATTATATATATGTGTGTGTGATATATAATATACATATATATATGCAATATACATATAGTATACATATATTATATATGCATATATATATATATATATATATATATATATATATATATATAAATATATATATATATATATATATATATATATGTATCTATATATCATATAAATATGGATAGATAGATATTAAAAGATTTATATGTATTTATAATATATATAATATAAAGGATGCAGGTGTCTGCCCTGCTTTCCTTTTTTCTGGCATTTGTATGACTTAAGCAAGCACCCACCTTCGAAGTGAGAATCTGCATAAAAGGACATGTTTGGTCCGATGGAGAGGGAGAGACAGCAAACAGACCAAGCCTCACAGGGCCCGGCTCGACGACCTCGTCCTCGACCCTGGGGACACGGGGGTCTCTTGGGGGTCTCACAACAATAAATGCAGCAAGCCAAGACCCTTTTCATTCACCTACACCAAGGCCATTCTCTCTCGTTGATATCTGTCGCCAAGCAGTGCTTAAGAAACTCTCTTGTTGACATCTGGTGGCAAGCGGTGCTCAAGAAAATCTTTTGTTGATATCTGATGGTAATGGTAACCAAGAACCCTATGGCCAATGCCTGTTGTCGATCCACGCTATCTACCGACAAGGTTCTCCTGTCAAAGCGCCTCTTCACCTCCCTTAATGTCCAGCCATCGCTATCAAAACTTTTTCCGATCCATGCCTACATACATCATGTCTGCCCTACTACTTCGTGCTGACCACTCATGCGTGTGCTATCCTCCTGTTGAAATTGCTGAAGACACATCCTCGCATTCTCAGCCGCCACACTTGCCAATTGTTTGCTTGTTCATTACCCTGTTTAACATTTAACCCACTTACTTGACCACTCTACAGGGAAATCACTCTAGGATTATAAATTCTACCAAGTGCCATTACTTTGACTTATAACTAACCCAACTATCTTTCTTGACGTCATCTCGAGGTTCGATATCTTGTCGTCAGTTATGCGGGTTTTTGCCTTAGTTTTAAGATTTTGGTGAATATGTAACATGTAACTAACTGATGGTAGTCTCTCCTGATGCAAATAATGTCGACACATTGCAGACACCATGTTTTATATAGGTTTACATAGTTATCGTTGCAAATTAATTTTAAGCCAGCTCATGGCCGTAAACAAAGGAATCACGCCCCACTGCACCAAGAAATTACAAACATGATTGACGCGCCCGAGACGCGAACAGTTAAAATGAAGTTCTGGCCCAGTTGCGTCCATGTATCCGAAGCACAATCCTTGCATAAATAGCCTGAAGATACGGATTTCTCGTCCAGTTTTTTTTTTATGAACTCGCTACTCCTAATTAACTATTCACTTGACACATTACTGTCTTGTGACAAACTGTTCTTATTACACTCTCATTTTCTTGCAACTTAATAAGGTGATTGACAAACATATTAGCCATCTCCTGAACCCTTTACTGGCTCCGTACACTTATATTTCAGCTTCTGAAGACAATGTGACCTCCTTGCACCTCAGTGAAAAAGCTACTGCCACACCTGCTACTCTGGCCCGTGACGACCCTATTAACCATCGGTTCACCATCTGTATGATGCTGATCAGAACCTGTATCCCTAGGTGCCTATTGCAGTATTTCAAGTGTTGGAGATGGTTCGAGGGCAAGCCTTGCACATGACAGAGCAATGTATTCAATACATAGCAAGAACAGACTGTATGTTTCACACCTAAGTACCCAGCAACTGCATTTCCTCCTTGGGCGGATGCAGTTTTCCTGCTCTGCTTTCTCTTTTAGCACTTGGACGACATAAGTAAGCATCTGCCTGGAAGGGAGTCTGCATAAAAGGACACGTTTGTCAGACATAGAGGAGACAGCAGACAGATTGTGAGGTCTTCAACTCTCCCCCCACAGGCCATACCCACCATCTACCCCCCACCCCACTTTCTTACCCGATTCTTCCATCCCGCTTGTACCTTTATTCACTCTCTTATCTCACTATTTCATTCCCGTCTACTCCTCGGCTTATTTCTCCCCCCCCCACTTCTTGTTTTCCTAGCTTGTTCTACTTTCTACTTCTATTCCCATCTCATCCTACTTCCATCCTATCTGTATCCTGCCTTGTATCCTCTAGCATTTCCTCACATACCCCTCTTATTCGCACCCTCTTCTTGTCCCTTCACTTTTTCACTTCCTTCTAATTCTACGCTAATTTCCGCTTTTTCCATTCCCTTTTCCCGTTTGTCTTTAATAAAAACACCTGAAATTTGTTATAATAATAAAAGGAACGTAAATTATATACATGATATTTAAATTAGAAGGAAACACTGGCTAGCCAACCCGTTTCTGGCCCCAAAGAACTGCTTTCCATTTCCTGTCGCCATCTTAGAGAAATAAGTATTTCAGGCGCTATTTCATCGTTTAAGGGCCAAATGTCTGTTAAAAAACTACACCATCTTCCTTCTCAGTAAGGACCGTCCAAGGAGTCTCCGTTCGTTCGTCAGCGTCTCCTGTAAGCAGGTCCCCTGCAGCGTCGCCTTCTGCGCCATCTATTTGTTCTTTTCCCCCACCGCCGGTGCCAGGGTTGTCGGGGGGGGGGGCGAAAGCAGCAAGTAGGAAGCTGAGACAAAACTGCTCACTACAATAATTCACAGGGAGAGTCGAGCACAGGCGAACCCGTGTACGATGGTCTTTTTCTACGTGCTTTTTTCGTTTTTTAACACCTTTTGTAACTATTTTAAATAAACACCTTTGATTTGATAATGCTATTACAGGTTTCACAAGATAGCGTAAAGGGGATTTTCGTTTTTTTTTTTCTTGCGAAGCATTTTTTTTTATTTTTTTTTTTTAAAATTTTTTAAATTTATTTTGCAATTAAGTTCAAATTTTTTTTATTGGTTTCTTTTTTTTTGGTTCTTTTTTTAAACCTTTTTTCAGAAAAAAATTACATAGTTTACGATTTTAGTAATAAATTTGGAGCGATTTTTTACGTTTTTTTTTTTAAAATTTATATCCCCTCATGTTTTTTTTGTTTTGTTTGGTTTTTTTTTTTGATGTTTTTTTTTTATAAACATTTTTATATTTATTTTTTACATTTTATGTGCTACGTTTCGTTCGGGGAGTTAATGTAACCCAAATTTTTGTTAAAAAAATGAGTGCTCGCTTTTCCCCGATGGTCGCAGACTAAAATTTAATCCCTAAAAAAAATTTTCGGCACCATTAGTGACTTTGGGATCAGGGCAGAATACCAGCCCACTCTTAAATTATACACAAACGCCCTTCCAGTCCCCCCCCCACACACACAAACGCGACTCCTCAAAATCCTATGCTGAGGACTGATAAACTTAGCTCGAACAATGCGATTCAGGGTCTTTCGGGGCAAAAATGGCGAATCGACCTTTTTTCGAGAGGGGAGAAAAAATGGCGTATGAAGAAAAACGGCAAAAACAAAAGTTTTTTTGCAAGACCACGAAAATTTTATTTTACTTTTACCTAACACCTTCGACAGACTACAGCAATCCCAAGTCAGATCCTTTTTTGTACCATCCTTGGTGCATAGAAATTTAAAAGGGCAGCTTGCAAAAAAAAAAAAAAAAAAAAAAAAAAAAAAAAAACTACATTCGCTTGTCGTTTTAAAAGTGGGGCCCCCACGCACGAAGTCTCTATAAAAAACACTGATAACCCTTTCCTCTCACACACACAAACCACACACACACACACACCACCACCATTGCACTAAAACGGGCTGCTAATAACAAACGAAAAACTTGCTTTTTCCCGAATAAAGCACTCAGAGGTCTAAGGGTAGTTTTGGATCGATTTGTTACAACTCTAAAACCCCAAAAGGAAGTTACTGCTTCCTTGAAATTGATGGAGAATTTGGGTCTGAAACAGCCGAAACACTTCGGCTTGGCATCCCGACTGAGGATAGATCAACACTATCTTTCGGCCCGGGCCCGGAGACGGGATTGGGCCATGATTTTGTTGTTGTTTAACCTTTTTGTTTCCTAAATTTAAAATTTTACCTCACCTTTTCCACAGTCCTCATATCCCCCTTTTAAATACTTCACCTGTCACCTGACGCTTCATGACTGCCCTAGATTCCCCACCATCTCATGATCCTTGCCCTAGCGTGCCGGGCGAAGGGGAACCTTTTTTTAAACACCACCTCCGAGCTCCAACCGCTTTAAAAACATAGGTTATCGAGGGGTAGCCCGGGGTCTTGGTCGAGGAGGCCGTGCCAGAGCGCATCGCAGAGGTGCCTAAACGTTAAATTTTTCCCAAACCCCTCCCGGGTTTGCCGAGAATCCGTGTGTTCGTATAGCGGGGTCCCTAGTGCGGGCCCTTACTCACTTCCCACAAAAACGCCCCAGCGCGGACCCAGTGCGGGGGACGCGTCAAGGTGAGGCACCCCCACTGAAACGGAAGGGTTTAAGATGGTGCTGGCCACCCTACCTTTCCTATATCAACAAAAACCCCCCCACAACTATTACCCCCAAAATTTCCCCGCAGCTGGGGTTTAAACCCCAGTGCTTTTTCTTTTAAAATTAATTTTTTTCCACCCCTTATTCTATCTTCCCCATTTTCATTCCCATTTTTTTTCCAAAAAATTTTGTTTGTGCCCATTATTTTCGAAAAGTTTTTGTTTTTAAAAAAATGAAAGAATATCTGTTTAATTTTAGGGGGAGGCAAGGCGTTTCTTGCACAACATTTTCAAACGTTTGGATGAATAATGGGGAGAGCTATAGCCAAAGTCAGTGGGAGTAAAAATAGGAATATCAAGGTCCAGACCTTTACTTGCCCATAGTTGAAACCCACGAAGTCCCTTTGAGACGGTGGGGGGTTTTCAAGCATTTAGCAAGGGTGAAGCCCCTTTGGGCCCAGAGGTTTTTGGACCAAGACCAAGTTTTGGGTTTTGGGGGGTTTTTAGGGGAAAAGTTTAAAAGATCCAGCTTTCCCGTGAGGGCGTTGAAGTTACAGAGAGTTTTAAAACCTTGGTAGATAGCCATCTCAATGGACAAGTCAATGGGCAGATTGGTTGGTAAAAAGAGCATTTGGAGATGTTGGTACCTAGAGGACCAAGTGTCTTAAGTCTTAAGGCTTAATACTGCCAGTTTCTCTATGGAAGCGCACCTGGACTCTATCCAGTCTCTTTGGGGTCTTGATGCCCTTTGCTGGATCATGGGGTACAGTTGGCAGGGGCCCTGGTCCCAAACCCCGGTTACACCGGAGACGGGGATGGGGCTGTACTTGCAAATGGGGATCGCAACCAGGCATATGGGGACCCGTGTTTCCTGGGGACGACCCTTTCCCCTCGGTTTTCTCTTTGGGGAGCAAAACCCGGGGGGAGAAAGCCTGTGGGACGACCCAGGGAGAACCATGATTGGGCCAGTTGACGAGACCTGTCGTGAGGAAATTAGAGATGGTTCGTGGGCGCCTGGAGGAACCTCGCCTCGAGGGATCGGGGCTGGAAGCAGAGGTGGATGCGCCATGCGCCCCCGTCACGGGCGTTGCCCCTTGATGGTGTTGTGATGATAACTGTGACTATACTTTGGTTGACATATCTGGTTTACACCGTGGACGCTGGAAGCAAGTGTATGCCCTTTTACTTGCCTAGGTTGTATCTATGCTGGATTTGCTTTTCCTTATTTTGTATTTATTATTTTTTTTTGTGTGTGTGAACCATGTATGTTTTTACTTTTTAATTACTTTTACTTTGTCTTTTACTCGTTTCATTTATCCATGCTTTACTCTGTTATTTCCTTTATTCAGCTTTGCTTTTTACTTCTGTTATTTTTCGATCTCATTATTCCCTCATGTCACTTTACTTCTTCTGTCTTGTACTCCGGAGGCAGTTGGCTTGTGTAAAGTCCCTACTGGGGTCCAGCACTTCAGAGGGGAGAGAGAAGAGAGGGGAGAGAGAGAGAGAAGAGGGGGGAGAGAGAGAGAGAGAGAGAGGGGAGAGAGAGAAGAGAGAGGGGAGAGAGAGAGAGAGAGGGGAGAGAGGAAGAATGAGAGAGAGAGAGAGAGAGAGCGTGACTGCGAATGCGTGCGGCGTGCGTGTGTGCGAGTGCCGCGAGCGGGTGTGTGGTGTGCGGTGCTTGGGTGTATGTGAGCCGGGACGTGGCGTGCGTGCTGGTGTGTAGGGTGGGGGTCGGGTGCGGGCGGGCGGGCGTGGCGTGGTGTGGGGGGGGAGGGTGGAGGGCGCGGCGAGGGGGTGGGGGGGGGGGGGGCGGAGGAGGAAGAAAAGGGGCAGGGCAAGGAGAGAGGACGCTCGGGCCAGGGAGGGGGAACAGGGAAATGGGACAATGAAGCAGGAGGGAAGCCGAGGGGAGGAAGTACAAGGAAAGCATATGCCATGAAGGAAAAAGGGGGCAAGGGAATATGAAGGGCAAAGGGCACGGATAAACCGAAGGGGAGGTCAAGGGTGGGAAAAACCTGGGGAGAGGGAGGAAGACAGAGCGAAAAGGAGGAGAGAACAAGAAAGCTCGAGAGGCGATAGGGAGATGAAGGTGAGGGGGAGGGGTAGGGAGAGAGAAAAAAAAAAAAAAAAAAAAAAGAGATATGAGCATAGATGAGAAGAGAGAGAGGAGAGAGAGAGAGCAGAGAGAGAGAGAGAGAGAGAGAGTTAGATAGAGATTAAACAGAGAGAAGAAGAAAGAATAGAGAAGAATGAGAAGCAAGAGAGGAGAGTACAGAGAGAACAGAGAGAAGAGGAGAAGAGAAGAGAAGAGGAGAAGATAGCGAGAGAGAGAGAGAGATAGAGAGAGAGAGGAGAGACGATAAGAGAAGATTAGAGGGAGAGAGAGAGTAGAGAAGAGAGAGAAATAATATAGATTGAAAGAAAAGAGAGTAGAAGAGAGATAGAAAGCGATGAGAGAAGAGAGAGAAGAGAGAGAGAAAAGAAGATAAGAGAGAGAGAAAAGATAGAGAATCTATAGAGATGAGAGAAAGATATAGAGAAGGAGGAGAGAGAGAGGATAGAGTATAGAAATATATATGAGATGTGAGAGAGAGAAGAGGAGAAGGAGAGAGAGAGAAGAGAGAGAGAGAGAGATAGCGAGTATAGAGATAAGATATAGAGACTGAGAGAGTACAGAAGAGATAGACATAAGAGATAGAGTAGACATAAGAGAGATATATAGAGATAGTATATAGATATATATTAGAGTATCAGATAGAATACTAGGATGATGATAAATGCATAGATATGATATATATAGATATATATATATTGATATCATATTATATATATACAATATAGTTATATATTATATAAATCATAATAAATATATATTATCTATATTATATATTATATATACATAGATAATTATATAACATATAAACTCAAGATATATATATAAATCCCTATATACTATACATATATACAATAGATATAATAGTTAGTATATATCGATATATATTATAGTATACTATATATATATAATATGATATATGCAATATACTATAGGCATATAGTAGATTATAGGCAATATATATATTATATATATAATAGATATATATATAAGTTTAGATTTATATATAAATTAGGTATGTTAATTATATATGCATAAATATTACATATATATATACCAGTATACATATACCATATAGATATGTATGTAAATATGTATGTATGTGGGAATATATATATAATAATATATATATATTATAATATAGTATTAATAAAAAATTAGATATATAATATATTTATGCACATATATATATCTATATATACATATATATGTATGCATATACTATGATATATAAATATATATATAAATAAATATATATATATCTATGTATATAGATAGATGTATATATATATGTATATATATGTGTGTAATATCATAATATAGATATATAATATCTATATAAGTATATAATATAGATATATTATATATGTGCTGTGTGTGTGGTGTGTGTGTGTGGTGTGTGTGTGTGTGTGTATAATAGTGGCACACCTTCTTTTAGTGGGTCGTGTGGCATGGTTGGTTTTGCACTGGACCTCCCGGTTCATAACACGGAGTGACCTAAGGTTCGAGTCATGGTCAGGGAGGTATTATCGATATTCAATGCGGCCATTGATGATTCCATCTTTATAAAAATATACCTCAGGAACACTGACTATAGGATTGAACGTGCTAAATCAATTTCCATCGAGTGCCCACGGGGAGTGAGCGTAAACTGTCGCTGTCATACTCACGTATGAGTAGACAGGTAATGTTTATGGAGCTAGTAAGATCTAGTTCCCACTCCTTTTAGGGGTCGTGTGGCATGGTGGTTTAGCACTGGCCTCCTGGGTTTTCAGTACCCCGGAGTGACCTAGATTCGAGTCCTGGTCAGGAAGGGTGTTATTTGTATGTAGATATCTATTATATATATATATATAAAGATCTATATATATATAGATATATATTTATAGATAACATATATCATATATATTGTGTGTGGGTGTGTGTGTGTGTGTGTATATACTATATATATCCAGATACTATATTCTTATATCGTGAGATTATAAGATATAGATATATAGAGATACAGACACGAGGTATAGAGATGTAGAATATATCTAGAGAGATAGTAGAGAGAGCGAGAGAGGGATAGAGATAGATATGGAGAGAAGAGATATGAGAGAGAGAGAGGGATAGAGAGAATATGGGAGATGTGGGGAGATAGAGAGAGAATTAGAGAGAGAGCGTAGAGAGATGATAGAGAGAGATAAAAGAGAGAGAGAGATGAAAGATACGCCAGAGATGAGATATAGAGAGAGAGATATGAGAGATTAGTAGAGAGAGAATAGAGAGAGATGAGAGAGATAGGGAGAGAGAGAGCGAGATGCGATATATATAGATAGTAGAGTCTATGATATATGATGCGTAGAGACGTAGATCTAGAGATAGAGAGAGATATGATATGATCGATAGATAGAGATAGAGAGAGAAGACGCAGGTAGAGGATAGAGAGATTGAGAGAAGAGAGCGTAGAGAGATCGGAGACATCCAGGAATAGAGAGAGAGAGAAAGATATGAGAGGAGTAGATAGTATGAGAGTATATAGATATAGAGATAGATGAGTACTAGATATATCCGAAATAGAAGATAGAGAGAGATCGTACAGAGATAGCATAGTATAGTATAGTATATATGATAGATATTTGATAGAGATAGATTCGACGAGATATATGATTTATATATGCGTAGAGAGAGATAGATAGATCATATATCTATATAGATTATATATATTAAATTAAAAAAAATATTTATTATATATATATTATAAAAAATATATATACTATATATATAAATATATATATAATATATTAATATATATATATATATATATATATTATATAAAAAATTTTAATATATAATATTTTAATAAATTATATATATAATATATATTATTTGTATAAATACTATAATAATATATTTTAAAAATAAAATAAATATAAAAAGTAAAATTTTTAAAAATATTTAAATTAAATAAAAATTAAGAATATAAAAATTTATATAAAAATTTTAAACTTTAAAAATAATAATATATATATATATATATAAAAATTATATATGTAATATATGTATTTATGTGTGTGTGTTGTGTGTGTGTGGTTGTTTTGTGTTGTGTGTGTGGTGTGTGTGTGTGGTGGTGTGTGGGGTGTGTGTGTGTGGGGTGTGTGTGTGTTGTTTTGGTGGTGGCGCGCGCGGATGTATATATAAAATATATATATATGTATAAAAAATTATATATATGTGTATATTAATATATATTATATAAAAATAAATAAGAATTAAAAGAAAAAGAGGAGAAAATAAAAAAAAATAGAAAAGAAAGAAAAAGATGGAAGATGGAGAAAAGGATAAAAATGAATAAAAAAAGAAAGGGGGTAATTAAATAAATAAAGGGAAATAAAATGAAAAAGGAAAAAGAAAAAATTAAAAAAAAAAAAAAAAAAAAAGAGATAAAAAATTAAAGAAAAAGAAAAAAAAAAATTATAAAAAAAAAAAAATAAAAAAAATTTTTAAATTTTAAAATATTAGAGAAATATTTTAAATTATATATATAATCATATTTGGAATAAAATTTTAAAATTTAATAAAAATAATATAATAGTGGATATAAATATATTATAAAATAAGAATATATAATTGGGAGATAGAAAGAAAAGAGAAATATAAAAATGGATAAAAGATATAAAAATAAAATTTAAGAGAGTAGATATAAAAAATTAAAATTTTAAAGGGGAAGATGGATAATAAATTGTAGAGAAAAATATATATATAAATAATTAATATTAAGATATTATTATAAAATTTAAGGGAAAAAAACAATAAAAAAAACCCCAAATAAAAGTAAAGAAATAAATAATTTAAAATATAAATAAAAATAAATATAAAATAATATTATAATAATAATATATATAAAATATTATATAATAATAAATAATAAATATAATATATAAAACATTTTAATACATTAAAAAATTATATATTAATTTTAAAATTATAACAAAATTTTTAACATATAATTATAATATATAATTTTTCATACATAATAATATAAAAAATATTATATTATATTATAATAATTATATAAAATTTTAATTTATATATAAATAAAAAAATTTTTTAAAAATATAATTTTATAAACATACGCGCGCGCGCGAAAACACACACACACACACCAAACACACACACACACCCCCAACAACACAACAACACCACACACACACACACACAACCCCCACAAAACACACACACCCCACACAAACACACACACACACATATATATACATATAGATAAATAAATATATATATATATATATATTATATATAAATTAATATTATATATAATTTTTTATAATTATAATATTATATATTTTTTTATATATAATATATATTATAAATATAAAAATTTATACCATTTTATATTATATATTATATATAGATTTTATATTAAAAATAATACGAATATATATATATAAAAATATAATAAATATATATTAATTTTTATTTTAATATAGTATAGAAAAAAAAGCATAAAATATATTATATATATAATATATATATATATATATATAATTTATATATATATAATATATAATATATTATACGAATATAACATTAAATAATTTATAAATATATATATTTATTTAATATATATATTATTATAATATATAATAATAGTTTATATATATATTCGATTATAATATAATATTATATAATATATATATATAAAATAATAAAATATATATATTAATATATTATATTTAAAAAAATCTATATATATATATATTATAAAAAATATATATAATATTTTAAAAAATTTTTTTATAATTATATTTTATATATTTTAAATTTAAAAAATGGGAATTTAAAAATATATTTATATAATATATTAAGGGGGAATTTAAAAATATATAATATATATATATAGTATATTATAAAAAATAATAAAAATTATATATAAAATATTTAAAATAAAATAATAGTATATATATTATATAAAAAAAATTTTAATTTTATTTAATAAATTTTAAAATATATAGCTATAAATATAAATAATAAAATATAAATATAATTTTATAATATATATTATATATATTATATATACTCTTATTATAATATTATATATATATATTATATATATAATATATATATTATATATATATATAT
>NC_051389.1:43597800-43605014 GCF_015228065.2 Penaeus monodon
TGTTAGGGGACCCATTCAGTCGATCCATGCTTGCAGTGAGGACATTGAAGTCACAGAGAGGTTACATACCTTAGTAGCGTAGTCCACATCTCTGGGCTGTCAGACGTCAGTAGAAGGATTGGTCTGGCAAAAGGAGCCATGAACTTGATCAACAAGAGCATTTGGAGATGTCGGTACCTGTGCAGAAAGACCAAGCTACGTGTCTTCAAGGCCTTGATACTGCCAGTTTTGCTCTATGGAAGCGAAACCTGGACGCTATCTAGTGACTTGGCGTCTCGTCTTGATGCCTTTTGTAACAGTTGGGAGGACCAAGTGTCCAACTGACGGGTACACCATGAGACTGACTTGGGACCTGTTACTTGCATAATCCAGGATCGCCAACTCAGGCTATATGGACACCTAGCTCGTTTCCTTGTGGATGACCTTGCCCATCAGGTTGTCTCTTTGAGACAATCCTCGGTGGAAGAGGCCCATGAGACGACCCAGGAGGTCATGGCTTGGGCAGCTCGACAAGACCTGTCGCGAGGAATTAGAGATGGGCCGAGGGCCTGTCTGGAGACTGGCCATGAGGGACCCTCGTGGATGAAAAGAAGGGTGGATGCAGCCACGCACCCCAATGGCGTTAGCCCCTTGATGATATTAATATATATTACATAGATATATTATATATATATGTGTGATATATAATATACATATATATATGCAATATACATATAGTATACATATATTATATATGCATATATATATATATATATATATATATATATATATATATATATATATATATGTGTGTGTGTGTGTGTATCTATATATCATATAAATATGGATAGATAGATATTAAAAGATTTATATGTATTTATAATATATATAATATAAAGGATGCAGGTGTCTGCCCTGCTTTCCTTTTTTCTGGCATTTGTATGACTTAAGCAAGCACCCACCTTCGAAGTGAGAATCTGCATAAAAGGACATGTTTGGTCCGATGGAGAGGGAGAGACAGCAAACAGACCAAGCCTCACAGGGCCCGGCTCGACGACCTCGTCCTCGACCCTGGGGACACGGGGGTCTCTTGGGGGTCTCACAACAATAAATGCAGCAAGCCAAGACCCTTTTCATTCACCTACACCAAGGCCATTCTCTCTCGTTGATATCTGTTGCCAAGCAGTGCTTAAGAAACTCTCTTGTTGACATCTGGTGGCAAGCGGTGCTCAAGAAAATCTTTTGTTGATATCTGATGGTAATGGTAACCAATAACCCTATGGCCAATGCCTGTTGTCGATCCACGTTATCTACCGACAAGGTTCTCCTGTCAAAGCGCCTCTTCACCTCCCTTAATGTCCAGCCATCGCTATCAAAACTTTTTCCGATCCATGCCTACATACATCATGTCTGCCCTACTACTTCGTGCTGACCACTCATGCGTGTGCTATCCTCCTGTTGAAATTGCTGAAGACACATCCTCGCATTCTCAGCCGCCACACTTGCCAATCGTTTGCTTGTTCATTACCCTGTTTAACATTTAACCCACTTACTTGACCACTCTACAGGGAAATCACTCTAGGATTATAAATTCTACCAAGTGCCATTACTTTGACTTATAACTAACCCAACTATCTTTCTTGACGTCATCTCGAGGTTCGATATCTTGTCGTCAGTTATGCTGGGTTTTATGCCTTAGTTTTAAGATTTTGGTGAATATGTAACATGTAACTAACTGATGGTAGTCTCTCCTGATGCAAATAATGTCGACACATTGCAGACACCATGTTTTATATAGGTTTACATAGTTATCGTTGCAAATTAATTTTAAGCCAGCTCATGGCCGTAAACAAAGGAATCACGCCCCACTGCACCAAGAAATTACAAACATGATTGACGCGCCCGAGACGCGAACAGTTAAAATGAAGTTCTGGCCCAGTTGCGTCCATGTATCCGAAGCACAATCCTTGCATAAATAGCCTGAAGATACGGATTTCTCGTCCAGTTTTTTTTTTATGAACTCGCTACTCCTAATTAACTATTCACTTGACACATTACTGTCTTGTGACAAACTGTTCTTATTACACTCTCATTTTCTTGCAACTTAGTAAGGTGATTGACAAACATATTAGCCATCTCCTGAACCCTTTACTGGCTCCGTACACTTATATTTCAGCTTCTGAAGACAATGTGACCTCCTTGCACCTCAGTGAAAAAGCTACTGCCACACCTGGTACTCTGGCCCGTGACGACCCTATTAACCATCGGTTCACCATCTGTATGATGCTGATCAGAACCTGTATCCCTAGGTGCCTATTGCAGTATTTCAAGTGTTGGAGATGGTTCGAGGGCAAGCCTTGCACATGACAGAGCAATGTATTCAATACATAGCAAGAACAGACTGTATGTTTCACACCTAAGTACCCAGCAACTGCCTTTCCTCCTTGGGCGGATGCAGTTTTCCTGCTCTGCTTTCTCTTTTAGCACTTGGACGACATAAGTAAGCATCTGCCTTGGAAGGGAGTCTGCATAAAAGGACACGTTTTGTCAGACATAGAGGGAGACAGCAGACAGATTGTGAGGTCTTCAACCTCTCCCCCCACAGGCCATACCCACCATCTACCCCCCCACCCCACTTTCTTAGCCCGATTCTTCCATCCCGCTTGTACCATTATTCACTCTCTTATCTCACTATTTTCATTCCCGTCTACTCCTCGGCTTATTTCTCCCCCCCCCACTTCTTGTTTTCCTAGCTTGTTCTACTTTCTACTTCTATTCCCATCTCATCCTACTTCCATCCTATCTGTATCCTGCCTTGTATCCTCTAGCATTTCCTCACATACCCCTCTTATTCGCACCCTCTTCTTGTCCCTTCACTTTTTCACTTCCTTCTAATTCTACGCTAATTTCCGCTTTTTCCATTCCCTTTTCCCGTTTGTCTTTAATAAAAACACCTGAATTTTGTTATAATAATAAAAGGAACGTAAATTATATACATGATATTTAAATTAGAAGGAAACACTGGCTAGCCAACCAGGTTCTGGCCCCAAAGAACTGCTTTCCATTTCCTGTCGCCATCTTAGAGAAATAAGTATTTCAGGCGCTATTTCATCGTTTAAGGGCCAAATGTCTGTTCAATAAACTACACCATCTTCCTTCTCAGTAAGGACCGTCCAAGGAGTCTCCGTTCGTTCGTCAGCGTCTCCTGTAAGCAGGTCCTCTGCAGCGTCGCCTTCTGCGCCATCTATTTGTTCTTTTTCCGCCACAGCCAGGTGCCAGGGTTTGTCGGGGGGGGGGGGCGAAAGCAGCAAGTAGGAAGCTGAGACAAACTGCTCACTACAATAATTCACAGGGAGAGTCGAGCACAGGCGAACCTGTGTACGATGGTCTTTTCTACGTGCATTTTACGTTTATTAACACCTTTTGTAACTATTTTGAATAAAACATCCATTGACTTGTTATACATGCATATTCTACAGTGATTCACAAGATATGCAGATAAAGGGGATATTCGCATTTGCTGCGAATGCATCCTTTATTTTATTTTTTTATTATTATTATTATTATTATACTTTGCATATTAAGTTCAAATTTATTTTTATTGGTTTCTTTTTATTTGTTCGTTTTTCAACCTTCTTTTTCAGCAAAAAGTTATATAGTTTACGATTTTTAGTAATGAATTGGAGCCGATTGTTTTACGTATATTTTTTTTATAATTATATCTCATGATTTTTATTGTTTTTGTTTCTGGTTTTATCTTTTGCATGTTTTTTTTTTTAATATAACATTTTCTATATTCATTTTTTTACTATTTTATGTGCTACGCTTTCGTCCGCGGGAGTTAATGTAACCCCTATATTCTTGTTAAATAAATGAGCTGCTCTGCAGTTTCCTCGATGGTCGCAGACTAAAATTTACATCCCTAAACAAAATTTCAGGCACCATTTCAGTGCACGTTGGAGTACCTCAGGGCAGCATACTCAGCCCTACTCTCTATACATTATACACAAACGACCTTCCAGATCCCACCCCCCACACACACACAAACGCAGACTCACTCACAATCCTGAGGACTGTATACACTTAGCTCGACACAATGCGATTTCAGGTGTCGTTCAGCGCATTAATGGCGAACTCGACACTGTTTCGAGATGGGAGCATAAATGGCGTATGAAGACTAACGCGACAAAAACAAAAGTTCATTTTGCAAGACCACGAAAACTTTATTCTTACATTTACCTCAACACCTTCGACAGACTACAAGCACATCTCCAAGTCAGATCCTTTTGTACCATCCTTGGTTGCATAGCAATTCAAAGGCAGCCTTGGCAAAAAAAAAAAAAAAAAAAAAAAAAAAAAAAAAAACTTACATTCGCTTTATCGATTTAAAAGTGCGGCCCCACGCACGAAGCTGCATCTATACTAAACACTGATCAAGCCTTTCCTCTCACACACACACTCACACACCATTTGCACTCAAACAGGCTGCATACACTAACAAACGCAAACTCTAGCTTGTTCCGAATAAAGCACTCAGATGGATCTATATGGTAGATTGGGATCGATTTGTTACAACATCTGAACTCCACAAGGAAGATTATCTGCTTCCTCTGAACACTGAGTGGAGTAAGTTGGTCTGTAAACAGACCGACACACTTCGTGCTTGGCATACCGACTGACTGGATAGATTCAACACTATCTTTCGGTCCGGCCGGAGACCGGGATTAGGCCATGATTTTTGTTGTTGTTGTAACCTTTTAGTTTCCTAAATTAAAGTTTTACCTCACCTTTTCCACAGTCCTCATATCCCGCTTTTAAATACCTTCACCTCGTCACCTGACGCTTCATGACTGCCATAGATTCCTCACCATCTCATGATCCTTTGCCATAGCGTGCCGACGAAGGGGAACCTTTGATTAGCGACCACCTCCGAGCTCCAACCTGCTTCAACAGCATAGGTTATCCGAGGGATAGCCCTGGAGTCTTGGTCGAGGAGGCCGTGCTCAGAGCGCATCGCAGATGGTGCCTAAACTGTTAAATTTTATCCCAACCTCTCCGGTTAGCCGAGAATCCAGCTGTTGTTCGCTATAGCGGGGTCCCTAGCTGCGGGCCTTCACTCACTTCCCACAAGAACGCCGCGAGCGCGTGACCTCCAGTGCGGGCACGCGCTCAAGGTCGAGGACACCCGCACTGAACACAGAAGGTTCAAGATGGTGCTGGGCCACCCTCACCCTTTTCCTCATATCAACAAACCCACTACAACTATTACCCCAAACTTTACCCTGCATGCTGGGTTAAGCCCCAGCTGCTTTTTCTTCTAAAATTAATTTTCCTCCACCTCTTATTCTTATCCTATCCCCATTCTTCATTCCCACTTTTCTTTCCAAACTTTTGCTTTTGTGCCCACTTATCTTTCGAAACTTCATTTTTGTTTTAAATAAATGAAATGAATACTCTGTTAATTCAGGGGTGAGGCAAGGCTGTCTTCTTGCACCAACACTTCTCAACACCTGTTTGGACTGAATAATGGGCAGAGCTACTAGCCAAAGTCAGTGTGGAGTAACACTAGGTAATATCAAGGTCTCAGACCTTGACTTTGCCGATGATGTTGCTATCCTATCGAAGTCCTTCGAGTCACTGGTGGGGGTTCTCAATGCATTTAGCAATGTGGTGAAGCCCTTAGGCCTAGAGGTTTCCTGGACCAAGACCAAGATTTAGGATTTGGGGAGCTTGTTAGGGGAACCCGTTCAATCGATCCATGCTTCCCTGTGAGGGCGTTGAAGTTACAGAGAGTTTTACATACCTTGGTAGCATAGTCCATCTCAATGGACAAGTCAATGGACAGATTGGTCTGGTAACAAGAGCATTTGGAGATGTTGGTACCTATGCAGGACCAAGCTGTCTTCAAGTCTTCAAGGCCTTAATACTGCCAGTTTTGCTCTATGGAAGCGACACCTGGACTCTATCCAGTCTCTTGGAGTCTTGATGCCCTTTGCTGGATCATGGGGTACAGTTGGCAGGACCATGTGTCCAACCGGCGGTTACACCGTGAGACTGGCATGGGACCTGTTACTTGCATTATGTGGGATCGCCAACTCAGGCTATATGGGCACCTAGCTCGTTTCCCTGTGGACGACCTTGCCCATCAGGTTGTCTCTTTGCGAGACAACCCTGGGTGGAGGAAGCCTGTGGGACGACCCAGGAGAACATGGCTTGGGCAGTTGGACGAGACCTGTCGTGAGGAATTAGAGATGGTTCGTGGGCCTGCCTGGAGACTCGCCTCGAGGGATCCTCGTGGCTGGAAGCAGAGGGTGGATGCGGCCATGCGCCCCCGTCGGCGTTAGCCCCTTGATGGTGATTGTGATGATACTGTGACTATACTTTGGGTTTACCTATCTGGCTTTACACCGTGGACGCTGGAAGCAAGGTTGTAATGCCCTTTTACTTGCCTAGGTGTATCTATGCTAGATGTGCTTTTCCTTTATTTTTTATTTTTTATTTTTTTTTGTGTGTTTGAACTATGTATGTGAACCATGTTTGGTTGAATTTTACTTACTTTTACTTTGTTCTTTTACTCGTTTCATTTATCCATGCTTTACTCTTTTATTTGTCTTTTACTTCAGCTTTTGCTTTTTACGACTTCCGTTTATTTTTTCGATCTCATTTACTTCCCTCATGTCACCTTTTTACTCCGGAGACAGTTGGCTTGTGAAGTCCTCTGGGTTCCAAGCCTTCAGAGGGGAGAGAGAGAGAGAGAGAGGGGGGAGAGAGAGAGAGAGAGGGGAGAGAGAGGAGAGTGAGGAGAATGAGAGAGAGAGAGAGAGAGAGAGCGTGACTGCGAATGCGTGCGTGCGTGCGTGTGTGCGAGTGCGCGCGAGCGTGTGTGTGTGTGCGTGCGTGTGTATGTGAGCCTGTACGTGCGTGCGTGCGTGCGTGCGTGCGTGCGTGTGTGTGTGTGTGTGTGTGTGTCTGTGTGCGTGCGTGCGTGCGTGCGTGCGTGCGTGTGTGTGTGTGTGTGTGTGTGTGTGTGTATGTGTGTGTGTGTGTGTGTGTGTGTGTGTGTGCGCGTATTAGTAATAAAATTTGCAAGGTTCAATTAGATAGTACTGTTCGTTCCATTTTATTTTTAACATTTAAATATACAATTAAGCAGTATTGTAATCCTAGTTATTATACAATGAAGCACATCCATGAAGTAAAAGTTCAATTATTATTTCATGTTCAATGTATTATAT
>NC_051389.1:43605114-43626287 GCF_015228065.2 Penaeus monodon
ATATATAAAATATACATTTTATTATATATATATATATATATATTAATATATATATATATATACATTATACTATTTTATACATAATATCAATATATATACATATATATATACATATATATATAATATAAATATATATATATATATATATATATATATATATTATATATATATAAAATTATAATAATAATATATATATATGTACATTTTATATATACATATATATATATTATATATATATTATATATATATTATATATATATTATATATATTCACTCTTTGGTGCGTAGGGCTCGGACATTAGTGAGAAGGGACAAGAAACAGCTCATCAGGATTCTTGCTGAGGAGGTTAAAGGATATTTCTTGGTATATGACCTTCGCCCTGCCTACCAAGCCCTGAGAAAGCTGAACTCTTAAGCACTCCTCGCAGATGAATGTAGTCTGCTCAGTGGATGGACAGATCATCTCAGATCATGTTGACGCTCGTGAATGTTGAGCTGAGTATTTTGATCAGCTTTACCAGGGTAGACCCTCCAATAGTTAGCTTGGATGCAAGTGATATCACAATACCTGTGCCAGACCCACATATCAGTGAGGAACCTCCTACCCAAACGGAGGTTAGGATAGCGATTTCCAAGCTGAAGTGTGGGAAAGCTGCAGGCATATGTGATATCCCTGCTGAACTTCTAAAGGCTGGGGGCCGGGGCTTGCGTGCAGTCTTGACTGCCATCTGGTAGTCTGGTACCATTCCTCCTGAGGGGCGTGGTTATCCCTCTCTGGAAGGGGAAAGGGGATCGTTGGGACTCTAGCAAGTACCGTGGCATTACACTATTCAGCATACCAGGCAAAGTTTTCGCCCACATTCTTCTGAAACAGATGTGTGACCACCTATTCAGGCACCAGAGACCAGAGCAGTCTAGATTCACTCCTGGCAAGTCCACAATAGACAAAATATTAGCGCTTCGAGTAATTGTGGAACGCCGTTGTGAGTTTGGTCGTGGGTTTCTTGCAGCCTACATCAACCTCAAGAAGGAGTTTGACTCGGTGCATCGAGAATCGCTATGGGCGATCCTGAGACTCAGGGGAATTCCGACACAGATTACTGGTCTAATAGCAAGCCTATACCGGTACTGAAAGTGCTGAAAGGGTGGTGGGAGCCTGTCAAACTTCTTCCCTGTTAATTCAGGAGTGAGACAAGCCTGTGTCCTTGCACAAACATTTTTCAACACCTGCATGGACTGGAAAATGGTGGGGGTTCTTGATGCATTTAGCAATGAGGCGAAGCCCTTAGGCCTAACGGTCTCCTGGACCAAGACCAAGAATCAGGACTTTGGGGATCTGTTAGGGGAACCCATTCAGTCGATCCATGCTTGCAGTGAGGACATTGAAGTCACAGAGAGGTTACATACCTTGGTAGCGTAGTCCACATCTCTGGGCTGTCAGACGTCAGTAGAAGGATTGGTCTGGCAAAAGGAGCCATGAACTTGATCAACAAGAGCATTTGGAGATGTCGGTACCTGTGCAGAAAGACCAAGCTACGTGTCTTCAAGGCCTTGATACTGCCAGTTTTGCTCTATGGAAGCGAAACCTGGACGCTATCTAGTGACTTGGCGTCTCGTCTTGATGCCTTTTGTAACAGTTGGGAGGACCAAGTGTCCAACTGACGGGTACACCATGAGACTGACTTGGGACCTGTTACTTGCATAATCCAGGATCGCCAACTCAGGCTATATGGACACCTAGCTCGTTTCCTTGTGGATGACCTTGCCCATCAGGTTGTCTCTTTGAGACAATCCTCGGTGGAAGAGGCCCATGAGACGACCCAGGAGGTCATGGCTTGGGCAGCTCGACAAGACCTGTCGCGAGGAATTAGAGATGGGCCGAGGGCCTGTCTGGAGACTGGCCATGAGGGACCCTCGTGGATGAAAATGAAGGGTGGATGCAGCCACGCACCCCAATGGCGTTAGCCCCTTGATGATATTAATATATATTACATAGATATATTATATATATGTGTGTGTGATATATAATATACATATATATATGCAATATACATATAGTATACATATATTTTTATATGCATATATATATATATATATATATATATAAAATATATATATATATATATCTATATATATATATATGTGTGTGTGTGTGTGTATCTATATATCATATAAATATGGATAGATAGATATTAAAAGATTTATATATTTATAATATATATAATATAAAGGATGCAGGTGTCTGCCCTGCTTTCCTTTTTTCTGGCATTTGTATTTACTTAAGCAAGCACCCACCTTCGAAGTGAGAATCTGCATAAAAGGACATGTTTCGTCCGATGGAGAGGGAGAGACAGAAAACAGACCAAGCCTACAGGGCCCCGGCTCGACGACCCCCCCCTCGACCCTGGGGACACGGGGGTCTCTTGGGGTCTAAAAAAAAAAAAAGCGGAAAACCCAAGCCCCTTTTTCATTCACCTAACCCCAAGCCTTTCTCTCTCGTTGATACTTTCCCAAGCAGTGTTAAGAAATCTCTTGTTGACATTGGTGGCAAGCGGGTCAAAAAAATTTTTTGTTGATATCTGATGGTAAGGGTAACCAAAAACCCTAGGCCCAAATCCCTTTTGTCGATCCACGTTATCTCCCGACAAGGTTCTCCTGTAAAAAGCGCCTCTTCACCTCCCTTAAGCCAGCCATCGCATCAAAACTTTTCCGATCCTGCCTACATACACATGTTGCCCTACTATTTGGCTGACCACTCTGGTGTGTATCCTCCTTTTGAAATTGTGAAGACACTCCTCCATTTCAGCCCCACATTGCCAATCTTTTTGCTTGTCATTACCCTGTTTAACATTTAACCCCTTTACTTGCCCACTCTACAGGGAAAACACTCTAGGATTATAAATTCTACCAAGTGCCATTTTTTGACTTAAACAAACCCCAACTATCTTTCTTGACGTATCTCGGGGTTCGAATCTTGCTCAGTTATGGGGGTTTATCCCTTTATTTTTTAAGTTTGGTGAATAGTAAAATGTAACTAACTGATGGGAGTCTCTCCGATGCAAAAAATGTCGACACATTGCAGACACCATGTTTTATATAGGTTTACATAGTTATCGTTGCAAATTTAATTTAAGCCAGCTCATGGGGCCCTAAAAAAAGGAATACGCCCCACTGCACCAAGAAATTACAAAATGATTGACGCGCCCGAGAGGAAAAGTTAAAAAGAAGTTCTGGCAGTTGCGTCCATGTATCCGAAGCACAATCCTTGCAAAAATTTAGCCTAAAGATACGGATTTCTCGTCCAGTTTTTTTTTTTGAACTCGCTACTCCTAATTAACTTTTCACTTGACACATTACTGTCTTGTGACAAACTGTTCTTATTACACTCTCATTTTCTTGCAACTTAGTAAGGTGATTGACAAACATATTAGCCATCTCCAAAACCCTTTACTGGCTCCGTACACTTATATTTCAGCTTCTGAAGACAATGTGACCTCCTTGCACCTCAGTGAAAAAGCTACTGCCACACCTGGTACTCTGGCCCGTGACGCCCCTATTAACCATGGGTTCACCATCTGTATGATGCTGATCAGAACCTGTATCCCTAGTCCTATTGCGTATTTCAAGTGTTGGAGATGGTTCGAGGGCAAGCCTTGCACATGACAGAGCAATGTATTCAATACATAGCAAGAACAGACTGTAGTTTCACACCTAAGTACCCAGCAACTCCCTTTCCTCCTTGGGGGGAGCAGTTTTCCTGCTCTGCTTTCTCTTTTAGCACTTGGACGACATAAGTAAGCATCTGCCTTGGAAGGGAGCCCTGCATAAAAGGACACTTTTTTGTCAGACATAGAGGGAGACAGCAGACAGATTGTGAGGTCTTCAACCTCCCCCCACAGGCCATACCCACCATCTACCCCCCCACCCACTTTCTTAGCCCGATTCTTCCATCCCGCTTGTACCATTATTCACTCTCTTATCTCACTATTTTCATTCCCGTCTACTCCTCGGCTTATTTCTCCCCCCCCCCCCCACTTCTTGTTTTCCTAGCTTGTTCTACTTTCCTACTTCAAATTCCCATCTCATCCTACTTCCATCCTATCTGTATCCGCCTTGTATCCTCTAGCATTTCCTCACATACCCCCCTTATTCGCACCCCTTCTTGTCCCTTCACTTTTTTACTTTCCCTTTTAATTCTACGCTAATTTCCGCTTTTTCCATTCCCTTTTCCCGTTTGTCTTTAATAAAAACACCTGACATTTGTTATAAAAATAAAAGGAACGTAAATTATATACATGATATTTAAATTAGAAGGGAAAAACTGGCTAGCCAACCAGTTTCTGGCCCAAAGAACTGCTTTCCCTTTCCTGTCGCCAGCTTAGAGAAATAAGTATTTCAGGCGCTATTTCATCGTTTAAGGGCCAAAAAGTCTGTTCAATAAATACACCCTTTCCTTCTCAGTAAGGACCGTCCAAGGAGTCTCCGTTCGTTCGTCAGCGTTTCCCGTAAGCAGGTCCTCTGCAGCGTCGCCTTCTGCGCCATCTATTTGTTTTTTCCGCCACAGCCAGGCGCCAGGGGTTTTTCGGGGGGGGGGGGGGGGGGGGGGGCGAAAGCAGCAAGTAGGAAGCTGAGACAAAAATGCTCACTACAATAATTCACAGGGAGAAATCGAGCACAGGCGAACCTGTGTACGATGGTCTTTTTTTACGTGCATTTTACGTTTTATTAACCCTTTTGTACCTATTTTGAATAAAACATCCATTGACTTGTTATACATGCATATTCTACAGTGATTCACAAGATATGCAGATAAAGGGGATATTCGCATTTGCTGCGAATGCATTCCTTTATTTTATTTTTTTATTTATTTAATTATTATACTTTGCATATTAAGCTCAAATTTTTTTTATTGGTTTCTTTTATTTGTTCGTTTTTCAACCTTCTTTTTCAGCAAAAAGTTATATAGTTTACGATTTTTAGTAATGAATTGGGGAGCCGATTGTTTTACGTATATTTTTTTTATAATTATATCTCATGATTTTTAATTGTTTTTGTTCGGGTTTTTTATCTTTTGCATGTTTTTTTTTTTAATATAACATTTTCTATATTCATTTTTTTACTTTTTTTATGTGCTACGCTTTCGTCCGCGGGGGTTAATGTAAAACCCCCATATTCTTGTTTTTAAAAAATGACTGGCTCTGCAGTTTCCTCGATGGTCGCAGACTAAAATTTACATCCTAAACAAAATTTCAGGCAACCATTTCAGTTTCACGTTGGAGTACCTCAGGGCAGCATACTCAGCCCTACTATCTATACATTTTACACAAACGACCTTCCAGATCCCACCCCCCAACCCCACACACAAACGCAGACTCACTCACAATCCTGAGACTGTATACACTTAGCTCGACACAATGCGATTTCAGGTGTCGTTCAGCGCATTAATGGCGAACTCGACACTGTTTCGAGATTGGGAGCATAAATGGCGTATGAAGACTAACGCGACAAAAACAAAAGTTCATTTTGGCAAGACCACGAAAACTTTATTCTTACATTTACCTCAACACCTTCGACAGACTACAAGCACATCTCCAAGTCAGATCCTTTGTACCATCCTTGGTTGCCATAGCAATTCAAGGCAGCCTTGGCAAAAAAAAAAAAAAAAAAAAAAAAAAAAAAAAAAAAACTTACATTCGCTTATCGATTTAAAAGTGCGGCCCCCGCACGAAGCTGCATCTATACTAAACCACTGATCAACCCTTTTTCCTCTCACACACACACTCACACACCATTTGCAACTAAAACAGGCTGCATACACTAACAAACGAAAAACTCTAGCTTGTTTCCGAATAAAGCACTCAGATGGATCTATATGGTAGATTGGGATCGATTTGTTACAACATCTGAACTCCACAAGGAAGATTATTGTTTCCCTCTGAACACTGAGTGGAGTAAGTTGGTCTGTAAACAGACCGACACACTTCGTGCTTGGCATACCGACTGACTGGATAGATTCAACACTATCTTTCGGTCCGGCCGGAGACCGGGATTGGGCCATGATTTTTGTTGTTGTTGTAACCTTTTAGTTTCCTAAATTAAAGTTTTACCTCACCTTTTCCACAGTCCTCATATCCCGCTTTAAATACCTTCACCCCGTCACCTGACGCTTCATGACTGCCATAGATTCCTCACCATCTCATGATCCTTTGCCATAGCGTGCCGACGAAAGGGGAACCTTGATTAGCGACCACCTCCGAGCTCCAACCTGCTTCAACAGCATAGGTTATCCGAGGGAAAAGCCCCGGAGTCTTGGTCGAGGAGGCCGTGCTCAGAGCGCATCGCAGATGGTGCCTAAACTGTTAAATTTTATCCCAACCTCTCCGGTTAGCCCAGAATCCAGCTGTTGTTTGCTATAGCGGGGTCCCTAGCTGCGGGGCCCTTCACTCACTTCCCACAAGAACGCCGCGAGCGCGTGACCTCCAGTGCGGGCACGCGCTCAAGGGCGAGGACACCCGCACTGAACCCCAGAAGGTTCAAGATGGGGGCTGGGCCACCCCACCCTTTTCCTCATATCAACAAACCCACTACAACTATTACCCAAACTTTACCCTGCAGCGGGTTAAGCCCCAGCTGCTTTTTCTTCTAAAATTAATTTTCCTCCACCTCTTATTCTTATCCTATCCCCATTCTTCATTCCCACTTTTTTTTCCAAACTTTGCTTTTGTGCCCACTTATCTTTCGAAACTTCATTTTTGTTTTAAATAAATGAAATGAATACTCTGTTAATTAAAGGGGTGAGGCAAGGCTGTCTTCTTGCACCAACACTTCTCAACACCCGTTTGGACTGAATAATGGGCAGAGCTACTACCCAAAGTCAGTGTGGAGTAAACACTAGGTAATATCAAGGTCTCAGACCTTGACTTTGCCGATGATGTTGCTATCCTATCGAAGTCCTTCGAGTCACTGGTGGGGTTCTCAATGCATTTAGCAAAGTGGGGGAAGCCCCTTTGGCCTAGAGGTTTCCTGGACCAAAAACCAAGATTTAGGATTTGGGGAGCTTTTTAGGGGAACCCGTTCAATCGATCCATGCTTCCCTGTGAGGGCGTTGAAGTTACAGAGAGTTTTTTCATACCTTGGTAGCATAGTCATCTCTATGGGCAAGTCAATGGACAGATTGGTCTGGTAACAAGAGCATTTGGAGAAAGTTGGTACCTATGCAGGACCAAGCTGGCTTCAAGTCTTCAAGGCCTTAATACTGGCCAGGGTTTTGCTCTATGGAAGCGACACCTGGACTCTATCCAGTCTCTGGAGTCTTGATGCCCTTTGCTGGATCATGGGTACAGTTGGCAGGACCATGTGTCCAACCCGGGGGTTACACCGTGAGACTGGCATGGGACCTGTTACTTGCATTATGTGGGATCGCCAACTCAGGCTATATGGGCACCTAGCTCGTTTCCCTGTGGACGACCTTGCCCATCAGGTTGTCTCTTTGCGAGATAAACCTGGGTGGAGGAAGCCTGTGGGACGACTCAGGGGAACATGGCTTGGGCAGTTGGACGAGACCTGTCGTGAGGAATTAGAGTGGTTCGTGGGCCCGCCCGGAGACCCCGCCTCGAGGGATCCTCGTGGCTGGAAGCAGAGGGTGGGGTGCGGCCATGCGCCCCCGTCGGCGTTAGTCCCTTGATTTGGGGATTTGATGATACTGTGACTATACTTTGGGTTTACCTATCTGGCCCTTTACAAACCGTGGACCGCTGGAAGCAAGGTTGTAATGCCCTTTTACTTGCCTAGGTGTATCTATGCTAGATGTGCTTTTCCTTTATTTTTTTTTTTTATTTTTTTTGTGTGTGTAAACCATGTATGGTTTTTTCTTTTACTTTGAATTTACTTACTTTTACTTTTTTCTTTTACTCGTTTCATTTATCCATGCTTTACTCTTTTATTTGTCTTTTACTTCAGCTTTTGCTGTTTTACGACTTCTGTTTTTTTTTTCGATCTCATTTACTTCCCTCATGTCACCTTTTACTCCCGGAGACAGTTGGCTTGTGAAGTCCTCTGGGTTCCAAGCCTTCAGAGGGGAGAGAGAGAGAGAGAGAGGGGGAGGAGAGGGTGAGAGAGGGGGGGAGAGAAGAGGAGAGTGAGGAGAATGAGAGAGAGAGAGAGAGAGAGAGCGTGACTGCGAATGCGTGCGTGCGTGCGTGTGTGCGAGTGCGCGCGAGCGTGTGTGTGTGTGTGCGTGCGTGTGTATGTGAGCCTGTGCGTGCGTGCGTGCGTGCGTGTGTGTGTGTGTGTGTGTGTGTGTGTGATGTGTGTGTGTGTGTGTGTGTGTGTGTGTGTGCGCGTATTAGTAATAAAATTTGCAAGGTTCAATTAGATAGTACTGTTCGTTCCATTTTATTTTTAACATTTAAATATACAATTAAGCAGTATTGTAATCCTAGTTTATTAATACAAATGAAAGCACATTCCATGAAGTAAAAATGTTTCAATTAATTATTTCATTTCAAATGTCACTTTATATACCCTAATTTTAAGGTCAATGGTTGGAAACCGTTTATATGTATGAAAACAGATCTAAAATATAAGGATATAACAAGAAATATCTACATCTATATGTATATATATGTGTATGTGTATGTGTATGTATATATATAAAAAAAAAAAAAATAATAAATAATATAAAATATATATATATATATATATATATATATATATAAAATATATATATTATATATATTATATATTACTATATATATATATAATATATATAAATATAAATAATAATTAATATATATAATATATATAAATATATATATATATTATAATATAAATATATTTATATATATATATATAATATTATATATATATATATATTGTATATATTGGGGATAATAATATATTTATATATATATATATATATATTATAAAATTTATATAATATTTTGTTGTTTTTGTTTTTGGTGTGGTTTTTTTTTAATAATAGTTGAAATTTTAGTGGGTGGTGGTTTGTTTAGATGTTTTATAGGATATAGTTGGGGTTCAGGGATTTTTATGATATAATCGGATTGATTATTATTTTATAAAAATTACTCAGGAATTGATTAGGATTTTGAATTTAAATCAATTTCCAGATCCCAATACTAAAAATTTTATTATAATATAAAATAATTTTTATGGGTATAAATTATTAATTTTTTGGGTTTTAATTTTTTTAATCCCTGTTTATAATGATAATTATTTGGGAATTTTATTTGTATATATATATATATATATATATATATTATATAAAATTAATAATATAAAAATATATATATATATATATGTTTTTTTTGGTTTGTTTTTTTTTTTATATATATATATATATATAAAATATATATATATATATATATATATATATATATTATATATATATATATAATATAATATATATTTATTATAATATATATATATATATATATATATTTTTATAAAATTTTATAATAAAATATATATATATATAATATTAATATAAAAATTATATTTATAAAAATTATAATAATATATATAATATATATTTATATATATATATATTATATAATATATATTTTATATATCCACACACACACCACAACACACATACATACACACCCCCACCCAATATATATATATATATAATTATAATATATATATATATATTTTAAAAAATTATATATATATATATAATATATACAAATAAAAACCCCTCCGCCCAGGACTCGAATCTGGGTCACTGGGTATGAAACCGGGGCCAGTGCAAAAACCAACCTGCCAACGACCCACAAAAAGGATGTAAAATGGTTTTACTAGCTCCAAAAAACTTACCTGTTAATCATACTTGAGTAATACAGCGAAGTTTTACGTACTCCCCGGGGGCACTCGGTGGAAATTATTTAGCAATTTAAATCCCAAGTCAGATGTCCCGAGGTTATTTTTGAAAGTGGAAAAATGCAAGCCGCTTGATACGAAAATAACCCCCCCTCCAGGACTCGAACCAGGTCACTCCGGGTATGAAACGGAGCCATGCTAAACAACCATTTCCCCACACCCCAAAAGGTGTGTGCAACTATGTTAAAAACACACCACAACACCACACACACAAACACACACACACAAACTATATATTATATATATAATTATAAATATATTAATATAAATATATATATATATATACCCCAAATATATACATATATATTATATATAATTATAATATATAATAGCAAAATAATATGTAAATATTATATTATATATATTATATATATATATATATATGCATAAATAAATATTATATAATATATTATATATATATATATATTTGTATTGTATTCAAAATTATATATGCATTATATTAAATACATAATATATTAAATATAAAAATATATAAATTTTAAATATATTATATTTAAATATATTATAAAATATTTTTTATAGCGTTTATAATATAGTTGTATAAAATATATTATATATATATATTTATATATTGTTATATATATATATATATTAAGAGAGAGAGAGAGGGGGAGACGAAGAGAGGAGAGAGGGAGGATATTAGATATATATATATAATATATATTTGTAAATTTTATTATATTATTATCAATATATATAATATATATTAATTATAAATATAAATTATTAATATATATAAAATTAAAATAATTTTAAAATTATATATTTAATATATATTATAAATTATATATTTTTAATAATATTATTATATTAAATTATTATTTATTATATTATATTTTTATTTTTTAAAATATATATAATAATTTTTAAATATATTATATATATATTATTTTATATATTATATTATTTTTTTTTTTTTTTAATATACTACACAACAATACACATATATATACATATAGAGTAGAATTTCTTTTTTATATCCTTTTATTTTAGATCTGATTTATAATATAAAGGTTTCCAACCATTGACCTTAAAGTTGGGGAATTTAAAGTGACATTTGAAATGAAATAATTAATTGAAAATTTTTTCTTCAGGAATGTGCTTTATTTGTATTAATAAACTAGGTTACAAAACTGCTTAATTTTATTTTAAAGTTAAAAAAAAAATGGGAAAGAACAGTACTATTAATTGAACCCTTTCAAAAATTTTTTTTATATGCGCACACACACACACACACACACACCAACCACATACACACAACACACAACACACACACACACGCACGCACGCACGACGCACGCACGCAACAGACCAAACCCCACAAACCACACACACAGCACGCAGCACGCACGCACCACGCACGTACAGGTCCCATACACACGCACGCACACACCACACGCTCGCGGCATCGCACACACCACGCACGCACGCTTCGCAGTCCGCTCTCTCTCTCTCTCTCTTTCATTCTCTCACCTCCTCTCTCTCCCCTTCTCTCCTCTCTCCCCCCCTCTTCTCTTCTCTCTCCCCTCTGAAGGCTGGAAACCCAGAGGATTTTCACAACCCAACTGTCTCCGGAGTAAAAGGTGACATGAGGGAAGTAAATGAATCGAAAAAAAAAACGGAAGTCGAAAAAAGCAAAAGCGAAGTAAAAGAAAATAAAAAGTAAAGATGGATAAATGAAAGGTAAAAGAACAAAGTAAAAGTAAGAAAAATTCAAAGTAAAAGTAAAACCCTACATGGTTTCCCCACACAAAAAAAAATAAAAAATAAAAATAAAGGGAAAAACCATCTAGCTAGAACACCTAGGCAAGTAAAAGGGGATTACAACTTGCTTCCCGCTTCCACGGTGTAAGCCCGATGGTAAAAACCCAAAATATAGTACAGTATCTACAAACACCTCAAGGGGGTAACGCCGACGGGGGGGCATGGCCGCACCCCCTCTGCTTCCAGCCACGAGGATCCCTCGAGGGGGGTCTCCCAGGCCCCCCGAACCACTCTAATCCCCACGACAGGTCTCGTCCCAATGCCCCAAACCATGTTCCCTGGGTCGTCCCCCAGGCTTCCTCCACCCCGGGTTTTCTCGCAAAGAGACAACCTGTGGGCAAATCTCCCAGGGGGGAAAAGAGCTAGGTGCCCATATAGCTATGGGGATCCCACATAAAGCAAGTAAAAGGTCCCATGCCAGTCCACGGGTAACCCCCGGTTGGACCTGGTCCCGCCAACTGTACCCCCTGATCAGCAAAAGGGGATCAGACCCAAGAGACTGGATAGAGTCCCGGTGTCGTTCCATAACAAAACTGGCAGTATTTAAGGGCCTTTAAGCTTGAAGCAGCTTTTGGGCTGTAGGTACCCAAAATCTCCCAAATGCTCTTGTTACCAACCAATCTGCCATTGCTTTTGCCAAGAGAGACTTGTACCAAGGTATTAAAACTCTCTGTAACTTCAACGCCCTCACAGGGAAGCATGGACGATTGAAGGGGTTCCCTAACAAGCCCCCCCAAATCCTAAATCTTGGGCTTGGGCCCGGAAACCTCTAGGCCTAAAGGGGTTTTACCCTTGTAAATGCATGAGAACCCCCCCCGTGCTCGAAGGACTTCGATAGGATGAACATCATCGGAAAGTCAAAGGGTTGAGACCTTGATATTACCTAGTGTTTCTCCACACGACTTTGGCTAGTGCTCTGCCATTTTCAGCCAAAAGGGTTGAGAAGTGTTGGTGCAAAAAGACAGCCTTGCCCCACCCCCGAATTAACGATATTCATTTTTTATTTAAAACAAAAATGAATTTTTGAAGATAAGTGGGCAAAAAAGCAAAAGTTTTTAAAAAAAAGTGGGGAAAAGAATGGGGGTAGGGTAAAATAAGAGGTGGAGGAAAAATTTAAATTTTTGAAGAAAAAAACAGCTGGGGCTTAACCCCGCAGCAGGGTAAAGTTGGGGGGAATATTTTAGGGGTTGTTGATATAGGAAAAGGGTGAGGGTGGCCCCGCACCACTTGAACCTTCGTTTCGGCGGGTGTCCCCGCCCTTTAGCGCGTGCCCGCACGGAGGTCACGCGCTCGCGGCGTTCTTGTGGGAATGGTGAAGGCCCCCACAGGGGGCCCCCCTATAGCGAACAACAGCTGGATTCCGGCAAACCCGGAGAGGTTGGGATAAAATTTAAAAACATTTTTAGGCCCATCTGCGATGCCCCTTGAGCACGGCCTCCTCGACAAGACCCGGGGTTTCCCTGGAAAACCTATGCTGTTGAAGCGGTTGGAGCTCGGAGGTGGTCGCTAAAAAAGGTTTCCCCTTGCGGCACGCTATGGAAAGGATCATGAGATGGTGAGGAATCTAGGGCAGTCATGAAGGTCGGGTTCGAGGTAAAGGGTATTTAAAAGCGGGATATGGGGGACTGTGAAAGGTGGGGTAAAATTTTAAATTTTAGGAAACTAAAGGTTACAAAACAACAAAAACATGGCCTAACCCCGGTCTGGGCCCGGCGAAAGATATGTTGAATCTTCCCGTAGCCCCCGGTATGCCAAGACGAAGTGTGCGGTTTTTGTTTAAACCAACTTTCTCCCCTCAGGTCAGAGGAAGCAGATAATCTTCCTTGGGAGTTCAGATGTTGAAAAAAATCGATCCCAATCTACCCTATAGATCCCTCTGGTGCTTTTTTTTGAACAAGCTAGAGTTTTTGGGTTTTTTTTGGTATGCAGCCCCGTTTGAGTGCAAATGGTTTGTGAGTGTGTGTGTGAGAGGAAAAGGTTGATCAGTGTTTTTTTAGATGCGTTCGTGCGTGGGGCCGACTTTTAAAAACGATAAAGCAATGTAAGTTTTTTTTTTTTTTTTTTTTTTTTTTTTTTTTTTTTTCCAAGGCTGCCTTTTATTGCTATAACCAAGGATGGTAAAAAAGGGTTGTTGGAGATGTGCTTGTAGTCTGTCGAAGGTGTTGAGGTAAATGTAAGAAAAAAATTTTCGTGGTCTTGCAAATGAAAATTTTTTTTTTTGTCGCGTTAGTTTCATACGCCTTTAGCTCCCCTCTCGAAACAGGTCGAGTTCGCCATTAAGCGTGAACGACACCCGAAACGCATTGTTCGAGCTAAGTGTATACAGCCCCAGGATTGTGAGTGAGTCTGGTTTGTGGGGTGTGTTGGGGGGGGGGGATCTGGAAGGTCGTTTGTATAATGTTAATAGAGGGCCCGGTATGCGCCCTGAGGTACCCAACGGCCTGAAAGGGGCCCGAAATTTTGTTTAGGGGTGAAATTTTAGTCGCGGGCCATCGAGGAAACTGCAGAAGTCATTTTTTAACAAGAATATAGGGGTTACATTTAAATCCCCGGACAAAACGAGCACATAAAATGTAAAAAAATGAATATAGAAAAGATATTAAAAAAAAAAAAAATGAAAAAAAAAAACCCAAAAAAAAAACAATAAAAATAGGTATAATTTTAAAAAAAAAAAACTAAACAATCGGCCCAAAATTTTTCTAAAAATCGTAAACTATATAAATTTTTTCTGAAAAAGAAGGTTTAAAAAAAGAACAAATAAAAAGAAACCCAAAAAAATAAAATTTTAGTTAAAAGCAAAGTTAATAATTAAAAAAAAATAAATAAAATAAAGGGGTGCATTTGCAGCAAATGCGAATACCCTTATTCATATCTTGTGAATCATTTTAGAATATGCATGTATAACAAGTCAATGGAGTTTTATTCAAAATTTGGTACAAAAGGGGTTAAAAACGTAAAAAGCACGTAGAAAAAACCCTCGTAACAGGTTGCCTGTGCTCACTTCCCCGTGAATTTTTGTAGTGGGGCAGTTTTTCTCAGTTCCTACTTTCTGCTTTCGCCCCCCCCCCCCCCCCCCCCCCCCCCGCAACCCTGGCGCCTGGTGTGGGGAAAAAAAACAAATAGGGCGCAGAAGGGACGCTGAGAGGACCTGTTACGGAGACGTGACGAACGAAGGGGAACCCTTTTGACGCCCTTACTAAAGGAAGATGGTTATTTTATTAAACCCAAATTTTGGGCCCCTTAAAACGATGAAATGCCCCTAAAATATTTAATTTTCTCTAAGTGGCGAGGGGAAATGGAAAGCAGTTCTTTGGGGCCAAAACCCGGGGTTGGTAGCCAGGTTTCCTTCTAATTTAAATATCAGTATATAATTTACGTTCCTTTTTTTATTTAACAAATGTGGGTTTTTTTATTAAAGACAAAGGGAAAAGGAATGGAAAAAAGCGGAAATAGCGAAAAAAGATTGAAGGAAATGAAAAAGTGAAGGGAAAAGAAGAGGGTGCGAATAAGGGGGGTATTTGGGGAAAGCTAGAGGATACAAGGAGGATACAGATGGGATGGAAGTAGGTGAGATGGAATAAAGTAGAAAGTAGACAAGCTAGGAAAAAAAAGAAGTGGGGGGGGGGGGGAAAAATAACCCGGAGTAGGGGAAAAAAATAGTGAGAAAAGAGAGTGAATAATGGTAAAGCGGGATGGAGAATGGGCTAAAAAAAGTGGGGGGGGGGGTAATGGGGGGTAGGCCTGTGGGGGGGGAGGGTTTAAGACCTCACAATCTGCGCGTCTCCCCAGTCTGACAAAACGTGTCCCTTTTTTGCAGACTCCCTTCCCAAGGAGTGTTACTTATGTGTCAAAGGCTAAAAGAGAAAGCAGAGCAGGAAAACTGCACGCCAAGAGGAAAGGCATTGCTGGTACTTAGGTGTGAAAAAAACAGTCTGTTTTGCTTGTATTGAATACATTGCTCTGTCATGTGCAAGGCTTGCCCTCGAACATCCCAACACTTGAAAAACGCAATAGGGGACCTAGGGATCAGGTTCTGATCGCACATACAGTGGTGAAAACCCATGGTTTAAAAGGGTCGTCAAGGGCCAGAGACCAGGTGTGGCAGTAGCTTTTTTTATGAGGTGCAAGGAGTACATTTTCTTCAGAAACTTAATATAAGTGTACGGAGCCAGTAAAGGGTTCAGGAATGGCTAAAATGTTTTTCAATCACCTTACTAATTGCAAAAAAAGAGGTAAAAAGGGAAAAGTTGTACAAGAAAATGTGTAATGAATAGTTAAATTTGGGGTACGAGTTCATAAAAAAACGGACGAGAAATCCGTATCTTCAGGCATTTATGCAAGGGTTTTGCTTCGGAAAATGGACGCAAATGGGCCGAAATTCATTTTAAATGTTCGCGTCTCGGGCGCGTCAATTGTTTGTAATTTTTTGGTCAGTGGGCGTGATTTTCCTTTTTTTCGGCCTGACTGGCTTAAATTAATTTGCAACGAAACATGAAACCTATATAAAAACATGGTGCTGCAATGTGTCGACTTTATTTGCATCAGGGAGATCCCATCAGTAGTTACAGTTACATTTTACCAAAATCTTAAAAAAAAGGCATAAAACCCAGCATAACTGACAAACAAGTATCGAACCTCGAGATGATCAAGAAAGATAGTTGGGTTTGTTATAAGTCAAAGTAATGGCACTTTGGGAGAATTTATAATCCTAGAGGATTTCCCCGTAGAGTGGTCAAGTAAGTGGGTTAAAATGTTAAAAAAGGGAATGAAAAAGCAAACGATTGGCAAGTGTGGCGGCTGAGAATGCGAGGATGTGGGCTTCAGAAATTTTAACAGGGGATAGCACACCATGAGTGGTCAGCACGAAGTAGTAGGGAGACATGATGTATGTAGGGGTGGATGGAAAAAGTTTTTGATAGCGATGGTGGAATAAGGGAGGTGGAGGCGCTTTTTGACGGGGAACCCTTTTCGGTAATAACGTGGGTCGACAACAGGGTTGGCCATAGGGTTATTGGTTACCCTTTCCATCAGATATCAACAAAAATTTTTGAGCACGCTGCCACCAGATGTCAACAAAGAGTTTCTTAAGCATGCTTGGCAACAGATATCAACGAGAGAGAAGGGCCTTTGGTGTAGGTGAAGAAAAGGGTTTTGGTTTGCTGCTTTATTGTTGTGAGCCCCCCAAAAGGACCCCGGCCCCCAGGGTCGAGGACGAGGTCGTCGAGCCGGCCCCTGTGAGGTTTGGTCGTTTGCTGTCTCCCCCTCCCCATCGGACGAAACATGTTTTTTTATGCGTTTTCCCACTTCGAAGGTGGGGCTTTTTAAAAGTATACAAATGCCAAAAAAAAAAAGGAAGCGGGGCAGACCCTGCACCCTTTAATTTATATATATTATAAAAAATTAAATTTTTTAAATTTATTACCCTTTAAAATTATAATAGATACACACACACAACACATATATATATAATATATATAAATAATATATATATATATATAATATAAAATTTATTATGATATTAATATAGTATATATTGTAATGCATTTATATGTATTTAAAACCCACCATAATAAAAATTAATCTAGAAATATATTTTAATTCATCAAGGGGCAACGCCTTGGGGGTGCGGGCTGATCCACCCTCGTTTTTTACCCCGGGTCCCTCATGGCCAGCTCGACAGGCCCCCGGCCCCTCTCTAATTCCCCGCGACAGGTCTTGTCGAGCTGCCCCAACCATGACCCCGGGCTTCAGGCCTCTTCCCCCGAGGATTGTTCAAAAAGGCAACCCGATGGGCAAGGCATCCACAAGGAAAAGAGCTAGGTGTCCATATAGCCGAGTTGGGGATCCGGTTATGAAGTAAAAAGGTCCCAAGTCAGTCTCATGGTGTACCCGTCAGTTACACTTTGGGCCCCCCAACTGTTACAAAAGGCTCAAGACAGACGCCAAGTCACTAGATAGCGCCAGGGTTTTGCTTTCCCTAGAGCAAAACTGGGGGTATCAAGGCCTTGAAGACACGTTTGCTTGGGCTTTTTGCAAGGACCGAATCTCCCAAAAGTCTTGTTGATCAAATTCATGGCTCCTTTTGCCAGACCAATCCTTTACTGACGCTGACAGCCCCGAGAGTGGACTACGCTACCAAGGGAGAACCCCCCTGTGATTTAATGTCCCACTGCAAGCTGGCGAGAATGGGGTTTCCCCCAACAGATCCCCAAAGTCCGATTCTTGGTCTTTGGGCCAGGAGACCGTTAGGCCTAAGGGTTCCTCATTTCTAAAGCATCAAGAACCCCACCATTTTCCGTCCAGCAGGTGTTGAAAATGTTTTTTGCAAGGGCAAGTCTTGTCTCACTCCTGAATTTAAAAGGGAAGAAGTTTTGACAGGGCCCCCCACCTTTCAGCACTTTCTACCCGGGTTTGGGTTTCTATTAGACCATAACTGGTCGGAATTCCCGAGTCTCAGGACGCCCATAGCGATTTCGATGCACCGAGTCAAACTCCTTTTGAGGTTGAGTAGGCTAAAGGGAAACCCACGACCAACTCACAAGGGCGTTCCACAATTACCGAAGGCTAATTTTTTGTCTATTGTGGACTTCCCAGGATAAACTAGATGCCTGGTCTCTGGTGCCTGAAAGGTGGGGACAATCTGTTTCAGAAAATGGGGCGAAAACTTTTCCTGGTATGCTGAAAATTTTAAGCCACGGTACTTGCTAAGTCCCAAAAGATCCCCTTTTTCCCCCTTTCCCGAGAGGGATAACCACGCCCCCCCAGGAGGAATGGTACCAACTACCAGATGGCAGTCAAGGGGGCACGCAAGCCCCGGCCCCAGCCTTTAGAAATTTAGCAGGGATATCACATTGCCCGCAGCTTTTCCCCCACTCAGCTTTTGGGAAAAAGCTATCCCAACCTCCGTTTGGGAGGGGTTTTCCCCATGTATGTGGGGCTGGCACAGGGATTGTGATATCAGATCCAAACTAACTATTGGAGGTCTACCCTGGGGAAAAAGGATCAAAATACTCAGCTCAAAATTTACGAGCGTCAGCATGATTGAGAGATCTTCCATCCATGAGAACTACATTCATCTGCGAGGAGTGCTTAAGAGTTCAGTTTTCTCGGGGCTTGGTAGGCGGGCAAAGGATATCCCAAAAATACCTTTAACCTCCTCAGCAAATTCCTGATGAGCTGTTTTTTGTCCCTTCTCACAATGTCCGACCCTACGCACAAAGAGGAATATAATAATATATATAAAATAATATATAATATATATAAAATATATATAGATATATATGTTATATATATAATTTTAAAATATATTATATTATTATAAATAAAATAAAAAATGTCATATATTAATATATATAATATAAAATTTTTAATATTAATATATATATTTATAATCTATATATATATATATAGTAATATAAGTATATATATATGTATATATAATGAAATTATATATGTAATATAATGTTATAATGTTAATATATGTTATTTTTGTATATATATATATGTATATAAATTTTTAAATAAAGTATAATATATGTAATAATATATGTTAATATAATGTATAAGTATAATTATATATATATATAAAAATTAAAAATATATATAAGACTAATATATAAATACAAAATTATATAAATAATTATAATAAATATTATATAATATATAATAATAGATTTTAAATTTTAGGCAAAATATATATTTTATTATAAATAATATATAAATATAATATATATATATATTATGTTATGAATAAAATGTAATATATATATATTTTTAATATATATATATATATTATTATATATTATAATAAAATAATATATATATATTATATATATTATGTATTTTGGAACGGGAACGTAATAAAAAATAAAGAGGGGGGTAAAAAAATACTGTCGTAACAAAAGGATAAATACAAAAATTTAAAAACTAGAATCAGGGACCAATTGGGAAAGTAAAGGAAGTTTCAAAACTAAAAAAAAACAATTATAGTCACGGAGTTGCTATGATTCTCACGAACCTCATAACATTAGTATCATACAATGCTGCGCACTAACCAACATTGCAAGTGATTTAGAAATAGAATCTCTTTTTTTTAACACTCTCCAAGAACTTTAGAACAATCCCCTAAGAGAGATTTTAAAAAAATTTTGGGAGACCTCAAAAGCCAAAGTAGGCAAAAATGATAAAAAAATGACATCTGGGAAAATTCGGCCCTTGGGGATAAAATGAAAGAGGTGAAAATTTTTTTGAATTTTGTAGTACAAAAAAATCTAGTTTTCCCCAAAACCCTTTTTTCCAAAAACCACCCCAAAACACTTGTAGAGTGGTTTTTACCCGACAAAAAAACACAACCAAATTGACTACATTTGTTGAACCCGAAATGGAAAAGTTTTATAAAAAAGCCAAGACAAGCCTGGTGCCGACTGCAACAGTGACAACCAACTCAATTCGATTTTAAAAAGAAACAAAAAAATGGAGCGTAAAAACCCTCTTGAGACTTTGACTACAAAAATCTGACAAAAAATTACAGAATTACAGTGTCAAACAAAATTTGAAATACTCAAACAATGTAAGATGATAAAAACCAAATGGTTTTTGGAAGAAAGGAAAAGAAATCTTTCTGAGTGCTGTTAGAAACTATCGCCAAAAAAAAAAAAAAACAAATTCTCCCTGGGTATCTGAAAAAAAATTAAGTGAAATTGAAACAAGAAAAGCCTAAAATCAAAGTATCAAATAATCCCGTTTAAAAAATAAATTTTCAAAAAAACAAAATAAAAAAAAACAGATTTTGCGACGAGATAAGGAAAAACATTTAAAATTTAAAATTGGGCCCGAAATTTAAAAATGTTTACAATAAAATCTACCCAAAGGGGTACAAACATTACACGAAAATTTAAACCCACAATGGCACATCAAAACTGAAGAGGACTTGTTTTTTGTGATGGAAAAAAAGTCAAGATAGATGGAATCAATTTTTTCCCAATCTATCCAAAGAATAAAATCACAACCCTTTAAATTAGACTCAATGACAGCGAAAAAAAACCACCGCAGTGTAGCGAAGTTATAAAAGCCATAAAAAATTTAAAGAATAAAAAGAGCCCGGGAAAATAAAAAAACACCAGAACTAAAAAGAATGGGGGCGAAAGTGTGAATACTTCTTCTAAAACTGTACGAAATTTGGAAGAAAAAAAAGGCCCGAAACCAAAAAAAGGTGACGCACTCCAATGCAACAATAACAGGACAATTACATTAATAGTCACAGCAAAAAAAATTTTGTTGAAAATTTATTGCTGAAAGAATGAATTTCAAGTAAGAGAAAAAGCGACAAACAAGCAGGTTTCCCCCGGGAAAAGGTCCAGAAACCAGATTCAAAATTTTAAATTGTCATAGGAAAAAGGGGAAAAACCCAGAAAGACCTAAAGAGGTGAAGTTCCTTGCCCAAGGGGAAAAACCGCCGGCCCGGGGACTGAACCCCGAACTCAGATT
>NC_051389.1:43626387-43631387 GCF_015228065.2 Penaeus monodon
GCCCCCGGGGGGGGAAGGGTAAATTTAATTTTGGGGGGAACCCGGGTTCCATTAATTTGGGGTTCCGAAAAATTTTTTAAAAAAAAAAAATTTGAAGTTTTTCGCTTTTCATAAATTTGAGCCAAAGGGAAAAAGGTTTTGAAATTTTTTTAAAATGCGAATTTTCTTTTATATTTAGTTTCAAGAGGGTTTCCCAATTTTACGGATTTTTTAACAGGTTTTTGATTTTGGTCTTGCGGCGCGGCCCGCGGGGGGACACGCTGGATTCTAAATCCGCAGGCCCAGAGACCCCACTAACATGACCCGTCCTGGCCCCGGCCAGTAATTCGGGACCTTCGTGCCCTGACTTACATCGTTTTCGGTCTTTCTTTCCCCCAACCCCTTTTCCTGCCGACCTCGCCAGGACATGACCTCTGCATTTTGACCTGAGAGGTTTTGCGAGGAGGAGCTGTGATCTCCCTGGTCCGGAGGATCGTGGCGCTCCAGTGGGCTGTAACGAACTCCCGCGTCCGAGGGGGACACCCGGGTTTTTTGGTCACCCGACTGGGGGGGAAAAAAAGCATATATGTGAGGGATTTCGAGTTTGTTTAATTTCCTTTATCTTGTCGCATGTCGAACAGTCTCTTAGCACTCGCACATAACAAACACCTTAAGAGTCAAACCCCTATTACAGACCCCTTGTTTTTCCCTTTACCAGAATCGACAGGAAAATCGCCCCTAAAAGTCCCTTATTGATCCCCAACTTTCTTCTCTATGTTAAAATGAGAGAAATTTTTATCCTGTGAAACCCGCAGGGACAGTTTGGGAAATTGTAAGGAAGGGCGACTGTCATTCCCGGAGAGAGAAGCTTGATGTTTGAAAACCAAAGAGTGGGTCTATTTAATATGGACATGTTTTAAAAAAAAGGAAATTTTTATTTTTTAAAGTAAATGAGATAGAGAAGCGTGAAATTAGGAAACGAAAAATGATAATTATCGCGTTTTGGGAAATTTTTTAGTCTAAAAAAAAAATGAGGGAAACGATTAAAGCAGTGGTTAAAATTAAGGGAAAAAGTTGGAAGAAAATCCAAGAATACTTTTTTCCCTTCCAGGGTTAAATTTAATCATCTTTCTTTTGTTCTCAATGACGGGGTTTTAATTTTATGACTGGTTTTATTTAAATAAATGCTTTCCTCCCTCCTTCTATAAAATTTTCCTTTTGATACTAGTGTTAAAACGTAGATTTACGTAAATCTCATTTTTGCTCTCTGTTGTCTGTTGGGCTATCACTTTGGCACCTCTCCTCTCTCTCTCTCCTTCCTTCCTCCGCTCTCTCCTCCTTTCTCTCCCCTCTCTTAAACTTCATCTATCATCTATCTTAATCTATTTTATATATAATACACATAATATAAATAATATATATATTTAAAATTTTATATATATATTATATAATAATTATTATATTATTTTATATAATATATAATACAACGAACACACATTTTATATCATTACCCTTGTGAGTGAGTTATATATATATATATAATATATATATATAATAATATAATATATATATATATATAAAATGTAATATAATAAGTGTGTGTTGCGCACACAAAACCACACCACACACCAAAACATAAATATATATATATGTGTGTGGTGTGTGGTGTGTGTGTGGTGGTGGTGGAATATAGATTATATATATTAATAATAATATAATAATATATATATAAAAAAATATATATATTTTAACCACAACAACACTACACACACCGCACCACAACACCACCGCACACCACACCCACACACAACACACACACACACAAAACCACCACAACACACACACAACAAAACACACACCACACACAAACACACCCCACCAAACACACACAAAAATATTAGATATATATATATAATATATATATTTTAAAATTAAAAAAATATATATACAATTATAATAATAATACATATATAATATAATAATATTATTAAATTTTTAATATATATATATATATATATGAGAGAGAGAGGAGAGAAGAGAGGAGGAGGGAGAGGAGAGAGAGAGTGAAACACACACACACATACAAACATTTAAATATTAATTTTTATATTATAATATTTATATAAAATTAAAATAATAAAATTAATATTAATATAGAGAGAGAGAGAGGTGAGAGAGAGGAGAGAGAAAGAGAGAAAAAGAGAGAGAGAGGAGAGAAGAGAGAGAGAGACGAAAAAGAGAGGGGAGTAGACAGAATAAAACAGGTTTTTTTTTATATATATATATAAAAATTAATAAAATATATAAAATATAAAAATTAATATATAAAATAAATATATTATATATATATATATATATATATATAATATTTTATATTAATATTAATTATATTATATTATATATATATATACACGAACCTACCGTTAAATGATGATGATGTCATTAATATAAAAAGGGCCCCCCCCCGAGGGCCGAGGGTTAGAGACTCAAGACGTCACGACGGCAATCTGATTTCAGTCACGGTCGGCGCGTTTTCCCGGGGCAAGAATTTCCCCTCGTTTGCCTCCCTAGCCATGGGGGGCAATCCGACCAAGTCAGGCTTCCCAACCCCGGATGAATAGAGAGAATGTTTCCCCGGGGAAAGGAACTGGGGCCCCTCCCCAGTATCACTCCAAGGATCACAACAGGGAAATACAATTTAATATATGCTGTGACCACGGCGGTCAAACAAAACCCCACCTTTTAAAAGAAAAAAAATATACATATACAATAATATACTATTAATAATATAATTATAAAATAATATATATTATAATATAATATGTAGTATGTAGTAAATAATATTAATATATATTAAATTTATATATTTTACATATATTATATTATATATACCTTTAGTTTTTTTGTCATTTAGTTACAAAGTTTTTGGGTTTTGCTCGAAATTTTTCATCGTCAAAAATTTTAAAAATTTTAACATCTGTACTGCCCTTTAGAAATATATTTTTAAAAAATCAAAATTTTGCTTAAATTCGTGAAACAAAGTTTATAAAAGAAATGGAATCGCGATTTTTTTTAAAGGTAAAGAAGCTAGAAAAGGAATTACAAACCGAAAGAAGGGTGCATTTTTTATATATATCATCTGCATTTTGGGAATTGTGTTTTGTGTAAAAAAAATAATGGGAAGTGATTAAAACCCCATTGGTCAAGATTTAAAGGGAAAATTTTGATATATATATGCACCAAGAATACTTTTCCTTCTGTGGCTAAAATTATACTCGCACCCGCTTGTGTTTAAAATCATCCTTTTTTTGAAAGACGGGTTTAAGTTTCAGGGGTGTTGGTTTTTAATAATGCGTGTGTGTGGTGTGCGTGTGTGTGTGTGGGTGTGTGGTGTGTGTGTTTGTGGTGTGTGGTGTGTGGGTGGGGGGGTGTGTGTGTGGGGGTGTGTGTGTACATAGATATATATATAATATATATATTATATATATATATATATATATAATATAAAATTTAAAATATAATATATATATATACTATATATTACATATATATATATATATACATATATATATATATTATATTTTATATTATTATATATATATATATATATATTTTAAAATATAATATATATGTATATATATATATATATATATGGAGAGAAGAGAGAGAGAGAGAGGGAGAGAGAGAGAGAGAGAGGAGAGAGATTTATATATATGTATATATAATAATATGTAGGGGTTTTATGATATATGTGTGTGTGTGTGTGTATACTTATATCTATATATATATATATATATATATATATTTTAAATGTGTGTGTGTGTTGTGTGTTTTGTGTGTGTGTTTTGTGTGTGTGTGTGTGTGGTGTGTGGTTGTGTGTGTGTGTGTGTGTGTGTGTGCGTGTGGTGTGTGTGTGTGTGTGTGTGTGTGTGTGTGTGTGTGTGTGTGTGTACATACACACACGCATTAGAGAGAGAGAGAGAGAGAGAAAACAGAGAGAGGAGAGAGAGAGAGAGAGAGAGAGAGACAAGAGGAGAGAGAATATAGAGACTTATATTATATATATTTTATATTTATTATATATAATATATATATATACATAATATTATATAAAAATTTATATATATATGTATATATATACTAAATTTATACACACACACACACACACACACACCACACACACACACACACACCACACCACACAACACACACACACACACCCCATATATTATAATATATATAATTTATCTATATATATATATATATATATATATATTATACATATATATATCCCGTGAGTAGGATGAACGTATTATATTGACAAATGTAGACAAGGTATGAATGAGAATGAATATCTTCAAAATACAAGAAATGTATTTGACCGGTTTCGTTGCGTCTCGTCAGAAATACTGTATTTCTGACAAAGATGCAATCGAAACCCGGTCAAATACACTCTTGTATGTGAAGATTTTCATTCTCATTATACCTTGTCTACATATATATATACTTTGGTTTTCTTAGTCTTTTGGTTAGAAATGCTTTGGTTCGCTCATTAATATTTTCATCGCTCACAAATATGTAAATATTAACATCTGTAACTGCACCTTGAAATATATCTTTAAATGCAATCATAATTTTGCCCATACATTTATGAAACAAAAAAACATAACCATCTTAGACTTGGCTGCACAAATTCACTCTCGAAAACTTAAAGTCTAAACACCAGCTGGTTTGCAGTATCCAAATTTCTTGCAATGACAGGCTTGTTCCTCCGTATCTCTCTTATTACTTTTATTTGGAATATTTTCCTTTGTTTCTCTTCTAAATCTCGAAATCCATGTACAGTGTTCTACCCATACACCGTTCATCAGTTATACCAATCGTTATGTTACGCCAAACTTTCCCTGTCAGACACTTTCTCTTACCAATTCTTCCCTGGTTATTATCTTTTGATGACTAGTATATTGTTTTTGATTGGTTAACTTAACCAAATTCGATACAGAAAAAACCGGGCCCTTTGT
>NC_051389.1:43636387-43656434 GCF_015228065.2 Penaeus monodon
ATAATATATATTAATATAATATATTAAAATATATATATATATATATAATATATTAATATAAACAAACATATAATTATTTTTACATACATTTTTGAAAAAATATATTTAGGCACGAATGCATGCTACAAAAAATATAAACATCTGCGTTTGTATATCCACCCAGTCTTGGTGTTTAAAAGGGTTCTCTCTCCTCCTCTCTCTCTCTCTTTTCTTCTCTCTCTCCTCCTCTCTCTTCTCTCTCTCTCTCCTCCTTTCTCTCTCTCTTTCGCTCTCTCTCTCTCTCTCTCTCTCTCTTTCTCTCCTCTCTCTCTCTCTCTCTTTCTCTCCTCTCTCTCTCTCTATCTATTATCTTTTATCTACCCCATCTATCTACCTCTATCTCTATCTCTTCTCTATTCTATCTTATCTCACCCCTACCCCTATTTTATCTCATGTCTATCTTATCTCTTTGTCTCTCCCCCTTTTTTCCTCTCTTTCTCCCTTCTTTCTCCCTCTCTCCCCTCTCTCTCTCTCTCTCCTCCTTCTCTCCCCTTCTTCTCTCTCTCTCTCTCTCGTTCCTCCATAAACATGCATTTACTAAGGGGCACGGGAAGGGTTTCCCAGAGGAGTTTTTTGGGTCGTGCCAAAAAACAAAAACCCTTATCCTGGCCTTTTCCCCTTGCGTCCGAAGCGACGGGAACCCTTTCTCCACCCTCCTCGAACGTGTCACCCTTTTGGGAAAAGTCCTTTTCGGTTTTCCGGTCTTTTGGGTTTCCTGGTACGTGAGACCGAGGTTTCGCAAAACGTGTTCGACGTGGCAACATTATTCGTAGAGGGGGGCGTTATATGGTAAGCAGGCCTTTCGATTTTTTGATGGGAAAAATGATTTTATTTTTTCTCTTTCAGGACGGCGAATATCACTTCATGGCTCGCGGACAAGCATTCTAGGGAGTGCCTCAGAGTCCTCGTACCCATGAACAGGGTATCACCTTCACGTATTTCACATCGTTTTGCCCCTCCACGGAATACAAATCCCACACACCATCAAAAGAAGCCCACTTCATGCACTCACCCCAATCACATCTCCAAACGGGAGACAGAAAGCACCCCGGAGTGTCAATCAGCGAAGAAAAAAAAAAAAGAGGCGCAGGTAAAAGGGTGGGCAGGTAAGACTTGAGGGCCCCCTTTGTGCCATACAAATAGGCAAAAAGATTGTTATCAAGATAGCGTGTCACTTTTCGGGATTCCCCGGGGGAAATGGATTGTATTGCTTCAGGTATGTGGAGCGATTCATTTTAAGGCTTTTTTTCCTTTTTTTTTATTATATTTTTATTTTATTATTATTATTATATTATTTTTATTATTTTTATTATTTTTTTATTATTTTTTTATTTTTTATTATTACATTTTTTTTTATATTATTTTTATCATTATTATTTTTATCATTATTTTATAAGTGTTATCATTATTTTTCCAATATCATTTTTATTATTATTATTTATTATTTTTATTAAATTATTATTTTTTATTATATTTATTTTTATCATATTTATTTTTATTTTTTTTATTTATTTATTATTTTATTATATTATCATTACATTATTGTTATTGTTATTATTGCTGTTATCATTATTTTTTAATTATTATTATTATTATTATTATTATTTTTATTATATTTTAAAACTGCAATGTTATTTTATTGTCTTTTCATTATTTTATCTTTATCATCATTATCGTTATATTATTTTGTTATTGTTATTATTATTATCATTTTTTTATTATTATTATTATTATTTATTTATTCTTATTATTATTTTATATTATTTTATTTTTATTTTTGTATTATTTTTATCTTTTTTTTATTATTATTATACTATTATTTTACAGTTATCTTTTTATCTTTATTATTTATCTTTATTATTATTTATTAGTGTATGATGATGATGATGTGATGATAATGATGAGATGAGATTATTAATTGATATTTTTCTTTTTAATTTTATTGTTATTATCATTATTATTTTTTATTAAACATTATATTTTTAAATTTTTCTTATTATTTTTATTATTATTATTATTATTATTATCATTATCATTTTAATTAGCCAATTTTTTTTATTTTTTATATTACTTATCATTTCACATTTTTTATTATTATCTTTATTTTTAATCCTGATATTATTTTTATAATATTATTATTATTATTTTTATTATTATTATTATGAGATGAGAGATGATGGAGATTATTTTTATAAAAATCCGATATTATTCTTATCAATTTTAATTTTATAATCATTAACACAAAACAAACACGTAACGTGACAAAAAGAGAAAGGAAACGCCTTTTGTAGAAAAGAAACTACCCCAGTTTTTTTTTCTAGTGGTGTTTCCCTATCATTTTTATTTTAAATTATTTTATTTTATTATTTTTTGATGATGTGATTGATGTAAGATGATGATAATGATGATCATTATTATATGGTTATTATTATTACCAATATTCTAATATTATGATTATTATATTTTTTTATTATTAGTAATATCTTTTATTTTTAGGAAAAATAATAATTATTATTTTTATCATTTATGTTACTTTATTTTAATTTTTTAATTAATTTTTTGTTTTTTATATTATTTCTAAAATTTTTCATATCATTATTATTTTTATTATTTTTTTTAATTATTTATCATCATTTTTATTATTATATTATCATTATCAATATTTTTATTATTATCATTTTATTATTTTTATTATTATATATTATTTATTTTTTATATTATAAACATAATAATATTATTATTATGATACATTTCTTTATTTAATATTAAAATTTATTTTGGGTTATCATTTTTTGTTACTTTTTATTTATTTATTTATTATTATTTTTTTGTTATTTTTATATTTTTTATTATTATATTATTATTATTATATTATTTTTATTTATTTTTATTATTTGTTATTATTATTATTACATATATTTATTCGTATATTATTTTTTTTTATTTATCAATAATATTATCATTACAATATTTTAATTTTATTTTTATTATTATTTTATTATTATTTATTTTTATATTTTATATTAACATTATTGTCTTTATTTTTTTATTATTTTTTGTATTATTTTTATTATATTTTTATAGTATAGTAGTGCAGAAATAGTAGGGTATTATTACATTATAATATTATTTCATATATTATTGTATTATATTTTTTTCCTTGTTATTTTTAAAATATTTCCTTATTATCGTGTTTCTTATTTCATCTTATTATTATTTCTTTATTATTATTATATTATTTTATTATTTTATTATTTTATATATTTTTATTTTATTAATTATTAATAATTTTTAATTTTAATATTATTATTTTATTATTATTTATTATTACTCAATTATTTTATTAGATTATATTATTTTATTAGCATTATTTTTTTATCATTAATTATTTATTTTATATTATTTTTATTATTATTTTTTATTTTTATTATTATTATTTTAATATCATTTCATCTCATCATTTTTGTGTTGTTTTTATTTTATTTTATCTTTATAATAAATTATTATTAAACATTATATTATCAACACTTATTTGATTTTTAAATTTTTATTATTATTTTTATTTTTATTATTATTATTTTTATACTTTATATTATTATTAATTATATTATTTTACTTTATTATTTTTATTGTATTATTTTATTATTATCATTGTTATTATCATTATTTTATTTTTATATTATTATCTTTTATTTTTATTACTATTTTATCATTTTTATTCCTTATTATTTTTGGTTTTTTTATTATCATTTTTATCATCTTATTTTCCCCATTTTGTTATTACTTTTATCAAAATTATCTTTGTCATATTATTTTTAATATTTGGTTCCAAATAATTTTTATTTTTATTATTATTAATTTTTTATTATTATTATTTATTATTATTTTTATTATTGTTGTTGTTTTTGTTGTTGTTTTTTATTTTTATTTTATTTTATTTTGTTATTTTACATTTTTATTATCTTTTTATTTTTATCATTTTTATTTTTTTTTATTTTATTATTTATTTATATTATTATTTTTATAATATTTCAACATTTTTGATTTTTATTTATGTTATATATATTTTATTATTATTATTATCATTTCATTATTATCATTTTTATTTTTTTTTATTATTATTATATTTTTTCATCATTTTTGTTAAAATTACCTTATCTTTCATTATTATTATTATTATTTTTAAATTTATTATTTTATTATTTTTACATTATTTTACTTTATTTTTATTTTATCATTATCATTTCGTTTTTATATATTTTTATTTTTTTTATTATTTTTTTTATTATTATATCATATCATTATTATTGTTATTAAATTTTTATTAATTATGTTATTATATGTTATATTTTTTTTTAATATTATTAAAATTTTTTTTCATTTTTTATTTTTATTATTATTTTTATTATCTCATTATTTTTATTATTGTTTTATTTATCATTACTTTTTTTAATTTTCGTTATCATTATCATTTTTAAATTTTTAAATATAAATTGTTTTTTACATTTTGTTTTATTCTTTATTTTATTATCATTTTTATTATTTTTATTATCATTATTATTTTATTATTATTATTATTATTATTATTATATTTATTTTTATTATTCATATCATCATCATCATTATAATTTTCTTTATAATTTTATTTTCATATTACATTTCTTTTTTATTTTTATTATCAATTTTTTTATTATCGTATTATTAATTATCAGTATATTTTTACCATATATTTTTACTATCAATTATTTCATTATTGTTATCACTATACATTATTTCATGTTATTGCATTTTTTTTTAGCATGTATCTTATTTTTTATCATTAACGATGCCATTATTATTTTTATTATCATTATCATTAGTATCATGATTACTACCATCATCGTCATCATTATAATCATCGTTATTACTGTTATTATTTTTATCATTAATAGAAAATTATATATATTATTTTTACAACCTTTTTTTTTATCAATAAATCTGTCCTTTTTTATCTTTAGCACGTTATTATAGTAGTATAGTAGTACGGGATTTTGTTTTTTTCTTTATCATTTTTATTACAAATTTATTATAATTTTTTTATTATTATTATTTTTTATTATTATTATTATGATTATTATTATTATTATTTTTATTATATTTTTATATTTTTATTATTATTTCATTTTATTATATATTACTTTTTGTTTTTGTTTTTTATTTTGTTATTATAAAAAATCATCCATCATTTTTCTTATCTTTTGTTAAAATACTATAACTTCTACTACTACTACTCCCACTATCTAATAATAAAAAATATGAAAATTATATCATTATTATTTATTATTATTTTATTCATTACTTAATAATAATTATATTATTATCATATTTCAAGCATATCCTTTAAACAAAATTGTTGAACTTTTCACAAAGTGATTTTTTTTTTTTTTTTTTTTTTTATGGGCCAGTTCCATAACCCGAAGGAAATAAATTTTGTTAAATTGCAGGGACATCCGCCATTATAGGAAAATATGTAATCCCAAATTGCAGAACACTATATATTTTTTAACAAAACCACTACCCTTTGCCAGCACTCCATTAAAATCCGGCTTGCCCAAAAGGGGTCCCGTAGCCCTTTCGTAGGAAAAAATGCGTAGTCGCTTTTGATTATTTCTTATCATTGCTGTTATTTTTTATTATTTTTCATTATTTTCATTATTTTATCGTTATTATTAATTTTTATTATTTCATTATTTTTATATTATTTTTAAAGATTTTATTTTTATTATTATTTTTATTATATTTTCTTTTAAAATTATATTATTATTTCTATGTGTTTTCTTTTTTTACAATTTTTATTTTATTATTTTTTTATTTTATTTTATTTTATTATTCTATTTTTTTCATTTCATTATTATTTTTATTTTTTATTTTTACTATTTATTATTACTATTTATTGTTTATTATTTTTCTATTATTATCATTGTTGTTTTATATTATAATCATTGTTTTTATATATCATTATCCAAATTTTTATATTATGATTTTTATATTACCTTTTTATTATTGTTATTATTATTATTTTTAAAAATTTCATTTTTATTTTATATTATTATATTATTTTATTTTTTTATTATTTTTACATTTTTCATTTTTTAATATACTTTACTAAAATAATAATTTAAAAATAATAATAATAATAATAATAAAATAACAAAATAATGATATTACTTTATTAAATTTTTTATTTTCATATTTTATCATTATTTTTATATTTTTTTATTATTATTATTTTTATTTATTTTTATTATTATTATTATATTATTATTTATTATTATTTTTATTATTTTCTATTATTTTTATTATTTTTATTTTTATGATTATACTTTTTATTTAATACTAAAAACTACTTAATACTAATAAAAAATAATAATTAATAAAATAATAAAATTTTAAAAAAAATAATGATGAAATTATTAATTATTTTTATTATTTTATTATTATTTTTTATTTATTATTATTTTTATTATTTTTTTTATATATTATATTTTATTTTTTTTTTTTATTTTTATCTTTTTATTATTTTTTTATATTGTTTTATATTTAAAATTGATGTTATATTATTATTATATTATTATTTTTTATTTTATTAATTGTTGTTGGTTTTTGTTGTTGTCGATGATTTTTTTATTGTGTTTTTATTTTCAATCATCATTTTTATTTTCATTTTTGTAGCATTATTATTTTTATTGTTGCTATAATCTTTTTATTTTTATCATATCACATTTTCATCTCATCATCTTTTTTTTTTTTATTTTTTGTTATATTTTATTTTATTATTTTTTTATTTTATTATTTTCATATCATTTTTATAAACATCCCCATTTTTTTTTTGGTATTATTATATCATTTTATATCATTCATCATCATTTATCATATCTCATCATATCATCACATCTCATCATCATTCAGTATCTTTTATAACTTTATTATCATAATATCCATCTCTCATATTTCTCCAAAACATCATCATCATCATCATAATCTTTTATCTTCACTTCATCATCATCACATCACCACACTTTACATCCTCCCCTCATTTTTTCATCATCATATCATGATTATTGTTTTTTTATTATTTTTTTTTAAATTTTTTTTTTGTTTTTTGTTTTGTTGTTGTTGTTTTCATTTTCATTATTATTTGTTGTTTGTTGTGTTTATATTTATTTTTGTTAATTTTATAATTTAACCCTTTTTTAGTTTTAGTATTTTTTATTATTGTTTTTAATTTATTCATCATTTGTTCCATTTTCCTTTTTTGTAATTTTTTAATTTTTTTTGATATTTTTATTTTTTATTATGTTGTTTTTGTTGTTATTATCATTATTTTAAAATGTTTTTATCATAAGCTCATTATCATTTTTATTATCGTTATCATTATCAGGTTTTCATATCAATTATTATCATTATAGATATTACTAAGTATTTTATTTTTGTTACGTATATCAGATCATTATTATCATCATCACACCATCCTATTACCCTTATATTATTTTTATTATCATTGACAATATACCCTTATATAACAATCCTTTTTTATGCCCCCTGTCGAAATATTACAATTTTTCATTATTTAAGGATGATAAGACCTGTTCGAGCTGAGTCAACCACAAGAGAATTTTGCAAATTTTTGGTGTAAGAAAGGACTTTTCTTTATTGTATCGGGGTTGTTTGATATAAGTATAAAAACTGTTAAGTATACGCATCCTGGTTTTTTCGGGAAAAAGCGTTTCCCTAATTATTTTTTGAGAAATAAAATTCGAATTTATTGTTTGAAATAAGGGCAGGTCTTATTTATTTTTAAGATAATGTAAAGACTATTTTTTTTTAAAAATAATTTTATAGTCCTAAGTATTTTTTAAATGTAAAACCCCTAGTCCCTTTTAAAAAAAATAAAAGTAGTTATTTCAGCTTAATTTTTCCCATGACGGTGTGTCTTTGAGGACTGATTTCACACGCAAGAGAAACGAGCTAAATTGAAATGCACCCTTCTTTCGGGGAACAGATCTTAAAGAAGAAGGCGGATGTGGGATGTCGGCCCCATTTTTTGGGAAAAAAACATTCTATATCGTTTCCTACTTTTCAAACCCCCTTTTTCCCTTTGCTCTTTTCCCCCTTCTATTACTGCTCCCCAAAAAAATTGTCCCCCCCTTCGCCCACTCCCTTTCCCCCCCCCCCCTCCCTCCCCTTCCTACCCTCCTTGAACATAGTCCCCCACCGAATCCTCTCGCTCATCCCCCCTTTCTTTTTTTTTTTTTTCCCCCTTGTTTCACACTGTTCTCCCCGAAAAATTTTTTCCCTCCTCCCCTCCTTTTTTTCCTCTCTTCTCCATTTTTCCCTCCTACTATAACTGGTCCCAACAATTCTCACCTTCTTCCTTCCCCTTTCCCTTTGCTTTTTTTTCCCCCCCCTCCCCCCCTTTTAACCCCCCTTCCCCTCTTCCTTCCATACTTTCCCCTTCCCCCTCCCTCCCTACCCCTTCATCCTCCTTTTCCCCTACCCTCCCCTTTCCCCCCCTTCCCTCCCTACCCCCATTCCCCCTTCCTTCAACCTTCCCTCTCCTCCCCCTTGGTAAGCCTATCTGTCACCAGCGCACCCCAAACATCCCTTAATCTTATCTCACACTACATTATCGCTCCTTACCTGCTCCGGCCAGACCATTGATCTTCCCCGTATGCTACAGTGATATCTGATCTATGTAGGGTTAGCCCAAAATGTACCTTTGTCAAAATTAAAGTTTTTAAGATTATCTATCAGACCCGACCGCGGGGTACTGCGATATAGAATGGGTATAGTCTCTCTGGTGTCCCAATCGACTCTCACGAATGAATTTAAATTTATTGGTTTCCGATTTGACTGTGTCTTGCGCAGTGAAAATGAAATTACAAAATATCTGGCGTACGAAGGGGCTCTGACACTCACTTGATCAGTTAATTACAAAATATCTGGCGTACGAATGGGCCTAGCCTTACTTGATCAGTAGAGACTTTGAAAACTAACTGGTATCATATTTGGCTGTAACAAGATACAAAGAAGTCATGTCCCTTTTGGTGTCAAATATGACCGATTAGTACAGATTAGAGAGATAAAAGAATAGCCAGTGTCAGGTTTAACAGTGTACTGACCCCAAAGAGGAGAGAATTTAAAATTATTACTTATCATCCCGGGGACAGATTTTTAACTGTATCAAAGTTTATTTTAGAACTGAAAACTATGATTTTGTGTTAGGTTTGACCAATTACATGATTATTGTAGAAGGGTTTGCGTTTATTTTTGTAAAATTCCAATTTCTATTACCATATGAGAATGGTAAAAATGATAAAAAAAATTATAATAATAATATTTTTAATGATAAAAAAAAAGAATAAAAATGATTTTTGGATAATTATAAAAATGATAAAAAAGATATAATAATAATGATGTAAGGAAAAAAATAATGCTGATAAAATGATAAAAACAAAATCAATAATAAAAATAAAATAATGAAATAATAATAAAATAAAATAATAATTAATAAAATAAAATGTAATAATAACAAAAATAAAAAAATGATAATAAAATAATAAAAAGATAAAAATAATAGCAACAACAACAAAAACAGCAACGCAATAATAATAAAGCAGCAATAATGATACAGTAAAATAATAATAATAATAATAATAATAATAATAATAAAATAATAATAGTAATAATGATAATGACGAGATAGTGATGACAAAAGAGATGATAAAAGCAAAACTGATGAGATAAAGCAATAATAATAATAATAATAATAAAAATAATATTTAGATAATGATAGCAATCATGATGATAATAATAATAAGAAGAAGAATGATAAAAACATATAATAGTAACAAAAACCCAGCAACAACAACAACAGCAGCAGCAGCACAACGAAAACAACAACAACAGCAACAATAACAAATAATAATAATATAATAATAATAATAATAATAATAATAATAATAATAATAAAAATAAAATAATAAAATAATAATAATAATAATAACAGTAGTAGCGTAGTAGTATTAGCAGTAATAATATTTATAATAATATAATAAATAATAATAAAAAATAATAAGAAGAAGAAGAGAAGAAGAAGAACAATAATAATAACACCAACAGAAACAACAACAACAACAACAACAACATCAATAAGAATAAAAAGAATAATAATGGTGATGATGATAATAAGAACAGTACAACAGTGGAAGTACTGGGAGGAGGAGGAGAACGAAGAGTGTTGTTACAATTCCCCATTATTGATATCGTCATCATCGTTCAGATATGTAGGAACATGTGTGTTTCCATTTAGTTTTATCCCCCAAAAACCCACTCCCATTTCAATTCCCAATTCGCTGTATCTGTTCTGGGTCTACAGTAGGTACCCTAATGAGAAATGTATACGTTACTTTGAGGGATAGGAAAATGGGGCAAGTTTTACTCTTCAGTTTTAATCGAAAAAGAATTCATCGCCATAGAGGTATTGTATAGTTTTTTTGATTTTTTTCCCAACCCTCTTAATCATAAATAGAAATCAAAAATATTTAATGGGAGTCCAATAATGCGAGGACGGTGGGTGAGGAGGAGGGGGGGGGGTGCTCCGGGGTCTGCCAAGTCCTGAGGTCGGTTCGTCCTTCGGCGCGGAGGAGGAGGCGTCGGCGGCGTCAGGGGTATCGATGATCTCATCCTCCGCTGTGGATCGTCGAGATCATCGTGCGAGGATCTGGGTTCGTCTTCTCGTGAAGATGGCGACGCGTCCAGGTGTGACGAGTCGGGATCTCTTGCTCAGGCTTGGAGGGACTCGTCGGGTCTTCTGGTTCCTTTGCTGGTGAGTCGAGTGTTGGCTCTACTTCGGGAGGCGCCGGTGCTTGGTCGCGCGCTTGGTCGCGCGTCAAGAAAGATAGACACAGACGGGAAGGTGCTGGACTTTCAAACTCGATAAGGTCAATGTCCAGAAGACTTGTATCAACAGAAGCAGGAGCATCACCACTGAAGGCGCTGTTGGTAAAGCTTGAGTCTAAGGTAGAGTTTGAAAGGGCCGAGGGCACTTCGAAACTGTCAGTAGACGCGTCAAGCTCAACCTGGGAAGAGAAGGAATTGAGCGAAGCGTTTCGGTCCAGGTTCTCGTCGTCCGCGTCAGCCGAATCGCCCGATGTCACACGAGGGGGAAGGCTCGAGGGGAAGGTTAGTTTGTTCTTTGGTGATTTGAGCCTCCTGTTGAAGCGGCGGCGGCGGAGGAGGAGGAGGGCAGGCGAATGGGGTGTCTCCTTTCTGTTAAAAACAGTTACAGTTTAAGATTAACAGTGATCATATCTGCAAATGTCATAGCTTAAATTTTGCGGGTGACATATCCCAAGATGCGTGCAAAGGTCATCATAAAAGTCAATGACTAATAAACCAACACTGAAAAATAATAAATCAGGCGTAACGCATACCGACGCGAAGTGCGCCTGCAGCTCTTTGGGATTAGCTTCATCTGAGACGAAGCCCGGCCTCGGGGTTTAAGCCCACGTGACAGAGATGCTGGAAGTGGTCGGCTTCCCCATCACTCCTTCCTGAAAATGCGGGCGCAGGAAGCCCCAGTTTGAGAAGAGGACGAGGATGGTGTTTTGTGTTTACTGATAATGCTAATGTCATGACAGCAACTTACGAAATCCTTTTGGCGACGGGTTTTCTGGCCGAGGAAACCTTCTCCCCCAGAGACGGGAGAATAGATGGAGACGCCCCTCGAAAATTTCCCCTTCGACTTCCTTCCCCCTTTTACTTCCTTCCTTCTTCGCGAGTTCTCTCCTTTTTCCCCTTGCGATGGGACGGCGCTGAATAAGCGGGGGGCGGGAGGGGAGGGACCCCGGGGGTTTAGGGGTTTGCAAAAAACCAGGGGGGGTCGTCATAGCTGCCGAAAGGGTTTCATCCCCCGGGGACGAAACAAAAAGCTGGACGGCCCCAGCCCAAAACATGAAGACCCGAAGTGAAAATCGGCGACAAGCGGGAAATAAATAACTAAAAAAAGTGTAGAAAATTAAATATAAAAACAAGACCTTAAAAAAAACACCGGGTTTTGCCGGATGGAGTAACAAGGGGTTTAGAACAAATGGTCCATTGCCCCGACAGCCCGGGGGATTGGGGTCCAAACGGATGTCCGGCTCCAGTAAACCAGTGAGTAAAAAAAACCCCAATGGGAAGCCTTTATTTTTAAAACACGATTGTTTTCCACAAGGGCTCTTTGATTTTAAAAATACGATGTATGCTGGTAGTGGTATATGTATGGGTGTGGTGTGTGTGTGTGTGGTGGTTGTGTGTGTGCGGTTTTGTGCGTGTGTGTGCTTTTTATGGTGGGGTTGAATTTATTTTTTCATATATATTTTGTGTGTTACTCGATATACCGCCCTCTGCTCGGGCGTTTCGTCCCGCCCCCCGCACCGCGCCCCGCCGTTTTGAAGTTCCCGGCATAAACTTGCTGCCGAATTCAGCCCTATCCTGGGCTCTAAAAGGGAAAAAGATACGAAGACCAAGTTTGACCAGTAACAGAACGGAACCACAGGTCACGTTTTTTTTCTTATCATAGTTTTAGACTATGAAAGCATGATTTTAAACAGAATTTACCAGAGTAAAAAAAATCAAAATGTCCATAGCTTTGCATAAGAACGTGGGAGTAAAAGTCAGTTTTAAAATAGTCTCAAGCTCCTTCTATATACAGGGGCCCACAAAATACACACACACACACAACATACACCACACACACACAACCATATATATATAATAATATATTAATTTTAAAAAATATATAATATATAATATTATATATTATATTATATCATAACAATTTTCTTTTATTTTTCCTTGTTTTTAAAAAGGTGGAACAGAGGAGGGAGAGGGGTAGGAGAACCCCGAGGAAATTGTACTCTGAAACCTTTTTTCCATTCCACAAAGTTGATATCTGAGGGGGAACGTTTTCGCTATTAGAAAATTTTCACCTGCAGTAAAGATTTTATTTTGAAACAAAATGATAAAAATTATATATGAGACATAAAAAACAAGAAAATAAGAAATAAAAATGAAATTAACATTTATGCAATGATAATAAAATGATAGGAATAATAAAAAAAATAATAATAATAAAATAAAATAATAATAACAAAATAATAATAATAATAATTAAAAAATTTTTTAAACAAAATAATAAAAAAAAACTAATAAAAAGTAAAAAGTATTAATGTAAAAATAATAATGGTAATCATAAAGAAAAAAAACAAAAACAACAGCAACAATAATAAAAATAACAATAATTATGTAATTACAATAATAGTAATAATAAGATAATAATAAGGGGAATAATAATAATAAAATAATAATTTTATTATTATATTTTATTATTATTATTTTTATAATAATTTAAAAATGTTGATAAAAAAATAATAATGATAATGAAACTAAAAAAATTATAATAATAAAATAATAATAAAAATAAAATAAAAATAATAATAATAAAAATAATAATAAAAAACTTAATAATATTTGTCATGATAATGATAATCATAATTACTCAAAATCCCTTTATCAAAAACCGCCAGGATACTAGGACGGGGGTAGTTCCACCCCCCCCGGGGGGGCCCGCGGTTCGGCCATTTGTATAACAATTTAAAAAAAAAAAAACAAGATTAAAAAAAAAAAGGGAAGAGTTAATGAGTAATGTACTGCTTTTGCTAACATCAAGGAGCCTGCTGCAGTTGGAGATATTTCTTTTGTGTTCCTTTGCCCCGAATTCAATCACCCCAGATCGCTGGTAGTGACCCGGTGTTTGATTTAATTAGCAGAAAAGGAAAAAAAGATTTAAAAAATAAATTTAAAAATAAAATAATAATAAATTTAAAGAAAAATTAATGATAATAAAAATTTTAATTTAAAAATAATAAAATAATAATAATAACAAGATAAAAAAAATAAAATAATGTTTTTGATGATAAATAAATAATAGCAATAACAATAATAAAATAATAAAAAATAATTAATAATAATAATAAATAAAAATAAAAATAAAGATGATAATGATTAAAATAAAAAAATAACAGTAATAATATTGTAGATAATGTAATAATATAATGATAAAGATAAAGATAATAAAATAAAAATAATAATTATTATTTTTATTTTATTAATATTATTTTTATTATTATTTTTTTCATTTTTATATTTTTATAACAATAAGATAATAAAGATAATGAGAATAAGTTATAATGATAATGTAATAAAATAATAGCAAAGTAAAAATAATAATAATAATAGTAATAGTAAAAAAATAAAAATAATAATAAATAATAATAATAGTAATAATAATAATAATAATAAAGTTTAAAAATAATAAAAAATAAAAAAAAAAAAAAAAACAAAAAACCAAAAAATAAAATAAAATAATAAAAATAATAATAATAAAATAAAAAATAATAATGAAAACAATAAAATAAAAACAATAAAATAATAAAAAAGCACAAGTATCTCAAATAAAATAAAAACAAAAATAATGATAATAAAAATAATAATAATCATCATCATAATAATAATTAAGGAATAATAACAATGATATTTTTTTTTATTTTTTATTATTTTTATAAAATAAAATGAAATAATAAAATAATAATAATAATAATAATAAAATAAAATAAAAAATAATAATAAAAACAATAACAGTAATCCCAAGACTATGTGCATCACCAACCCTCTGTACCTCCCAAAGAAACACAATTAATCTAAGCTACTAGAGTTACACCCGTATGAAATAAGATTTGGCACGTAGTCCTTTGGTCAGCGCGACCAGAACCCCCCGGGTGGAGACGCTGCCAGTCTTTGTCAGTGGGACATCCTCAACCCCCGTCAGAGTCAGCGACCCCCCAGGATAGAACCTGCAAAGGAGGAAACCCCAGGGGGGATATTAAATTTTTGTTTTTCGAGTCGCTTTGAAAAAAGGGGGAAAGGGAGTTTTTATCACCTTTTTTCTCGTAAAATTGCAAGTTGGATTTTTATACTTTGTAAATTTTGTCCTGATTTAAGTGTTGGACGTCATATTTCTCAGTAAATACAAATTTTAGTTATAAAAAAGGTTTTTTTTCACAACTTATTTAAAAAATGGAGAGATAAAAAAATTAAGATGATGATGATAATAAAACAATGGGATGGTGATGTGCATCATGATGAGATCATGATCATGGTTTATGATGATCAGTGTGAATGACAATAATAAGATGTGATAATATGAGATAATAAATAATAAAATAAAAATAATAATAATAATAATAATGAAAATAAAAATAATAATAATATTAATATAATAATGAAATAATAAGGGCGGTGATTTGATAAAAAAATATTAGTAATTAAAATTTGGAAAAATATGGATAATGGAATAAAATTTTATTAATAATAAAATAACATTACTTAATGATAAGGTTTATTAAAATAATAATGGTGAGCTAATAGTGTAATAGTAAAAAAACTAAAAATAATATAATAATGAAGAGAATGATAAAATAACTGTGAAAAATAAGGATAAAAACAAAAATAAAAAAGATAGTGAAAAAAAAAAAAAAAAAAGATAGTATAATGATGATGATGATTATAATAACAATGATAATGATAACAATAATAATAAGGACAATTATAATAATAATAATTATTGTTATAATAATAATAATTATTATTATAATGATGATGATGATGAGATGATAATAATAATAATATTAACAATGATAAAAAATGAAAATAATAATAAAATTTAATAATAATAATAATGAAAATAAAAATATAATAATTTAAGGACAGTAATGACAATGAAGTGATAACAATAAAAAAATAATAGAAAATTTATAATTTATCTTTTAATAATAATAATAATAAAATAATAATAATAAAAATAAAAAAATAATAACAATAATAAAAATAATAATGAAATATTAATAATAAAAAAATAAAAAAAATAATAATGATAATAATAATAATAAAAAACAATAAAAAATTTAAATTTTTTTTATTATATTATTATTATTAATCTTTTTATAACAACAATGCATGGCTGATACAAAAAATAGGCTTTCCATGAAAATTTTTATTATTTGCGTTGCGGAGGGACCCCTACCGATATTTTAAAAAAGTCCCCAAGATATTATAACTATATAAATGCATTTAGCTATGCGTGACTTTTCTGGATACTCAAAAGGGAAATGGTCCAGTAGTATTTTTAAAAGTATGTTATTTTTGCCCCGATACATTTTTTTTCCCCAAACTTTTTTCTTACTGTTATTAACACTAACAAAAAAAAATTAAATCAAAAAAAAAATTACACATAATTAGAGATTTATATTCCTTCAAATTTTCATCACCGGGATTTGAGGGCCCACGTTAAGATTTTTCGAGTCTAAAAATTTTTCCAAAATCTCTACAATTTTTTTCTTTAATTTCTTTTTAAGACTAAATACAATTTGAAAACTAATGAGAGTTTCATATCCTTTTTAAATATCACCCCAGGGATTTGAGACCACAGTTAAGATTTTTCGTAATAAGTCATGATCATGATCATGATTATCCAATATCTCTACAATTTTATCTTAATTGCTTTTAAGACTAATATACAATCTCGAACAGCACACAGGTAAACATTTAATTAAAAGTTTCTCACTACACATTCTTTAAAAAATGGTATCAATGAGCTCCCTTTCCTTACTGGCATTTGAGACCCACAATAGAAAGATCTTGTCATTGGCTTCTTGCTGAGGAGAACCGACGGCGAGTGCTCTGCAGGACGTCGCTTCGGGGCCGCCATCATGCGACGGCGAGGCCCAGGGGGGTGCCAGGGTTCTCAGTCCTTGGGGAAGCAGGGACCTTAAGGACGCATTGGGGACGAAGGGAACGGCGTGGGAGAGAAACTGGTCACATGTGCGGTAGTCTGTAATCTTTATATGGTCGATCTTCTCTTGAATGATTTACTCTGATATTGATATCGAAAAGGTTTTTAAGTAAACCATATGAAAGGTACCGATTGTTGTCCTGTTTGTGTGGGTGCATTGGTTGGTTAAGTGTATTTAGTTATTCTGAAATGTGTTTTTTTAAGAAGAAATATATATGTATTACATCTTATGAGTGACAACTTCATTTTAGGACTACTGCAAACTACGAAAACAAAACATATTTTTTGTTTTCTTTCATGCCTTTTCTCAGCATAAAACACATCTGAATTATGCGGTTAAGCATATGCCATGAAATTACATAAAGCCCATTCGAATGCCCAATATTATATTGTATGCACTAGTATAATAAAAAAAAGTCCAATGGGTAAGCCTAAAAGATCATTACATACTGCATTGTTAAAACCCCATTTGAAAGGAATAACGTACTTTAACACACTTGGGGCCCCACTCCACAGTTAGAACTGGGGTTTTGGGGGGGGGAGTGATAGGGCTGTCAGTTCAAAGTAATCTAATCAAACTGATTGTAAATAATATCAGTGTGCTGTCTTTAAACATAAGTAAAACAAAACAGCAGAAGAACTAAATAAATAAGCAGTCTGTTACATGGGAGTTCTTGTTGGACCCAACGCCAACCCCATATGCAATCTTGGGAAATGAATTTAGCGTGAAGAAGATTGGTACACGATGTGACGTGCTTTAAACAGAGAAAGAAGTATATATCTAGCATTATCTGAGATAAGTTTCCGTCATCACAGAAAACCATTTTTAGACTACCCTTAAACACTAAAAGGGTAATACACTGACTGACTGACTACGTTGACGAGCTTGTTAACAACCATTATATATACATACAATATATATATATTACTAATATATATTATATATAATATAATATAAAATTTTAAAATTATATTATATATATAATATGTGTGTATTATATAATTATATAATATATATATATATATATATAATATATATATATATATATATGGTTATATATATATATATATATATATATATATATATATATTTATTTATTTATAGAAAGCTGCAGAAAAGCTGTATTAGTATTGTCACCATACATCCAAACAATAAGTATAAATATAAGGCATATATTTTCATATACAGAGATTCAGCTTTCTTCATAAATAATGACCCAACTTCGGCAAAGTTCTTTATCAGATATTTTGACATTGAAATTTGCTGACGTTTTCACAGATGGTGGATTCTCTCTCTCTCTCTCTCTCTCTCTCTCTCTCTCTCTCTCTCTCTCTCTCTCTCTCTCTCTCTCTCTCTCTCTCTCTCTCCCCGCTCTCTCTCTCTCTCTCTCTCTCTTTCTCTTACTCTCTCTATATATGTATATGTGTGTGTGTGTGTGTGTGTGTGTATGTGTGTGTGTGTGTGTGTGTGTGTGTGTGTGTGTGTTGTGTGGTGTGTGTGTGTGTGTGTGTGTGTGTGTGTGTGTGTTACACACACAAACACACACACAAACACACACACACACATACACACACACAAAAACACACACACACACACATAATATATATATATATATAAAATATATATTATATATATATATAAAATATAATAATAAACCCCTGGCACGACGGCAATCTGAGTTCGAGGGTCGAGTCACCGACCGGCGCGTTGTTCCCTTGGGCAAAAAAACTTCACCTCGATTGCCTACCTTGCCGCTGAGTGGCAAGCCAGCCCAAGTCAGTGCTGGTTCCCCAAGCCCCGGGAAAATAGAGAGAATGATTTCCTAAAAAAGGTAACACCGGCACTCTGCGGGAAAGGAACTGGGGGCCCCACCACTCCAAGAGCATCACAACCATGAAAAACTACAATTAAGTATTATGCTGTGACCACGGCGGCTCAAACTCTCTCTCTCTCTCTCTTCTCTCCTCTCCTCTCTCTCTTTTTCTCTCTCTCTCTTCTTTTCTCTCTCTCTCTCTCTCTCTCTCCCCTCCCCTCCTCCTCCGGGTCTCTCTCGCTCTCCCTGCTCTCTACATCAGTCTATTAGTGTCCTCTACGTCTTACCTTCTCATTCCTGTGATAACTTTCGACTCCCCATCGAAGGGTTTGCTTACTGATTCATGCGTCTCGGTACATATTTTTTTCCCCCCATTGAGTTTTTTCCAGATATAATAATTTTGTGGTATGAACAGAATGTGTCGTTCTAAATTGTATTTAATCATTACGGTAGTGTTGACGTATCTTATTTAGGGAACTAACGCATCCTGTTTCCTGTTAGAAGTTGCAGAAATATATCGTAATAACCAAAAATTATAGCATTTTACAATGGGCCATATGCAGTGCCTATTTTGCACATATTTTTCTTTTATAAATGTTTCCCATTACCACATATAATTCGTTTCACTGTACAATAACAGGAATGAGTAATTTTCACTACAACGTTTTGCTCTGGGCGTGTTTCTCCCAAAGGACAAATAACTGATTATTGATCCCAAAGAACCAGTTGCTATTCGAACATTTGCCTCGAGTTAATAGCGGTTTACGATATATCGTGTTATAACTAATATCTTAAATACATTGAAAAACGAGTTGTGTGGTTATTTGTTAATCTGTATACATTTGGAAAAGATCGTTGTTATTGTTGTTGTTGTGTTGTTGCTGTTGCTGTTTCTGTTGCTGTTTCTGTTGCTGTTGTGCTGAGGCTGTTTGGGAGTAGCAGCAGCAGTAGTAGTAGAGTGATGGTGGAAGTGATAGTTCCAATTATAGCAGTAGTAGCCAATATCACTGTTACTATCATTTATCTCCCACTGTGATCTCTAATTTCGTGACCCACAGAGTCTGTGCGCACTCTGGCATCAAATTACTTCCGTCACTATTATACGAACATTTCTCACTTTTTTCACTTTCTACGAGTTACGAGTAGTATAAAGTATCAGCAAGGTTAGTAATGACAAGAGTAGAGGGGAACAATAAGTATAGAGTAGTAGTAGTAATAGTTAGAGTGTAGTAGTAGTAGTAGTAGTAGTATATATAATTTT
>NC_051389.1:43656534-43661534 GCF_015228065.2 Penaeus monodon
AGATAATGAGAATGCTTGTTTTTCTAAGGGACCTTCTTCCTTCAATATAAAAATGGAGTTAGAATAGAAATACTTTCTCTTTTAGTCTGGTGCCCTAATTACTTTTGAACTTGTGTCTTTCAATATAGGTGGAACCCTTTCTTCAGAACTTTGAAATTTGCATGTGTGAGTGGAGATGCTGACTGCATTTTTTTTTTTAAGATAATGTATGATGGTCAGCGTCTTCACAGAAATTTTTAATGAATAAAGCAAACATAGTTTGGTAATATTATCTTATATGGAAGTGACTGACAAGAAGAAATTTATTTGTGTTATTATGCAAAGGTACAGTAGGATTTGTTGAGAAAGATATATATTACTTTCATTAATCAAACTTCAGAGCTCATGGCATAGAAAAGAGAGTATTTTTGCTCTGGAAGTCACAGAGAAGTGGCAGATGGCTTAAGTAAGTTGTATGTGGGAGTTTAGTCCTAAAGTGTTTAAAATTTGGATCACTTGTTAATTAAGGGTACGTTGATATTTTTAATATTCATGGATTACTTGAATAATAAGAGCATAAAAAATAACATGATTAAAAGAAAATGGAATATATATAATTTATTTTTTAGATTTTTTAAAAATCTGTTCTGTAATGAAATGAGTGTACTTTATGGTTATGGAGTGAAGGACTCGAGCTATGGGTATTTTTAGAGTGTTTGCTAGCACTGTGCTTTCCACCATTTGAAAAGATTAGTAAAAAGTACTTAGTCCTTAAGATTGCAGTTATGGAAGGGAAACCATGTGATTGTAATTCATCATTTAAGTGTGTATAGAATATAGATACTCAAATATTCAACTTGTGTAATATATAAACTAAGAGATTATATAGTAAGTGTATTAACAAAAGTTGGTATTTTATACGAATATCCAAGCATTTGTTCCTTAGCAGGCTTAACAGTTACAGAATTTAGTTTTTTGATATGAAGCTTCTTACAATTTATTTGCATTTTATATTGGTATACACTTTTACTTGCAGTGATTATGACTGAGTAAAGATGCTTCCACTAAGTTACACTAGTTACCATTTGATGTTTTTTGTTTTAAGTAGTGTTCTCCATTTAATTATTTTTTTGTTTCCATTTTCTTCATAATGGTAATGGTCGGGTGTTTTAATATAGTTAACAGAATTCTAGAATGCTGAAAAAATTAACTTGGTGAGGTAGCCTGCAGTATGCTAGGAGTAATTAATGCAATGACTACTAAAGTTACAAATCTTTTCATCATTGTTGGTTTTGTTTGTATATAATTAAGTTATATATATATTTTTTTCTAACCATGCTTATTAACTTATTTTTTTAGTATGCATAAGAAGGAAGGAAGCCTCATGCTGTAGACTTATAAGTGAAACGTCTGCTGAATAGACAAAATTACTTTTCTTGGCTGTTTTTTTTTTTCATGTAGAATTTAATAACGACATTTTAGATACAATTATTTCACTTTTGTGTTGCATTTAGTATGTTGAAGGCTGGAGGTTTCCTGTTGTCTTAAGGTTGAATTTAAGGTAAAAATTTAATACACTGAGCCTGCTCTTTTCCCCCCTTTCTACAGCCCAGTAGTCAGCATGATGAGCAGGTATTCATCTTATCTTTGTTGATATCACAGCTTTTTGCTTCTGGCTGTTTATTCTGTAAGATGTGTGAGGGGGTACCTGTATATTGCTTTCATTATTTATTATTTTTTTATACTTATTTTTGGTGAAACTTTACCCTTGAAAAGATAGGGGAGTTGGAACTTTTTAGTGAATATAACATTGTGGTTAGCTCTGCTACCTTCGGCTTGCTGTCACTGTGTGCACAATGCAGACCATTGTGCATTGTTGGTCAAAATTGTTTATAATTTGCACACAGAAAACTTTGTTGCTGGAAATGGAATGCATTGCCTTTTAGCTAATGTTCACTGATGTTGGCATGTCTTTTTTGTTTTTTTTGCTTTTCTTGCTTCACTTACTAGTTTTCTTGCTTTACGTAACACTGCTGTTCTTCTTGTAAAGAGTATGAATCTTACCAGAGGAGGGAGTTTTTGAATATCTGTACAGCAATAATTGAGATTATTATACACTTCATGAAGAAGTGTCTGTAAGCTGCATGAGACTGATTGTAGAAAAGGCATATGTTAAAAGTTATCTAGTGTTTGTCAGTCAAGATTTATCAGTACATTTCCTACATGATGCATGTAGTATGATATACATTTTTTTTATGTATGTACATATATTTAATTAAAAAAACGAGGATGGTGAAATGTAAAAGATTTGCTCTAATTGAAAGTGAATGTGATCCTTATCTATTATAAGTCATCTCTTCTAAGGAAACAATTCCCTAAATTTTATCTTTATAGTTGGTGCAAATGGCTTATATTTTCTTTTTGCTCTTGCACATTTGTAGTAGCTTTCGGATTTTTTTTTTCTGTTATCTTGTTTCTATCCACTTATTTTTTGTTTGCAGGAACTTTACTTTGTACTGTTTATGGAATGTCACCTTTATGCATTATTATATGCTTGCTTTTATCATATATGACTTTTCATTAGGACTTAGAAGTGAATAGTGACTGCCTAATTGCAGGAAATAAGAATGACATCTTTCATTCTAACCTAAAGTTAAATGTAATAGTTTGCTTACCCTTAGTATTATGCTGTAAATACTCAGTAAACTTCAGTCTTTTACCCCAAAAGTTCCAATTAACTGTTTAGATAAGGGGGTTGCTGTTAGTAGACAAAGGACCTGAATCTTGGTCTTGTAACCAGTTTTATGGTTTTCTCTTACTGTGATATTTGGAGAATAATAATACAGATAGTATTGTGTATCAATAGAAAAAAAATTGCTTGGAAACTGACTTTTGAAATATAGTTTCATATTTATATGTACTAAGTATTTCTGTTTCTGCTGCTATATTCCATGAAAGAAAAAGATATTGGAAGGAAAAAAAAATCATAATTATTAATATAGAAAAAGAAAAAGGCTTAGAGGGATGAATAAAGACAGATTGGGATCAGACGGAAGAAGAAAAGAGGAAATTAAATATCTGAAACATACAACTTCAAGTTATACAGTGGTAGCAGACTGTTAACCTCACTATTTTTTTCCCATTTGAAGTTGACTTGAAAATGAACTTTTTATAAGCCAGGTGGAAGTTACTCTTATATTAATAAAAACTAAACTTGTTTACTTTATTTCAAATAAGAGTGAATCTGACTGAAGCCTCAATCCTAACTTTATTGTAATTGTTGTTAGAAACAGAACTTTTATAGAACTTTTTTAACTCCTCCCAATATTTCTCAAGCATAATCTTGATTTATCCTCTCATAACATATTGTAATTCATGCTTTTATTAAAAAAAGAAAAAAAAAATCCTAATAGGTCTCAACATCCCTTAATCAAGTGTTTACATTAATCATAACAGTATCGTGCCATCCAGCTAGTACTTAATCTATTCCTAATTTAAGGTAGATGTAAGTGCTTATCAAAACCTTTGCTAATTCTGTAGTTCACCTATCCAAAGCTGAGTTTAACCTGTAATGAATAAACTTTCAGTAGCGCCAAATGACATCATGGTTATCCAAATATACCCATTCCTTTAATAATCCTAATAATTCCTGTGCCCTTCATATATGGACCTTGCATCACTCCATGACTCTTATATTGGCTTTCACTTAACATCCATCTATCTATTGTGATGAAACAGAAAGTCGAGCCAGTTGAGCGGCCACCGGTTATGGATTCTCGCAGTCAGCTGCTGGACCAGATCAGAGGAGGCGTCAAGCTTAACAAAGTTTGTAGAGAATAAAACTTTGCTTGTGAATAGTGTTTGTGTATAGTGAATACTAGTGGCATGTTAGAGTTACCAACTGACTATCCCTGACTAACCCATTTCTGTCACAAACCAGGTTGAGGAGGCAGCCAATGGAAGTGGTGATCATAAGTCATCTGGACCACAGCTAGAGGGAATGGCACTGGATCTGCATCGTGCTCTCATGGGACGAGCTCTGGCCATGCAGTCGGAGAGTGACGACGATGACGATGATGATGACGACGAAGATGACGAATGGGATGATGATGATTAAGAGAGCTAGAATCAGTAGGTCTGTTGGAAAATTAGGAAGATCTGATCTGTTGCCAAAGCATTCCTGCTAAAATGATATTGTGTTGATTTACCTTTGTATTTATCAGAAAAAAATGCTGTTATCTGTGAGTATTCAACTTATTCTTAAGCATAGCAATATTAGGAATTGAAAATTGAAATATATTTTTATTATATTTTAAGCATTTTAGAATTTCTAGATAAAGTTTTTGATATGAATATCATATGGATAATCAATAAGTCACTGTAATGAAGCACTTGTTGACTTACATGAGATATTCACATTAATTGAAAGCATTTTATAATTGACAAAAATCTAAAATGTTTGCAATGGCCAGTGTGATAGAGAACTAATTTGTAATTATTTATCCTCTATTATGTAGATCAAATTAAAACTACAAATGGTGACGTAGAATAATGATGGATACAAGTTCCCTGTAAAGTTAATGGATGACACAAATGAAAGAGACTGAATGTGAGGAGTCAGTGTATGGCAGTGCATTTGCATTGCCAGCTGAGAGTACTCTGCTCATACCAGAGATCTTCCATAAGCTTTAGAAACTAGTCTGTGCCCAGTTTTCTGGTGGAGATTCCACTTCTTATACGTCAGCAAGACTTATGACAAGTGCCTTAGTTTCATTTTATTTTTATTCTTTTGGTCTTTGCTGGAAGCTGGGTTTCATAACAGGGTTCAAACCTACTTGTTAGTTACTCAGTGGCTATCTCTTGCACACCAAACCGTGCCGTTATCCAAGATCTGACAACCATGCAACCTCCATCCCTTTTGTTCCTATCATTACTTATTGGGATAGGATAGTGAGAGGAAAGGTTGTGTCATAGGATAAATGCTCCCAAAAAAGGCAAAAGAGCCTGAACAGAGTATGGTA
>NC_051389.1:43664034-43666534 GCF_015228065.2 Penaeus monodon
AGCAAATACCTCAGTACAATTACATTGACAAGAAAATAGAAAGATAGGAGAATGCAAAAAAAAACTAAAGTTAGATTTGGGTTTTGCTTAACATACGTATCAACGCTATTTAATTAAGCTAAATAATGAAGAACCAGAAGTGTAGGTAATTACTTATGGCCCAGTAAAGTACATGGCACATATCAAGTTGATGATAGTTACAAACTTGTTGCATGTACAGCTACAACAAATGTCCCTAATAGCTAAAAAGAAGCTACTGCACTAATTATGAGAATATCCAGCATATCCTGAATGAATGTAGTGCCAGCTTTCTTAATAGTACATAGCATGACCAGCAATCAACTACCTTTTTTATTTCCACAGTGTGCTAGAGATCTAATAATGCAAAGAACATTTATAAACAAAGAAGAGATGTCACCTAAAGATATATTCTGTGGTTACTGCAGAACTTAAGACTCAAATGTATTGCTACAATGAGTAATTTTTCAGGTTTATTTGCTATGTCTATGCTACATATAGTGCTCTAAGAAAGGTGATATTGAATTTTGAGCAGTGATGGAATGATAGATCTGTGAATTATAATCTAATTCCTACTTCCATGAATCTATTAACAAACATAATCTTAAAGGTTTTGAATAAAGCCTTTTTTACTGTTGAATTTTTTGTTTACTGTATTTTCTTTAAATTCTGTCTTTTAGAAGTCTTTGATTGGAGGCTTCAAATACTACTACTGGTTTAACTAAGATCATTCATTGCTGTAAATAGAATTTTATAATTTTCTCCAGATACCTGATAATTGAGATATTTATCTAAGTTGCACAATGCATGAGGTACATGTTAAGTTGATTATTCAGGTTAATACTGTGAACTAACAAACAAATTTACCAATATTTATTTTTCAGTATTTAGATTCTGAGTAATTTTTAAGATTTGATTTTTTTTCAAGTGTTTAGTTCATGGTATTTTGGATTATATTTATAAAGAAAGGAATGCATTATAAAAACTAATTCCCCTTGTGATATATATATCAAATACTTTCCTATGCTATTATACAACCATGTCCTATTATGTATCATGATTAGTTAAACATAATAAACAATTGATGGGAAAAGCATTTCTTTTCTACAGTAGCCTGGACTTAACTGTTTGTCATATAATGTTTTCATGACAAAAGTTTGATGTCGGGTTTCAAATAACCAAGGAATAACAAATAACAGAATTTACATATATATGAAAGATGAAACTTTACAAATGTTGGTGTAGGTATTTTCTTTGTTCATTCAGTATTATGATGCATGGCCTACTTTGAAATAATTGGGCTTTTTAATTAAAGATACTCTCTGTAGTCTACCCAATGTTAGAATATGGAATGGTGGTGATACTGTGTCTGCCTTTACTTATTTATCAGCTCTATTGATTATTACACTTGTAGAGTTGAAGATCATACATGGAAAGAAGTGTAGAAAGAGTAGAAATTCAGAGATAGTCAACATGGATTACATTTTAAAAGCTACTCTGACTACATACAGGAACATTTACAAAATTGATTCCAAAAAACATTTAATAGAAATAAATAATCTGTAGTACTAACTAGACTGAAAGAGCCTACCATTAATGTTTTTTTTATTAAAAGTAAGGGGTAGAAAAGGGATAGAATAAATGCAAGAACAGAGAGGAATGTTTAAGTAGATAAAAGAGTGAGAATTATAATCTTTATGGGACAATACTTCCAACTGGAGGGAAAGTAGAGGCTGCATTGTAAACAATAATTAGTGCAAGCTGATATTCCATACAGCAAGCAGCTAATTTAAATAGATAACCAACCGAGTTATAGAAAGAAAAAAAAGAACATGGAGAAATGAGTGATGAGAGAAATAATGAATGAGAATTAAAAAAAAGAAAATAAATAAAGAAACAGAATAGATGGATTAAATGACACAGAGATAATGAATAAATGGATAAATGAGAAAACAGACAGACAAAGAGAGAATGAAAATTGAGTGTTGTAAAAGATTACTTTGGTGAGGAGATTGGGATGAGCCTGAAGAAGTGGAGTGCTGCTGTGGCGTCAAGACATCTTGCACTTTTCATGAAATCCAAACTTATTAGAGGATTCACCAAAGCTACTGATCATATCAATTTCAACTACTAATTCACTCCATCTCATGATATCAAAAGATTAGGTTTGACACGAGGACATTCACCTTAAAATGAAAGAAGCCATATTGGTGATCTAAATGGGGAGATTTATCATCAAGAGGGGATTTAGAAATTCAGAATTATTTAGTGTATTGATATCTGCCATAGTAGCACAATTTAAAACAGTAGGCTGTATGTTAAGCCTACTTAGAGACAGATGTCAGTATTTAGTGTGAAATTAAACTGATTGCAAAGTCTGGCCGTAGATATCCTCAAGTCACAGATATGAAGATTCTGATGTCCAGATTCCCCTGATACATGGGTTGCCTCTTGCTTCGTTTGATGAGTTAACCGAGTAACA
>NC_051389.1:43676534-43679961 GCF_015228065.2 Penaeus monodon
CAGGACATTGGCAGACCCCCGGAGCACCCCCCTCCCCCTCCTCCTCACCCACCGTCCTCGCATTATTGACTCCCATTAAATATTTTGATTTCTATTTATGATTAAGATGGTTGGGAAAAAATCAAAGAACTATACAAATACCTCTATGGCGATGATATTCTTGTCGATTAAAACTGAAGAGTAAAACTTGCCCCATTTTCCTATCCCTCAAAGTAACGTATACATTTCTCATTAGGGTACCTACTGTAGACCCAGAACAGATACAGCGAATTGGGAATTGAAATGGGAGTGGGTTTGGTGGATAAAAACCTAAATGGAAACACACATGTTCCTACATATCTGAACGATGATGACGATATCAATAATGGGGAATTGTAACAACACTCTTCGTTCTCCTCCTCCTCCCAGTACTTCCACTGTTAGTACTGTTACTTATTATCATCATCACCATTATTTTATTTTCTTATTGATGTTGTTGTTGTTGTTGTTGTTTGCTGTTGTTGTTATTATTATTGTTCTTCTTCTTCTTCTTCTTCTTCTTATTATTATTATTATTATTATTATTATTATTATTATTATTATTATCATTACTATTATTATTATTATTATTATTATTATTATTATTATTATTATTATTATTATTGTTGTTGTTGTTGTTGTTGTTGTTGTCGTTGTTGTTGCTGCTGCTGTTGTTGTTACTATTATTGTTATTATCATTCTTCTTCTTATTATTATTATCATCATGATTGCTATCATTATCATAAATATTATTTTTATTATTATTATTATTATTATTGCTCTTATCATCATCAGTTTTGCTTTTATCATCTTTTTTGTCATCACTATCTCGTCATTATTATTATTTACTATTATTATTATTATTATTATTATTACTGTTATCATTATTGCTGCTATTATTATTATTGCTGTTGCTGTTGTTGTTGTTGTTGCTATTATTATTATCATTATTATTATTGTTATTATCATTATTATCAGCATTATGTTTATCCTTATCATCATTATTATTTTATCTTTATTATCATTATTATAATTATCACTAAAAATCATTATTATTCTTTTTTATTATCATTATAAATCATTATTATTATAATTTTATTATCATTATTACCATTCTCATATGGCGTAATAGTAATTGGAAACTTTACAAAAACTAAACGCAAATTCCTTTCTACAATAATCATGTAATATGGTCAAACCTAACACAAAATCATAGATTCAGTTCTACAATGAACTTTGATACAGTTAAATCTGTCACCGGATAGATAAGTAATAGATATTAAATTCATCTCCTCATTGGTCATGTGACACTGTTAAACCTGACACTGGCTATTCTTAATTTATCTCTGCATTAATCATGTGACTAATACGGTCATATTTGACACCAAAGGGAACATGACTTCATTTGTATCTGTGTTACAGCCAAATATGATACCAGTTAGTTTGCAAAGTCTCTACACTGATCAAGTAAGTGCTAGAGCCCATTCGTACGCCAGATATTTTGTAATTACACTGATCAAGTGAGTGTCAGAGCCCATTCGTACGCCAGATATTTTGTAATTTCATTTACACTGATCGCAAGACACAGTCAAATCGGACACCAAATAAATTATAAATTCATTCGTGAGAGTCGATTCGGACACCAGAGAGACCGTATACCCATCGCTATATCGACAGTACACCGCGGTCAGGTCTGATAGCAATAATCATGTAAACACGATTAAATTGACAAAGGTACGAATGTTTGGCTAGACCTACATAGATCAGATATCACTGTAGCATACATGGGGGAAGATCAGATGGTCTGAGCACAGGATGCAGGTAAGGAGCGATAATGTAGTGTGAGATAAGATTAAGGATGCTGAGGTGTCGCTGGTGACAGATAAGGCTTACCAAGGGGAGGAGAGGGGAAGGTATGAAGGGAAAGGGAGGGAATGAAGGGTATGGAGGGAGAGGGAGGGAAAGGGGGAGGGTATGGAGGGAAAGGGAGGGAATGGAGGGTATGGAGGGAGAGGGAAGGGGAGAGTATGGAAGGAGAGAGAGGGAAGGGAGGATTGAAAGAGGGGGAGGGGAGGCGAAGAAAGCGAAGGAAGGGAAGGAAAGGAAGGTGATGAATTTAGTGTGGGACCAGTTATAGTAGGAGGAGAAAAATGGGAGGAAGAGAAGGAGAAGGAAAGGAAGGGGAGGAGGGATAGATTCAGTGGAGGAACTAGTGATGAAACGAAGGGGAGAGAAAGAATAAAGAAAGGAAGGGATGAGGCGAGATGGATTCGGTGGAGGAACTAGTGCTCAAGGGAGGGTAGGAAGGAGGGAGGGAGGGAGGGAGGGGGAAGGAGAGTGGGCGAAGGGGAGGACAAGTTTTATTGGAGAGAACAGTAATAGAAGGAGGGAAGAAAGAGCAAGGGAAAGGGGTTAGAGAAAGTAAAGGAAAACGATATAGAAGTGTTTTTCCGAAGAATGAGCTGCCGACATTCCACACTCCAGCCTTCTTCTGTCAAAGATCTGTTCACTCGAAAGAAGGAGGTGACATTCACTTCAGCTCGTTATCTCTTGCAGTGATGAAATATCAGTCCTCAATGACACACACGTCATGGAAGAATTAAGCTGAAATGACTACTTTTATTTTTTTTAAAAAAGGGACTATGGGTTTTACATTTAAAAAAATACTTAGGACTATAACATTATTCCAAAGAAAAATAGTCTTTACATTATTTTTAAAAAATAACTAAGAGCCTGCCATTATTTCAAAACAATAACTTCGAATTTTATATTATCTCAAAACAATAATTAGGAATCTTGCATTATTCCAGAACAAACCTAGGAATGTCGCTATATCTTAAAACAGTTTTTATACTTATATCAGAACAACCTGATAACAATAAAGCAAAAGTCCTTTTCTTACACCAAAGATTATGCAATAATTCTCTTGTGGTTGACTCAGCTCGAACAGGTCTTATCATCACTTGCAATAATGATAATTGTAATATTATCGACAGTGGCAATAATAAAGGATATGTTATAGTAACGGTAGTATTGATACTAATGATAATAGAAATAATAGTAATGGTAATAAGGATGATGATGATGATGATAATAATGATCATGATATACGTAACAATAATGATAACTATAGTAATATCTATAATGATAATAATGGTGATAATGATAACACTGATAATGATATGATAACTATAACGATAATAACAATGATAATGATGCTTATGATAATAACAGTTATAATAATGATAATAAAACAACAACAACAGTAATAAAAATAATAATATCAATAATAATATGAATAATTACAAAAAAGGATAATGAAGATACTATATGAAATAATAATAACAAATAATATAATGTAAACAATACATAGTAATGAATATATAATAATAACAATAATAATAATATC
>NC_051389.1:43682561-43685061 GCF_015228065.2 Penaeus monodon
TCATCACCTTCCTTTCCTTCCCTTCCTTCGCCTCCCCTCCCCCTCTTTCAATCCTCCGTTCCCTCTCTCTCCTTCCATACTCTCCCCTTCCCTCTCCCTCCATACCCTTCATTCCTCCCTTTCTCTCCATACCCTCCCCCTTCCCTCCCTCTCCCTCCATACCCTCATTCCCTCCCTTTCCCTTCATACCTTCCCCTCTCCTCCCCTTGGTAAGCCTTATCTGTCACCAGCGACACCTCAGCATCCTTAATCTTATCTCACACTACATTATCGCTCTTTACCTGCATCCTATGCTCAGACCATCTGATCTTCCCCCATGTATGCTACAGTGATATCTGATCTATGTAGGTCTAGCCAAACATTCGTACCTTTGTCAATTTAATCGTGTTTACATGATTATTGCTATCAGACCTGACCGCGGTGTACTGTCGATATAGCAATGGGTATACGGTCTCTCTGGTGTCCGAATCGACTCTCACGAATGAATTTATAATTTATTTGGTGTCCGATTTGACTGTGTCTTGCGATCAGTGTAAATGAAATTACAAAATATCTGGCGTACGAATGGGCTCTGACACTCACTTGATCAGTGTAATTACAAAATATCTGGCGTACGAATGGGCTCTAGCACTTACTTGATCAGTGTAAGACTTTGCAAACTAACTGGTATCATATTTGGCTGTAACACAGATACAAATGAAGTCATTTTCCCCTTTGGTGTCAAATATGACCGTATTAGTCACATGATTAATGCAGAGATAAATTAAGAATAGCCAGTGTCAGGTTTAACAGTGTCACATGACCAATGAGGAGATGAATTTAATATCTATTACTTATCTATCCGGTGACAGATTTAACTGTATCAAAGTTCATTGTAGAACTGAATCTATGATTTTGTGTTAGGTTTGACCATATTACATGATTATTGTAGAAAGGAATTTGCGTTTAGTTTTTGTAAAGTTTCCAATTACTATTACGCCATATGAGAATGGTAATAATGATAATAAAATTATAATAATAATGATTTATAATGATAATAAAAAAGAATAATAATGATTTTTAGTGATAATTATAATAATGATAATAAAGATAAATAATAATGATGATAAGGATAAACATAATGCTGATAATAATGATAATAACAATATCAATAATAATAATAATAATAATGATAATAATAATAATAATAATAATAATAATAATAATAATAATAATAATAATAATAATAGTAATAATGATAATGACGAGATAGTGATGACAAAAGAGATGATAAAAGCAAAACTGATGATGATAAGAGCAATAATAATAATAATAATAAAAATAATATTTATGATAATGATAGCAATCATGATGATAATAATAATAAGAAGAAGAATGATAATAACAATAATAGTAACAACAACAGCAACAACAACAACAGCAGCAGCAGCAACAACGACAACAACAACAACAGCAACAATAACAATAATAATAATAATAATAATAATAATAATAATAATAATAATAATAATAATAATAATAATAATAAAGTAGTAGCAGTAGTAGTATTAGCAGTAATAATATTTATAATAATAATAATAATAATAATAATGATAATAATAATAATAATAGTAATGATAATAATAATAATAATAATAATAATAATAATAATAATAATAAGAAGAAGAAGAAGAAGAAGAAGAACAATAATAATAACAACAACAGCAACAACAACAACAACAACAACAACATCAATAAGAATAATAAGAATAATAATGGTGATGATGATAATAAGTAACAGTACTAACAGTGGAAGTACTGGGAGGAGGAGGAGAACGAAGAGTGTTGTTACAATTCCCCATTATTGATATCGTCATCATCGTTCAGATATGTAGGAACATGTGTGTTTCCATTTAGGTTTTTATCCACCAAACCCACTCCCATTTCAATTCCCAATTCGCTGTATCTGTTCTGGGTCTACAGTAGGTACCCTAATGAGAAATGTATACGTTACTTTGAGGGATAGGAAAATGGGGCAAGTTTTACTCTTCAGTTTTAATCGACAAGAATATCATCGCCATAGAGGTATTTGTATAGTTCTTTGATTTTTTCCCAACCATCTTAATCATAAATAGAAATCAAATAATTTAATGGGAGTCAATAATGCAGGACGGTGGGTGAGGAGGAGGGGGGGGGTGCTCCGGGGTCTGCCAATGTCCTGAGGTCGTTCGTCCTTCGGCGCGGAGGAGGAGGCGTCGGCGGCGTCAGGATATCGATGATCTCATCCTCCGCTGTGGATTCGTCGAGATCATCGTGCGAGGATCTGGATTCGTCTTCTCGTGAAGATGGCGACGCGTCCAGGTGTGACGAGTCGGGGATCTCTTGCTCAGGCTTGGAGGGACTCGTCGGGTCTTCTGGTTCCTTTGCTGGTGAGTCGAGTGTTGGCTCTGCTTCGGGAGGCGCCGGTGCTTGGTCGCGCGCTTGGTCGTCGGCGTCAAGAAAGACAGACACAGACGGGGAA
>NC_051389.1:43688845-43713845 GCF_015228065.2 Penaeus monodon
GGGGTCACGGCCGGATCTCCGGGCGTGAGAGCGGCGCGGATCTGACGGGCGCTCATGGTGTCCACGACGCTAGGTATAGAGGATATCATCTCCTACGTTGCTAGCCAAGCTCGGCTAACGCCACGGGGACATCCTGGGAATTCTCCGCGGCTCTCGGTGTGGCGGTTGGAGATGCGGCAGGAGAGATTTTCCAGAGTGAGGAGGGGTTGCACGAAGGAGAGCTAGATTACAACGACTTGAAACATTTCTTCGACGGCGTGACGCCAGCCTCAAAGGAATGCCTGTCACCTTAAGGGGGACGTGGGCCCGTATTGAAACACAAAGATCAGCGATCTCTATATAAGGGTTCAACCTCTGGTCAGAGTCAAAAGCGATGAACAAGTAAGTGCAAGACAGGGAGCGGAGTAAGTATTACGGCACGACGGGGATACGGCCTTATTACGGCCAGCACAGGCTACGGTCTGTATGGAGGTGGCAGTTCAGCACGTCATACAATGGCTGGACGCTGCACTGTTGCTCTGGCCTTCCTGCTTTTGGTGTCTGGCTATCAACCTAGTGCTTCTAAACTGCCAAGGGGCCGACTTAGACCTAGGAATGGGTAGGGAGGACGTCTTTCTCGTCAGGAAACGGCAGAGACTCCTTTGAAGTGTTAAGCACTTAGCCACCACTTCAAGATCTATAAACAGCATTTTCGGGCCAAGAAAAAGCCCAGAGTAGCAGGCAGCTTATACAAAAAACTGTTCGGCGAGCAGTCTTAAGCACAGCAGAAAAGAGATTAATGTCGGTAATTCATTATTTTCTCGGACCCTTCCAATGGCACAGATCCTTTGGGACCACAGAACGACCCAACGCCCTCAGAGACGCAAGGGGAAAGGACGTCATCCGTAATAGAAGCCGCCGTGGGGTTGCCTCAGGAGTCCAAGGGGAAGGAAAAGCTACAGGACGCGGTACATACCTCGCCCACATGCTCTCTACGTCGCCCACTGAAACCACCGGATTCCTGCGCCGTCAGGAAAAGTTCAGAAGAAGCTTCTTTTACTGTGTCTCTCTAAACCACCATGGCTGCATCTATTGCCAGTTATTTTGATTATCACCTTACAATTATTAGTCAGAATTTTCACCATATCACTGATAGGAATAGACGTAGTAAACATTATCATGATCTCCACTCGTTATGTCATTATTTGCTTTATAATCTCTCCATTGGAATAATATCATCCTAATTTCCATCATAGCAATAAACCATATAATCAGTTAGTAGTAGTAGTTGTTGTTACCATCACTATCTTCATCCATTATTTTCATCATAGTCATAATGATAAAAAATAATAGTGATAATGATGTTGAATTATGATAATACCGATAATGAAATAATGATAACGATAACGATTAATAACAGTTAATATGAAATACGATGATAATAATGATAACAATAATAGTAGTAGTAGTAGTTAGTAGTAGTAGTAGTAGTAGTAGTAATAACAACAACAACTAAACAAAACAACAAGAATAATAGTAATAATAATAAGGATAATAATAATATTTATATGATATTATTATTACTATTGTTATTTTATTATTATTATTATTATTACTATTATCATATATATCATTATTGGACTATTAATATTGTTATCATTATTTATTATACTCATCATCATCATCATCATCACCATAATCACCCTCACCCATCAACCATGCAACCATCACCATCCACCACTCGCCATCACCATCACCATCACCATCACCAATCACATCACCATCACCATATCATCCCATCATCATCATCATCATCATCATCATATCATCATCATCATCTCATCATCATAATTATCAAAAAATTAATGATGATGATAATAAGATAAATATAATAATAATAATAATAATAATATATAATGATAATAAAATAATAAACAATCATAATAATAATAAATAATAATAATAATAATAATATGATAACCACATAATAGAAATAATAATTAATAGTAATGTGATTAATATAATAATAATAATAATAATGATTATAAATAATGATGAAATAATAAAATAATAAGAATCATAATAATAATAATAATAATAATAATAATAATAAATGATAATAATAATAATAATGATAATAATAATACTAATACTAATAATAAATATAATAATATAATAATAAGAGATTAATAATAATATAATAATAATAATAATATAATAATATTAAACAATAAGGATAATAATAATAATAATAATAATAATAAATAATAATAATAATAATAATAATAATAATAATAATTAATAATAATAATAATAATAAATAATAATAATAATAATTATGATAATAATAATAACAATAATAATAATAATAATAATAATAATAATGATGATAATAATAATAATAATAATAATAAGATAATAATAATAATAATAATAATAATAATACTAATAATAATAATAATAAAATAATAATAATAAATGATATTATAATTTATTATATTATTATTATTATTCATCTTATTATTATTATTAATTATATTATTATTATATAGTATATTATTCTTACTATTATTGATAATAATAATAATAATAATAACGACAACAATAAGAATAACAATAATAATATATAATAATAATAATAATAATGAAATAATAATTAATAATAATAATAATAATTATAATATACTAGGAATAATAATAATAATGATAAATATGAAATTAATAATAAAACAATAATGATAATAATAAAAATAAATAATAATAATAATAATATAATAATAATAGTTCAAGAATAATAATAATAATAAGAATAATAATAATAAAAACGAACGAGATAATCACATCATATCTAATTAGCAACGCAGTAGAGTAGCATTATCATAACTACTATTTATTATTATTATTATCATCATTATAATTATATTATTATATTATCATTATTCATTATCCATTATCATTATCATTATCATTTCATTATCATTAGAATTATCATTATTTGTTTTATTACTATTATGATTATCCTTATTATTATTATTTATTTATTTATTATTACTTACTGTTAATATTATTATTATTATTATTATATATTTATATTTTATTATCATTATAAGTATATTATTGTGTTTGTGTTGTTGTGCTGTTGTTATTATTATATTATTACTATCATCATCATTCATCTCATCATCATCATGATCCTCATCATCATCATATCATCATCATCATCATCATCTCATCATCATCATCATCAATATCATCTCAATCATCATCATCACTATTTATCATCTCATTATTTAGATATCAGTCATAATTAATATCATTTTTATAAAGTTATTATTATATTATTAGAAGCAGTCGTAAGTAGTATTAGCAGAGGGGTAGTATCCATTATTATTATTTTTTTTTTTTTACTATTATTTATATTATTATTATATATTATAATTAGTTAATACTATTAATAAATTATTTTATTACTATTATCATTATTATATTCACTATTATTATTAATATATTATTATTATTACCATTATTATTATTATTATATATTATTATCATTTTTTATTATTATTATTACCATAATCATCACCATCATGATCATTATATCAGTATTATTCTTACTATATTGTTATCAGTATAAACAATAGCTTATTTTTTTCATCACCAAATATTAGAATTTTATATCAGTCTGTTATCACTTTCATTTTTGTGAATATTATCATTGCCATCGACATAATCGTCTCCTTTCTCATTTCTTTCATAACAGCATTAGTAAAAATTAATTGGATACTCATATATCATTATTCCATAAACAGTGAAACGTGTTTTATCAATAAACGGTCTATAATGATTTGTGTTTTCCACATTTCTGTCTGGGAAACAGAAGGACAACAGCTTTATACATCGGAAAAATAAGGACTCACAAACAAACCATTACTGATTGGCTGCTGAACTCGGCTAAAGTGTCTTGTGTAGCGATGCTGTAAAACAACGCATTAAAGCTTTACGTTAAAACTACTTGGGAATTCATGCACTGTGTGTTCTTTGTACTGATTATGTTTTTCCCATTTGTACTCTTTAATTTATGGAGGAGGGGGGATCTCAAATGTTTCCTGAACAATATTGTTGGGCAGTGTTAACTGATGTGTTCATTACCTTAAGATTATATAAATTTTTGTGAACAGCCATCTGGTTATTGTTGTAATGTTAATTTTTTTCTTATTACGGCCACTATACATATATATTTTTTATTTTCAGGAACAACGGATCTTTAAACAGTCTTTGCCACGCAGTCATTATACGTCAAAACTGTAGAATCTTAGGATATGGAAGTTTATGAGCCGACCACATGTTTCCCGCAAGTATGGACATTGTAATAAACTACTTAATGCACCGTGATTTCTTTCGGTGAAACAAACGTTACCATTCGTCTTTGCATTCAGATGGATGAACTCCAATAAAAGATCTGAAAGCTCTATAAGCCTGAGTGAGCTAACAGATCAAGAGAAGACAGGGGAATGATGGTCGCCATTACGTAAAAATCTGCGCGCGAGGTGTGCATGCATGATGGGCACGCCCAAGGGACCAGATAGTATAAGAACGTTAGGTAACAGAATTTACTTAACGATCTCCTCATCGAGTAAACTGATGGGAGACGAAGGGGGGTTGTTAGTAGCGGGCTTGGAAGCAGGAGAATAGAGATCGCCGTGTGAGTTGCATCGGTTATCACACACAACACATACATACGCAAGTAGAACAAGAAGGGGAAGTACAGAAACAGACGAAATATGGACGAAGCCTTTTTCCCCATTATTGCTGCAAATGGCCCTGATGAAGCCAATAATGTGAAAAGGCCTTAGGCAAATTCGTGTGTTCTTGCTCTACTTCCCTTTTATTTTGATATACTTGCCAAATTGTTCGACTATGAATTTTACACGCACACGCACACGCAAACACGCACACTCCCACGCACATACAAACACAAGTAGGCAGTAGATAGACGCAGATAGGGTATAGGACAGACAGGTAAATAAATTAGATAATTTGAGTAGATAGAACACTAGATAGATTAAAATGAAACCACACGCACACACACACCACACACACGCACGCGCACGCGCGCACACACGCGCGCACAAACACACACACCACAACACACACACACACACACCACACACACACACACACACCACACACACACACACACACACACACCACACACACACAACACACACACACACAAACACTCACACACACACACACACACACACACACCGTAGCAGGTAGATCGACGCAGATAGATAGGTGTAAAAGGACAGGAAATAATTAGATAATTGCAGAGTAGATAGATACTATATAGATTAAGTGAAACAAAAAACTATTTTCTGTATTTGCAATTAGCATTTCTGGTCATTCATCATCTTCATATATATTTGTAAAATATGTATTACTATAACAATCATGACATGTAAATGTTTAAAATATGTGTCCAGAAAAATATTATTTAAATATCCCTTTATCTTGCCCATGCTTCTTTCTCAGTTGACCACTACAAGTGTTAAATGATATATTCCGACAACAGAACTCACTCAAAAAATGGTGTATCATTATGGGAATTCTTCGTGTTGAAGTAGATCTTACCTCGGAATCTCTCATCAGACCAAATCTTGTACTGTTCTTAGGTGCTTAATCTTTAACACATTGATCATATTCTCATGAAATCATCAAAGTAAAAGCTACAAATTAAAGTATTTTAAACATTTCTATAATTTATTGTGAAGTCATGTCCACAATACAATGGGTATGTAGAATAATATTTATGGAATGAGAGCATTTCAATTATTTCTTTCGATAATCTTAAACATTATTATGGTAATGGCGCTGGACAAACAGGGATATGATTAATTAAAGACCTTATCCCCCCCCCCCACCCATTCATTTTACGTAAGTATAATTCAGATTAAGTGTAAGATTGTTTTCAAAATTTCGCCATTACCAAAGGTCAATAAGCGGCTCTCATTGGCGATGAAAAGGGCCGTTTCATTGGATCAATTGTTCTAAAATACATACTTTCCTTTTCTTCGGATCTGTCCCTCACTAGAGGAAACAAAGACTTGGGAAACTCAGTCTTGAAAACTGGATGCGAAGACAGAACTTAAAAACTCATACTGCAGATGAAGGAAAAGGCGAGGACATGCATTCCATAGTTTGATCTTAAAGGAGGGAGGCCATAGTATGTAAAATGAAAACCACTATTTAACTTACAATATCAAGACAATTAGAATTTCCAACCATATTATATTTCAACAGGGACAAAAGAGCTTTCTTCATTTTTAAATTTTATCGTAAACAGGATCCTATGTACAAATAAGTTCTTCAGTCCTCAGTGAAAGAAGTAGATTACAAAAGTAAAAATACTGTGGGTGCTGCAGATACCTTCCCCGTAACTGCATGTGTGAAGTCACGGGGCAGAGCTTACAAAGAGATGTACAAGTATAAATGGACTAATTGGTGTTGGATTTTTCTGATAATTTACAAGCAATAATCTGGTGCTGACTGGAACACATTATAAAGTATTATGTATTTCCCCACTGACAATTTTTCTCATGATTACACTGAAAAACCTTCACCAATGGCAACATTACAAAAGATTGATAATTTTCCCGCCATGTTTCCACCATCTGCCCAGACTGATTGTCAAAACTTTACAAAAACCACTGCTGTAAATCACAACACAAATGTATTAATCGTTACCCAAAGTAACTGTGCCAGGCGATACTAAAATGACTTTGATATAAAGTTCATTAAAAATTATGAGCCAAAGATGGACATATATTGTACAGGAAAAACAAAATAAAAATAACAGGGAAGGTTATTTCATTGTCGCAGATTAAGTTAAAAACATATTCTTTTATCAAATTACATAACACTTTTGCACTGAATTACATTAAAATTTGATGAAGATCATGACCATGTCACTGCTTGAAATTAGTGACGAACCGTTAGAGTTCTTTGGTTTGTGTTATTTTAATTTGTTTATATTCGTGGCCAAACTATATAAAAAAGTGAATCTGTGAATGCAGTCAACTGTGGGAATGGTTTCTACATGAAAATGTCACTTTACATGTATGTAAACCAGCAAGTGCCATTCTAATTCTGTCTCATGCAAAATAGTAGCTTTCACAAAACCCACTGACACAAAAAAAATTGAGGTGCGTTTGAAGGATAAGGCACACTCTCTTGGGATCATCTGCCAGTGTAAAAATATTTACTATCATAAAACATCTGTCCATTTTCTTTTCAGGAAATATGCACTCACAAAATATGGATGGAAATTTCCTAGCTTTAATAACATGAATCCACAATGGGTTCACAGTGTTTCATAATGTGACCCCAGTGCCAATATGTACCACTTCAATTAAACATCCTTCTCTATCTAAAACCCGTGGTAAATCATATACATTAAATTTCATGGAAAAATCTCTCTAACATATTGTACAAAGCATAGCTACACCAAATGCATCTAAATGTAGAGTACTTGAATAGTCTTAAAAGCTAATAAATTAGATTAAAAAATAAGTTAGCTGAACCCACTCATCATATGGTAGACAATACGTAAATATACCAACAGGCGATACTCACAAGAAATTAAAAGACTTTCTCTGCGGTCAGTTATAGAGATCAGTAATCTCTCGCTATTATTTTGGAGATCAAAATCTTATATCCCTAGAAAGAGCGGTTTTTCATTGATTATGTGAACTGTATGTTAACATATTAAAAGTAGGCTCAATCTACATTTAGTGACATCTACACAGCTCCTACCTAAAGCAACTTGGACTTTAAAAACAATTTATATAATTAGTCTTTTCTATGTCTTATAATTTGAGTCTTTAATCTTGAATTATTACTTATGGGGATATTCATTCTCAATATCTTTCCTGGCAGCAATAAGTAATCTTTCCTTCACTAATGAATTATATATCACTGTGATTCAAGGACTACGATTACGTCTGAAACTTCATCTGACGGTATTGTGAATCTATGCTAACCGTGTCTTGGTTCTGAGTGAAAAGAAAAACAAAAACCTAATGGCTAACTGTGCATAAAAGGAGCATATACATGTCAAAGACACCAATTCCAGCAGGTTTTGCAACTGTGACAATGTGGGGGACATTATAAAGAAAACACTGATTGCCCACCATGAATTAATCCTTTAGCACTTAAAACTGCCCTAAAACTCTATGGTGAGGACAAGGGACTGCTCAATTGGACCTATTTCTTTAAGCAAAGCTCTTTCGTGCAACACTGGCCCCCCACATAGTAGGCACACACCTAAATATTCAACTACTGAAGCAAACTTGGGAATACAGAAGGGTACATAGGCTGTGCTTGATGTGCTCCATAAATAGTAACAATAGTAAAATCTGCTTTTACCAAGTACACGATAAAGCAAAAGTGACTGAAAAAAAGACCTGGGCCAGTGATGACCCACAAGCACAATCAGATCACAACGCTGTCAAAAACCTGGTATTCTATACTATGTCACAAAAATTCCAGAACAAACAAAGTTACAGATACACTTTGAAATATTTCTGGCCAATAATTTCGAGATAACCATGACAACAGCTCTTGTTAAACTTGGAATTATGTAAGATATTCTACACTTATCAATGAAGTTGAGGTAAAGTGATAGTAAAATACAACCAGAATAATTTAAAAAGTAATGTTATTTTAATGCAGAGATGAACAGCAACATTTCCCAATACAGAAAAAAATAAAATAAAAAATTTACAACCAAAGTTATAGTAACCCAAAAACAGCTAAATTCTTGCGCTACTACAGTCATGTACAATTATCTTTCATTTCCACTTTTCATGCTATGAGAACAACGTAAATTGATCTTTTATTGTATAAATACCGAATAGCTACAGGATCAGCCAAGATAGAAGCATATTCCTATTGTTGAAGTGAAGTGAAAAGGTTAAATCTGAAGGGCAAGGTTCTCTCCACACGAAAAACTTTATCAAGCAACTACAGTGCTCACCTGTATTCATTTTTATGTGTTGCTACAAAGAATATGGTCTCAGCAAGTTGTGATCAATAACTGAGTTGCTGTTCTTGGCCCTGGTTAAGCTGCTTTGAAAATGGTGCCTTTGACCACATTTAAAAAAATTACTATCAATAATCACACATAAAACTCTTAATGATTATTACAATAACTTCATCAGCCAAATATTGGCTATTATGTATCATATTAACATATATGATCTTCACAAACCTACCAAAAAATATTTGTAACAAAGAGACACACAAACAAAAAAATCTTAATGTCCTATTAAGAATGCTAAACTACCATGGAGGTTAGAGAAATATACCACAAGCATAACAGATAAAGAAAAAAAATTTATTGGTTATTACAAGAACGAAAATGTGAACAAGTAACACGACTGAGATATGAACCCCTTCTCAGAGCACAGTATTACAGATGTAAATAGAAAAAAAAATAAATAAATATAGAGCATAGCTCTTGCAAATTTTGATAATAAAGAAAAAAAATTGTCCATGTTGAAAATAAGCTGAAAAATTATCATCCACAGTAAGACCATTAATCATCTGGATAAGCTATGTGAAAGAAATTTACTGAGTAGCACCCTCAATGTTTGAAATCTAGATCATATTAACTCAATATCAATTGATCTCGTCTGTCTCTAGAAACTCACTCCCTAACTAAATGCACCAATGATTTCAAAATTTATTTCAATTTCAACAAATCTTTTTGCTTGAAATTAATAGAAAAGAAATGCTTCTTCATTTAAGAAAGGACAGTAGTGGGCACCTTTTTGCCATCATGAAACCCTTACAAAAAATGGTAAATTAATAAAAATCTAAAAAAATACTTCTTTTAGAGAATCCTATGACAATAGCAGACTAAAAAACAACTTGCACAAGGCAAATGCAAGGATTACGTGAACTACCAAACAACCCTATCTGCAAAATAATTCTTACTTCTGTGTCCAAGAAAATGAGGCAGACTGATTGATTCATATGTCCAATTTGTTTACTATCAGTATTACATGAAAAACAGAAAAAAATCAGAAGTCATACATTGAACAGGCCTGAGCTACCTATCAGTAAGACCTTGCCCAAAAAATCTTTGTTTAAAAAAAAAACATAAGTACATTTCTTGAGCGGTTTCGACTTTTTATCCTGCCAGGGACACTATCATAAAATCAAAACTTTGACATCTGTCATACAAAATTCTGGTAATACAAATAAATATATCAAGAGATTCATGGAAGTAAGGACTGTAAAAAATATTACTTTAAGTCGAATCAGCTTGTCTTTAGTACAATTGCAATACAGATCATGGTCTACATTTTAAAAAAGATGAGCCAACTACTGATTCTGGTCCAAGATCATATATGTCAATGGTGCTCTGCCCCGTAATCCTTAGCCTCATGTTACAAATATGTGTTTGGTGGTCAACTGCAAAAAAGAAAAGCTCTTTAGTAGTACATTTTTCACTTCCACAAATAAAAATGATATATTTTATGTAGATTTCAGAGGCGACTCAATATCCATATAGCAACCTTTCCACCAGGCAAACAGATTACCATCAACATAATAAAAAAGTGGAGAGAAAAGAAAAAGAAATACGACAATAACATTCCAGCCATACAAAATTAATTGCTCTCTAGCAACTCTAAAAATCAATACAGGGCAAATAATGAAAGAAAAAACGTGTAAAATTGTAGACTGTCTTGCTTATCTGTACAGGCTCTGAACAGAACTGTCTCCAAATAATGAGTAGGCAACAAGGCATGATCTCTTAATACAACCCTATGGCCAGTACTTGGGGAATAACTCCAACTAAAGTAATATCACTGACGTAACAAATTTCAATTATAAAAATGGAATCATTACCAAACTTAAGATAATATGCATAAGCTTTATACAATATTTCTTTGAAAATACCTGAATTTGTAAGCAGTAAATAGAATTAAAAAATCTAAAATCTTATGATTTTATCAGGTATTTGTAAGTGCAAATTAAATTTTTTTTGGACGTTGAGTTATTAACTGGTATCTAGATTGGGAAGGAATCATATAATTATTCTAAGTTTTAAAGCTTCTGAGATTACTATGGTAAAGAACACAGTTCTCATCGTGGACATGCCTCTGTTCTGATGGACGATATGACCTGCACTGATATTCTTATGTACTTTGAAAATTCATAAAAGAACATATTCATTAATTACAAAAATTCCTTACAATTTAGAGTCAATAGTAAAAAAGAATTAAAAATAAGTCAAATATATATATATAATCCTAAAATTAAAGCAATTTCATTTAAAACATTTTTTTGTCAACTACTTTTGCTTCAAAAAACAAGAAAACAGGCGTACGACTAAAAAAGGGCACACTTTTAACAAGTACAATCCAACATTTCCCAAAGCTGATGATCCATTACATAATTCCTTTCTCATGCCCTATAATTCCAGGGTTATAAAGCAGAAGAGATGACAGCCACACCAAGCTTCCCCTCACTGCAGATACTTGCCAACTGTATCTGATTTTTTTGTATCATTTACCCCAGGGAAAAAGTTCCTCAAAGTATCAAGCCATCCTCAAGAATCTCGCACATTTTTACAAGTGTAAAAAGTCCTTTGTAGATAACTCCAGTTTCTGAGGTCTTCATGGACACCAGCTAAACAAGTTTTGAAGCCATAACAGGAAGAGAACACAAGTTTTCAAAAAAATAAGATACAAGATGTTCTGGTTTTATTGATGAATCATCCTATTTCAACAAAACACGTAATACCTTTCAACCAACATCTCATCTCTTGGCTTTGCTCACATAAATACATTTAAATAACATCATTTACCACTTTTAAAAATTATCCTGCGTTGTAATGGTGTTGTGATGGCGAACATGTGGCTGGTTGTTAAATCTGGAACTGAAGCTCTACCCCTGCGCCCAGGATGCTTTCGCATGTTGAACCTGAGAAAGAAATACTAGTATTCAAACAAAGGCTTAGCCGGTAATCTGGGGAGAATGAGAATCTCACAAGAAGGCAGTAGCTCTATAAAAACCTGGACATTTTTACTTATTCCATTTCAGTTGATTACTCACATAAACTTTATTTAGAAACTATTTCCTATCATCTTTCATTATAAAAAAAAAAAAGTTTACTGAAAGTAGTAATCAAGACACAATTTTATTGCAACTTAAAGTATTTACCACTGACTGCATTACAATACATGAACAATACACAAACCTGGAAACCCTCTTAATAATTAGGTCCAGCAAATCATCAATGACTAAATACAAAATCAGAGGACTAACGAAGGAGACCCCACCTTTCTCTGGTCAAATTCCCATATCTTCCAGGCTCTGAGTAAGAGCTAGCTTCTGCTGGATGGTCATTCGTAGCAAGGAGTTTAGTGTCTTTTCTTCTTCTTCGCTGCCACTAACTGCGTTGTACTTCATTATAACGGGTTCCTATCCTCACAACGTGCAGCCAAACATAGCACGGGAGGACCTGTGTTCACAGAAGCAAAGTATAACTTAATTTATTGTCATAAAGATAGTGCTAATCTTAGGTTATACAAAAAGCCCAAACAAATTGATTTGTTAACATAATATGTTCTTGTAAACGGATGTATTTTATTTATAAGGCTATTAAAGTATGGGGGAATAAAAAAAAAAAAATCACTGGAGAATGGTAGCAGCATCCGCCTTCAAGAGACGTAGTTAGTTTGGGAAGTTTCATCATTGTTTCTGAGGGGACCATGCTCTTTCGGTTTATACCTGGACTTCAGATGGGACAGGCCACCTAAAAATAAAAGAAAATTCAAATATTATGTCCGGTCTTGATACAGCAAGTAACCTTCTTGGAATTATCATTCCCTATCAGTTGTAAATGACATTGCTTAAATTAGGAACAGAAAAAAAGTAATATAAATTTGTCATATTACATAGTTTTCCTAAAAAGAGAAGTTTTAGAAGCTCCAGTACATTTTAAACAGATACAAAAATACAACTTCAATTAATAAAGTCAAAGCAGATGGACATTTTCAAATTTGGATCCTAGAATTTATAATTTCTTATGAGATTACAAATTCCTCTTTAAGTAATCACAACCGATAAACAAGGAAAAAAAAATTACCTCTGCAGTCTGTTTGTTGGCTTTCAGCACAGTGGAAGTGGGGCAAATCTGTCCCCTCTTGTGTGAGAGCAAATGACTTCAGTTTGATCACTTGTCTTGAAGTTCCTGTACTTCACGATCACTGAGACCACCTCGGGCGAGATTAGGAACTTTGTAAGAATAAAATAATATAGAGGAAAGAAATTGAATTAGCATATGAATAACTTTGTTTTTTTATATCTTCATATACTGTGTAACATTCTGTACTAGGACTCCCTATTAAAACAATCAATTTTTTCATAAATGCACGTATTTACAGTGTAACGCAAAAAAACTCTTCCAACATTCAAACTTTGCAATTTGACAATTATTTATGGATGTAACAGTAAAAATAAAACCTCACTACACTTACTATCAGATGAAGCAACCTTTCCCTGAAGTGTCCCTTCGCCTTGCTTTAATTATATAGTATGTTCCACAGCCTATTTCAGGGTGTCTGATCTGGTCTTGAATGGTATCTATCGGTATTGGCGGAGATCCTGTGGATCCTAGAATCATCTAGAAAATACAATGGACATAATGAGGATATGTTCCATCTTTGAAAGACCTCGGTATAATCTGCCAAAATATTTTTCTTAAACAAGTAATGAATTTTACATTTCCAAGTACAAAGTATTGCAGAATTGTGTTACTATTCCCACATGTAAGGAAACTACACAAAACAGGTCTTAGACTTACAAAAATCTTGCAGCGGAACATCTGTTCCGCAACTTGTTCTTCGATTCTCCAGCATTGTTGTGATCTGAGTGGTGTGAATATACTTTTTGGTCCTCTCTCTCTACAATTAAAAAATCACATTCACCAGATTTAAAACAGAGATATTAAGGTACATCTCTTACATACAGTCACCAAATTAAAACAGATATAAGGTGTACAGAAATAGTATAAAAATTATTTATACAATCTATACAGTGTCACATTTCTTCTACTTATTCCATCAACACGATCAAATTTTATTTAAATCTACAAGGTCCTAAAAGTGAAGTTAATATTTTATCATAAATCACTAAAATCTTAGATCTTCAATAGTATTCTGAGGATTAAAAATGGATAGATATAGACTTTCTCTAAATTTTTATATATCATGAACCATTGGTCTTACATAAACAATTATTTTCATTTGTTGGAAAAAATGCAATCCCAGTTACCAGGATTTATTGTTTTCCAGACAATTATAGATAACAAATACGTATTCTAAGATCCCTACACCTTAATATTTTACAAATGGGGCAGACTTCACTTACCAGAAATCTTCTCTGTGTGATGTCCCCTGTTTATATGATCAAGGAGTACCCTTGATATGGGTTTACCCAGTTACTGTTCCCACATGGGATACAGATGTGCAAGCATTTCAGATTACTCCTGTTCAGGAAAAATAGTATTGTTATACTCAAAAAAAAAACACTTCCATTAGTTTAATGTTATATATTTAAAAGAGACACCTATAAGAAAACTATAGCAAAATGAATCAATATAGGTTACTAAAATAAAGGTGGCTGCATTATATTTTTGCAAAGGGGCAAATTTACTATATCATATTAACTGAATTATCAAAACCTGAAGCATAAAAAATTAGATAAAGTACAACCCCTATATCATTCTGCGTGATTGGAGTGAACCCTTATCGGCTGTTCCGCATCTGGCTCAGGATGTTCACATCATTGCCTAGATCCAGGACTTCTGTTCAGCATCCACCAGTGTAGAAAATATATGTAATCCATAAGTGGAGGATACATAGGACGAAATAAAAAAATACACAATCAAGGAATATGGACATTAAACAATCAATCATAGCACTAATCACATTCTCTCCAACAAATTAAGAAGCAATATTATCAAGGAATTTACAAATTGAACAGTTAAAGCCAATAATCAGACCTTGCACGAAGCGTTCCAACTTCATTAGAAGTTGCTGAACAGCATCACTTGCTCCGGCACTTTAAGAACTCTGGATTTCTGCCATGCTTTTCTTGAGCTCATGATCTCTGTGGCTGCAACCTGATACCTTTTTTTGATTTTTGCTTCTCAAAAAAGCTCACAGATAGAGGACTCACAGCATTCATCTATGGATTTAAAATTTGGTATTACGCCTAGATAATCCAAAGAATACCTTAATAACAAATATTTACCTATTAACACTTATAACAAATTTCCCAACACTAATTTTTAACAGCAAATGCCTTGCATGGCTAGGATCTCCTGGTCATGCAGCTTAACCAGTGCAGAAATGTGCCCAGAAGATGTGCACTCTAGCATGCTGTGCATATAGCTCCTGACGGGTCTTCTCCAGGCCTTCCTGACTTCTTTTAGTTGGTTAGTACGCTGACTCTCTCTGTTCAGCTGGTTAGCAAAAAATCAAACATACAGGATACACAGAAAACTGGCGGCACATTAAGTCTAGGTTATTTGTTCAGTATTTCTTATTTTCCTCCCATGCTATATTATTTCTATGACACATCAAGGGAATAAATATATATATATATATATACTTATACTATATATACATATATATATATATATATATTTATTTCTATATAAAATGTATATGTACATATATAGACATATATATGAATGTATGTATGTATATATTTATGTATATGTATATGTATATGTATATTTATATGTATTTATATGTATTATTTATATGTATGTTATATGTATATATATGGGTAATAATGTGTTATAGTGTATATAATGGATATATATCTACTGTATATTTATAATATATATATTATATATATATATATAATATCTATATAATATATATATCTGTAATATGTGTATATATACATACATATATTATTATATACAATTATTATGTATAATAATATGTCTATTATAATATATATGTTATAATATATATAGTAATATATATATATATATATATATAGATATATATATACTATATATTATATGTCTATATATATATATGTTTATAGATTATATATATGGTTTATATATATATTATATATATATATACCATATTATATATATATATATATATGTTTATATATATATAAAATATATATATGAATATAATATATATATATATATATATATATATATATATATAGATATATATATATAGATATATATATATACGTATATAGATTATTACAATGTATATATATATGTATATATTATATATATATATTAGATGATAAATCCATATATAGTAGAATATAGAATTATATAGATCTACATACATATAAAAAAGTAAAGAGATATAGATAGAGATATATAGATATATAGATTATATACACATGATATACAATAGAGATAGATATATATATATATACATACAGAGATGAATAGATATATACATATTAGATACATATATAGTAATAATATATAATATTACATATAGATATATACTATACATATCTTACATATAAATATATACATATATATATACACTATCTATACAATATATCATTATACTATATATAACATTATTATATATACAATATATAAATATACATATACATATTACAATACATAAATATTACATACATACATTTCATATATATGTCCAGATATGTACATATACATTAATTATGTATATATGTGTGATATATATATGCATGTATATACATATATATAATATATATATATATACATATATCTATATATATATATATATGAATCTATGTATATGTGTATGTTATGTATATATGCTATATAACAATTAATATATGTCCTTAATATATAAAAGTATATATATTACATATATACATACACAGATATACATACATACATATTACATACATTAAAATCACACATATTAATTATTTATACATAAATAAATAAATTAAATAACATAATACATAATAGAATATACATATATATAGATATATATATACATATATATATCATATTATATACATATATATATACATATATATATAAGACATACATATATATACATATATATATATACATATATATACATACATATATCTCTATATATAATATATACATATATCATATACATACATTATACATATACATATACATATATAATATATATATACATATATTATATATATATATACTAATATATATATAATATATCTATATATATACAATAATAAACATATATATAACATATCCATATAATATACATATTTATATAGCATATATTATAATACAATTTTTAATACATACTTTAATCTATATTTTAATATATATATATATATATATATATATATATATATTATATATTATTATATATATATATTATATATATATATACCTATATATAACAGATATATAAACAATATATATATATATATATATATATATATATATCTATAGATATACTTAATATATACTTATATATATATATAATAATTAATATATACTATCAATATATATACTTGTAGTATATATATATATATAATTTATATATATATATATATATCATATATATATATATATATAGTATACTTAATAGATACTTTTATATATATACTGAATATATACCTTTTTTTTTTTTTTTTTTATATTTACTTAATATATACTTTTATAGATTACTTCATATATACTTTTAATATATACTAATATAAACTTTTCTTATATACTTAATAACTTATAATAATATACTTAAATATAATATATTTTTTCTGTCTTCGTTTTACAATATGAAAAGATATATAAAACTAGATCCTTTTACCATATGAATGTAGGGAACGGAATTTTTATATTAAGCAACTACTTTGCCATACACATTTCCTCAATTAACTCCTATGTACAGGGATAAAAGAAAAGCATACCTCCTCAAGGCTCCTTCCAAGCCTCCGCAGCTCGTTCAAGTGGATTTATGAGAACAGGATTCCCCCCTAGAGTCTCGGCTGATCCTCCACCAGCGCTCATACAAGCTCTGATTCTAACCTCTCAGAACAGGAGGTATTTCGCCATCGCCACTCGCCAAAATCTGTACTCCCTAAGTCTAATAGCCAGAGGATTACAAGTATTAACTCTGTCCAACAAATGAAATTAATGACATTTCTTCAGGAATATACCACACGTCTGAATTTAAGTGTTCTAGACTGACCTGAGAGTTTCATGCGCATGGCCAGGTTGTAGAGATTGTACACTGATTCGAATTCATACGGCGTTACCAGTTCCTTCTGAGAGCATACTGGCCTCCCTTCAAGCTTGCAACGACTCAAGAAGCTCCCTCCTCTGCCTTTCTGCAATCTTCTTGAGGTTGGGCAAGCTGCACTCCACCTGCGGTTGAGCACATCGTCTCCTCTGAAGGCGTCGGATTCTGCTGGCTCCTTCGAATTCAACTTGTGATGACCTGAAATCAATCAATCGGACATAACAATGAAAACATTTCAGTACGAGTGCAGAGAAGTTAAATTTCTTTAAAACACAAGTATGCTAAAATCAATATATAAAAAAGAAATATACTACAATATGAAAAAAAAATAAAACAAAATAAAGCTTAGTAAACAGAAACAAACAGATACAGTGCTTCCTCACTCGCAGAAAATTAAAAACAGCAATATCGTGTTTAAAGCCACACACTGTTCTGTCCTTAGTTAATCACTAATGGCACAAGCGGGAGGAGGCAGAGGGCTCAACATATGGCCACACCCATCTCATTTTACTTTTAATACTTTCAAGTATCACTTACCACGTGAATTTCCCAGTTTTAAAAAAACTAAGGGACAAATATTTAACTTGCTGTTATATAGAAAATATACTAAAAACTATGAATTATTATAAATGATATATCAGACAGGCAGACACAGACAGACAAAGACAGACAGATGTATGAATGTGTACACACACGCACGCAACACATGCACACGCACACCACGCGGCGCTCGCATGACGCACACAACGCCACACGTACATTGCGCACACACACAGCACAACACACATGCATCACACACACGCACACGCACACACTGCCACACGCAAAGCACACGCACACGAACAAACACACACGCACACGCACACGCCACACGCCACCACGCCCACACAACACACACACACACAAAATGATGTGAAAAAAAGGAAAAACACATGCAGGACACATGAACACATGGACAACCCACACACACACACACACAAAAATGATGATAAAAGACAAACACAACATGCATGGACACATGAAAACATGCCACACACACACACACACACACACAAAAATGATGATAAAAGACAAACACACATGCATGGGACACATGAAACATGCACACACACACACGGGCCCTCCCCCCCCACACACGCGCACGCACGCACGCACGCACGCAAACAACGGCACACACTGGGGGACCCTACCACGTACTCACTCAAGAGGCATCAAAACATGAAAAACTACAAGTAAGTATCATGCTGGTGGAACCACGGCGGATCAGACATGAACCTACTGTTAAAGAAGGAGAAAAACGACACACACACACAAAATGATGAAAAAAAGAAGCACACACACAAATAAATAATCCTTAGAAAAAAAATAAAATACTGAGTGCTTCCACTATTGAACTCAAGTAAACAAACACTTATATTTATTAAGGTTAGAGGATCTGCTCTGTAGTGTGAGTTTCTCATTTCGAGTTCTGAATAGTCTGGAAGAGCCTTGTCTCACGGAAAACTTAAGGTCTTGGCTCCGTTAAGTTGTTTATTCCATGGTCACTTATGTCTTTATCCTTGAGGAGCTCATGAAGTTCAGGGTAGTAACGGCTCTTCTCACTCTGCACACGTTCTTAGCTCAGCTCGGCACTGTTTTTAACAAGAAGGAAGTTATAAAGTTGATTAGTTATGGACAGCTGAGATTAGAGAAAAAAACAGCTCTAAGAAAGAAAATGCTATTTAGCTTTCTTCCTAAAATATTTGCCCCCCCAAAAAAAATATTATATATATAAACTTAATCACCATCTAATCAATAATTTGAAAAAAAAAAATAAAAATAGACCTTTAAGTTCAAAAAGTTTGATCATAAAACAAAAATAAAGCCATGATTTACCAGAACAAAAAAATCACACACAAAAGACGGAAAAATATACTACACCCTCCCCAAACCGTAATACTAGTCATCTTATGAAACTTTTTCATTGACCTATGTGACTCAGAGTTCCTCCTCACATCCAGTGAGTGAAAGCAGTAGAAATTCCCTGGTACCATACATATATCGTTCCCTTTCTAACATTTGTCCGTTTCTGTCTCTGAATTTTTTATGTTTACTCTGCACTACATGAACTGTTTCTTTCCTCTTAATCACTTAAGCATTCTCTCCTACTCACTTTAATTAGCACTACTTACTAATTTGGATGTATCCCACTTACTCACTCAGTTTGTTTACGGGATGATCACATTCCTCACTCATTCACTCAGTCACAGCTTACTTTAATTTCCTCCAGGAACTCTCCCTCATTCCTCATCTCAAACATTCTCTCTCCCTTCTTATTCAATCTATCTCTCCACCTTTCTAATCTCTCCATCTTTTCTACAGTCAGACATGACCAGTGCATGTAGCATAACACCTTCTCCCAACCCACAACCCTGTTTGGGGCACGTTCAAGGTCGATGATCTGTGATTGAGAGAGGTTTCCCTGGCAGCCGATTATGGCAGCAGGCTCACTCAGTTCAATTCGCTAGGCAGTGGCCACTCGATGTGGCGTCTGGAACTTGGCTAAGGCCTAAGAAAAAAAGTAAACCACTTTGAATGGCAATCCTTGAGGAAACATAAGGTTTAAAAGTCATAGTTATCCTATGCAAAACAGTATTATACAATATACTTTATCAAACAGTATGTGATGTTTTGGAAGGCTATCATATATGAAAAAAAATTTCTACCATCATTCAAATCTTAGAATGGCGTAAAGTTAGACTTAGGTGTAGTTGTAGGCCATATCCCTTGCTGCTTGTTCTTTTGGGATAATTGTGTTCACAGAGAACATTTTTTTTCTTAGTTTATAACTTACTATATTCTGCTTTCAATTCTGAAATTACAAAAAAAAGCTCCCCTCCACTACTTCTGATATCCTTTATGTGGCGATACACATCAATACATATCTAAGAAGGATTGTATCTTAGTGAAAGAATAAAAGTAGTCACAACCATTTTTTTTTTCTGAGCAGGTGATGAGAAATAACACAATTACAGTTCTCTTGTTGCCTTTTCCCTATAACTCAGCTGAGTTTAAAGGACTGTGATATGATCTTCTCTGATCGGTTAAGAGGATTACGTACCAAAACAAAAGTTTTATGTACCAGCAAGAGAAGCAAATTGATCTCACTTTCAAAACTTAAATGTAACCAAATCTAAATTCTCAGTGTTTAAATATTCTGAAAAGGATTATCATATGAGACGTGAAGGATTTACAAAGATTTCATGAAATGTATTTAAAAAAGGGGTAAAAAAAAACAATTATTATAAATATAAAAACATATTTGGTCATGCTATATTATCTTGTTTTCATGAAAGATCTACAGAAACATAAAGACAAATGACATTCATAACATTAAAGTCCTCAACAAACTATGGATTTATGAATCTACCTTTCATAAAACCTGGACTTGTCCTCTGGTGAAGTGCTGCAACAATGTAAAACACAAGAGCTTGCCTCAGAATCCCCTCTCAGAGCAAGATAGGACCAACCAAACCAAACAAACCCAAGCAAAAGTTGAAGAAGCCTCTAGCAATTTTTGAAGACACATAATTTAAGTTAGCCAGCCTAGGAGCACCTGTGGAAAGTGTCATTATATTCCATTCATATTTGCATTAGTGTCATGAGCTATGTCAATTAAAACAGTGAAACTGAATGTAGATGGAATCTATGAAAATCTCATATTGAAAGCAGTACCCAAGACAATGCCCTGCTTTATTACTGCAGAAACCAATGTAGTGTGCCACGTGTAGGAAATGGGTAAAACTGGCAGTTAGAGCATATCAATAGAATATGCTATTCACATAATTTTTCGGCCATACTTGTTCGTGTGTTTAGTATATACCATCTCCTAAATCTAAGGAAAATATTCAAAGTGATATAACTATGCAGCCTTCAAAACTCTTACGATATTTGACATCCATCCCCACTTGCTATGAAACATGTATATTGTATCAGTAACCTCATTGGTAACAAAAAACTGAATATCATGTATGAGACACAGCTCACAAGAAATTATGACAACTATCTAAAAGCCTCATATCTGTAAAACTTTGCCTATTGTCAGTAATCCAGGTGTATGGATGCAGGTTAAATCTAAAATGTTTTTACAAAACACGTAGGGTACTATAACACCTCTGAAAATCTATCTTCAACATACAAAATTAGGCAGCATGGCTTCGATAAAAACATGCTAGGTCAAGGATGGTTTGTGATATTTATGGACAGCTGCTGTATGGAGGAGGATAACACAGACACGAGCTGGGGTAAGATGTGCAGGACAAGGTGAATAGGCCAGTGCCACATAACCATATGAAGTAATACCAAGGAAACTATATCATACCCCTTAAAAACCCCAAATCAGCTTAGTCATTATCCCAACACCACATTGCCTACAAAATCAGCTCGAATCACAAACTAATTTAACTTTAACTAGTTTCACTACCACTTGCACCCCGTACTGATGGCGAGACTCTAGCCAAATATGGACGTGTAACCTAGCTTCAGGAATGTTGATATGGATTTCCAACGGTAAAGTCTCAAGCAACCCGCCCTTACAAAGCAAACAATACGTGCGAAAGCCACGAGGAAGAAAAATTCAAAGAAACTTAGGATGTTATGTAACTTCTGTCACAAATATTTAATAAAGAGTTGCGGAGAGAGAGTGAGGAAATAAGTAGAACAATTATAAATGTTAAATTCTTGGTAACATATTAAAATGCCCATTTGCAGTGTTCAATGCAACAAAGAGCATCCTGGCATTACTAATCTTCAACCAAAATTTTGCACTTCCTTTTGTAGCGTGCACTTGCAAAATTTCAGGGAATATTATGTCTAGAAATTACTGCAGGGGACTATTACTTTTTTTCGGTCTTATACAACAGCTGGCACTACAACACAGACCACTATTCCCCCACATAGGCTTGGCAATCGTTTTTTGCTTAGAACTTTTTCAACATTAAAACAAATATTTGTCTATAGTAGCATCGGGCACAATGCAGATTCGGATAATGCAGCAAAATTGATGAAAGACATAATGGCTTCCCTCCTGCAATTAGTAATTAGTAGAAAAGTTATCTCGCAATTATCTAATTTATGTAAAAGGGTTAAAATCATACAACTAAAAGGAATCATATAAGAGAACACAGCAATAATAATAAAAATTTGTGCAATTCAGGAGGGGAAAGCAATTAAACTGCAGGTAGAGAATCCCACAGGAGGAGGAGAACACAAAAACTAAAGCACGAGAGTCCGAAGAAAAAGAAATGGGCACTGAAAAAACGCCATCCAAAGCGGCCCCCACAGACCCACAGACGAGCGGAAAACACGAAGGAATAAAAGCCCCGGACAGGCAGGACAGACAGACAGACAGGACGACACAGTCCAACCGCACCTTCCACCTCCGGACGACCTGCAGCTGACGACCCTCCCGACCCCCCCTCCTCTCTCTTCTTTTTCCTCTCTTCTCTCTTCTCCCCTCCCTTTATTCACCCACTTCCTTCGTTCCCCACTTCTCCCGACCCCTCTGAATCACCCTCTCGTGTTGTCGAGCTCGTGCTTGGTGTTCTCTAGAGCGCTCCAAGTCTTCGAGTCTAGTCTGCAGGCCTCTCATTCTCCTCAAGCAGCCACCAAACCCGTATGAGCGCCCGTTTTTCTCCGCTGCTCGTCTGGTCTATTCCAGGTTCAAACCTCTCCAGCTCCTGCTTGAGGTTGTCATGGGCTCCAGCGTCTGGCCATCGTGAGAGGGGCGTCTCGGGAAGGATTAAAGTGACGTTTGAGAGAGAGTAGAGGCTGGCCATCGCTCCTTCCTGCGTGAGGGCGGGGCTTCGCTCGGCTTTTTCAGAAAGAGAATGATCGCGTTTGACAGCGTTTTTTTTCTGGTTTTTTTAAAGCGTATTTTTTGGGTGTTATCTTTTTCGCCGGGGAGTTGGTTTCGGTTGCTTTGGGGTTAATGAAATATTTATTTTGGTATTCTTGATGTGATGTTGTGACGTGGACATCGAAATGCATTAAAAAATTCAAATTTTGTGTCTAGCATTATTGGAACCTTGATTCAAAGAAAACTGATATTTAGGGGTAACAATAGTAAAAATATTGATACTGTATAAATATTGAGCTGTGTGGAATAGGCATAACTTCTATTAGTACACCGATATTCGTAGTATGCGTAGTATCATTATTATAGCTTTACCACTATCTACTCAGTAAATAATCACAATATATATCTTCGTCTCATTATTTGTTATTACATATATTTTATTTAATATCAGTGTTTTACCATCAATTACCATTATTTGTTATCATTGCCATCCTATATCATCATCCATCAGGATCAATAATATCTTCACACCCTCATCATTCAATAATCATCATCATCATAATCATCATTATCATTCATCAAGTCATGTCATCATTATCATCCCATCTATCATCATTCATCATAATTAATCATCATCATCATTATCATATCATCATTATCATAATTCATCATCATCATTGGTGTTATTATTATACCTAATTATATTATTATATTATTATTCTCATTAGTATTATTAGTATGATTATTATATATTTATCATAATACTATTATTACTATTATTATTGATTATTATTATTATTATTTATTATTATTATTATTATTATTAGTTATTATCTAGTTATTAATTATTATGCATTAGTATTATTTCATGTGTGTT